>NC_056730.1:749969840-750287340 GCF_019279795.1 Protopterus annectens | reverse complement strand
GGTGAAGGAAGAGGAATACAAACACAATGAAAATTGTATTCTTAACTGTGTTGATACTGCTGCAATTGAGCATAATACACTTTTAATAGTAGTAATTAAACAAAAAATGTCATCAACCTCTTTTTCTGAGTATGACAAATGGAAGACTTGGGGAGCTAATCCAAAAAAAAAAACATCCTAACATGCTGTCTGACATAAAATATTAATGGCAGGAGCTGTTTATCAAGCCACCACATCTGTGATTGTAGACAGTAATACAGTTTGAGTTCTGACATCAATGCATCGACAGGCATCTCACTTGTGTAATAAATAGCAAACTAATAAAATATAGGTACCATATTACTATAGATTCAATGGCATTTTAAGGTATGAAACATGGTAGTCTTCTATCCCTCTGTATGCTGCTTAGAACACATGCTCTTCAGTGTTCCATCTTCAGATGGTTAATTATGTAATGGCAATTCCCTCCACCCTAACATAGCTGGCTTCCTGCATGTGCTTGGAGCTGAGTGTGCAAAATCAGGCACAACTACAGCTTACAAGATAACCTAGTAGGATAGTGGTAGTGTAAAGGTTTGTAAAGCCTGTGTAGGACCACAGCTGTTAATCCCACTGTTTTCCATACCAAGTGAACTATGTCCAAAATTATGCCCAGAAGATAGTTACTGCATCTGCTGGTCTTTCCACATCCACATACAAACCCAGGGTTAACAGGGCTCTATATCAGTTTGTCGAATAATCTACTCAGCGAATGACTATTCGTTGAACCCACTTAAGCGAAATGTCATTTTAGTGAATGATCGTTCCAGCAAATTTTTTCACAGGGAAAAAATACTATTGGGCCAGCTACTGACCGTAACAAACACTACACATTTTAAAACTCAACAAAGTAGGGGGCTGTGCACTCACCTCCTCAACTAAATATACCAACTCTGAGATCGCACTACAGTGGGGAAAGGGGCAAATTCCTGATGATGGCCAACTACTTCCTTTCCCTTTGAAAAAATTTTCTGAAATGATCGTTCCTTAAAATGACGTTTCACTTAAGTGGGTTCGATGAATAGTCATTCGCTAAATAGGGTCTTCGATAAAGTGATACAGACTTGGGTTACAGATGCTAAGAATAAGGTGGTACTACAGGTCAACAGTCTCTATGGTAGACAGGCAGCTCTTTGCAGTCCTTTCTTCCAAATAGCCCTTCCGTGACTATGTGTGATGTAAAAATCACCAATTTACCTAATATTGTTGAAAAACTAATCTATGGTAAAGTAAAATATAGCACAACAATAATTCATGCAGGAGCAAATTAGTAAAGAAATACTCCAATGAATCATATGAAGACCTCAGTTTTGGCTTCTGTTAAAAAACTTGAAACCAATTATGTTCAGGTAATTCTTAGTGATATATTGTCATTACCTGTCTGGAATGACTATATTTCTACAAATCCAAAACAGGAGCAACCTTCACACCAAAGGTTCAGATATCCAAACAACAGATGCACAAAAGAAAAATAAGAAAGCAGCCGAACCACCACGCTGTAAAATATAATTTATTCGAACACAGTGTAAGCGCTTAAAGGTTAAAAAACCTTCAGACAACTTACAATACTATAAAGCAACATATTTAAAATATTAACTAACCAATAGGATTCAGTACTGAACCCTCCTCATCTTTATGGCAGGTTTTATTGGGATTACACCATTTGTACCTGGGGGGGTCAATGTGCAACCAACTCAATGATCCATTTAGTTTCATAATATTCAGTTACATTGCACAAATCTCCACCCTGTTTAGAAAGTGTCACAACCTGAAGTACCATAAAATCAAACATATGCCCATTATATTTGTTGACATGTTGGTATACAGCATTGTGTTCATTGCCCCTATGTATAGCTGACATATGCTGTAATATTCTCTCCTTAAATTTGCAATTAGTCTTACCCACATAGAATGAGTAACAGTCTTTACACTGAGCCAAATATACGTAATCGGTGGTATGACAATTTGCATATCGTGCCAGAGAATATACCTTTTTGGTACAAGGATGAATAAAAGTGTTATTCTGTCTAACATACTGGCATGCCTTGCAATGCTTACATGGGAAAGTACCCTGACGTCTGATTTTAACTACATTTTCTTAAACATTTATCATTACATAACAAATCCTTTAAGTTCTTATTCCTTTTAAAGCAAAATTGTGGCTGTTCTGTTACAATGCTTCTCAGCTTATCATCCGCTGATAAAATACCCCAATTCCATCTGATGATATTGTATATACCCCACACTTACTACTGTACTTTATGCTAACCCATAATGGTTGTCTATTGGATGATCCATTTTGCTGCTTGTTACTATTACTACCCTTAGAAAACCAAGATTGTGCCTTTTAGCTCTATCCCTCTAGCACTGATCAAACGCCTACTGTATAACCTCTCCTTTATAACCCCTGTTTTAAGGTCTTCCATCAACTCAACTGATTTCTGTTTAAAATTTTCTTCAACAGTACATAATCTTGACAACCTATAAATCTGACCCTTTGTAATGTTGTCAATCAAATGCCTAGGCTGCACGCTGTCTTGGGCCAGAAGGCTGTTCTTCCAGCATTCCTTCCCATAATGGGTACTTTGTATTGCTCCATTGCTGTTTCTAAACAAGCGTATATCCAAAAAATCTATACAAATCTCAGAAATTGTTGCACTGAATCTGAGAAAATCAGGGGTGGTTTCCAGATATGCAATAAAATCAGACGGTTCTTCTCGGGTCCCCACCATATTAAAAACAGATCATCAACAAAACAGGTGTAGTATTTCAAACATTTTCCATTTAAATGTCGAACTGAACATAACTTGGTCCTCCCAGTATGCTAATAACAAGTCTGCGTACAAGTTTCCACAAGGTGTGCCCATTGCTACACCTATGTTCTGGCGATAAAAATCATTATCAAATATGAAAATGTTATTACTCAGACCACAATCTAGGAACAAACAAACCCTGTCCACATATATAGATGCCAGGTACCTGGCCTGATTCAAAAATCTCTCAATGGCTGTTAAACCTGGTCTATATTACCAAATCGAAAAACCCTTTACATGAATACCTAAACGTCAACACCTATAACACGAACCACGAAAATCCCGAATGCACTAAACAGAGAAAAATAAAATAACGAACTATCATAGTCGGCCAACCTCACCACCCGCTACATACTACCTACCCAAACAAAATAAATAAACCACATACATACACTAACTAAACCCTACTTCTAACCTAAAGTAAAGCACCAAAACCCTACTTCTAACCCTACACTAAACCCCACATACACAACTAACTGCACTATCCTTAACCCCTCCCTAACCCTAAGGTCCGTAACTACTGCACACGTCCCCTACAGACATACACCCAAAAAAAAAATAAATAATACACATACATACATTTAAGAAAACCCTACGTCCAACACTACACTAAACCCCACATACATAACTATCTATGCACTATCCTTAACCTCTCCCTAACCCTAAGGTCCGTAACTATCGCACACTTCCCCTACAGACATACACCCCAAATAAATAAATAATAAACATACATACATACAGTTAAATAAAACCCTACTTCTAACACTACACTAAATCTTACATACATTACCTATCTATTCACTTACTTTACCCACATCCTAACCCTAAAGTCCTATCTATCGCACAATTACCTTACGGAGCAATACCGCAGATGGGCCAACCATTACACTTCAACATTTACATTTTCACTGTTTTGGATGTTCGGCATTTCTGTCTTTTGCGCAATACGTGTCACTCTTTTCGTATTCATGATCACGGTCTTTCGATCTGGTAATAGGAACCCGTTAAACCATAGCCCTCAGGGATAACAGTAAACAAACTGTTTACATCCAAAGTTACAAACAAACATTGCTTACTATCAGGGTTGGTTTCCTGATATTCATATAGGGATTGTGAAAAAATGTGCTGTATCCTTCAGTACCCTTGATACATTGTCTAAACCATGCCCTTAACTTCGCCTCACCCAAATGGACATATTTTCTGTCACCCACCCTCTGCCCAAAACTATGGGTTGACAGGTTCTAATACCATAACAATTTTTAAACAGAAATGAGATGATTGGATGGGTTCACAGGTATATGAACAGTGGACAATTGAACTTAAGAAATTATGAATAATATTAATGTTGTTGGTGGCCAGGATCATAGTTAAAATGATATGACTACTGATATGATCCTTGCCGCTACTCACACAGCTGAGTCCCTGGCATGGGAACAAAGGGCAACAGGTGGTGGGCCATCTACCCAAACACTTTATGGACTCAGAGGAGCTCCAGGCTGAGCTTAAAAGTGGTACTGCCTTCACAGAGTTCCACAGTGTGGTACTGAATGTCAAGGCAGAGCTGGACAGGCTTCACAGAATTTTTAATGCAGATGCCCCAGGTAAGCATAGAAGGAAAGACTGGCAGTTATAAACACAGACTGACATTATGTCTAGTCAGAAGTGTCAAGTCTCTGGACTTGGACATGGCACAAATCAATGTTGCTCATGTTATATGGTTTCCAAAGCCAAACCGTACAAAGTACGTCTTTGTTGCATGCATTGCAGGTATTGTACAGATGGATACAGCTTTTTACAGGTGTGTAGAGTAACAGGATGAGCCAGGTCAGATGCAAAAGAATACAATGGACAAAAAGCAAAGATGTCTAGTTTAAAAGTATCCTGAAATCAGCTAGCTACCTTTAACTTTCAGGATCTACACTTTATATATCATTTTAGATTATCTTCCAGAACAGTAAACTTAGTAATGGATCAATGTAAAAATAAACATAATTCCATTTTGCATATTTTATGAAATCTGCTTCTTGAATTTTACTTCCTGATTTTTTTGACCAATGACCATCTTGTGTTTGCACACTGGACAATTCAAAAGTTGATAATGCATCTTTATGGGAAAAACAACTCCATCAGCTATTGCAAGTCCAACTATCCATTGACAAAGCAATCACAAATTGGTGTTTGATGACTGATTCTCTTATCAGAAACATCCCTATAAAACGTTAAGGCTGTCAGATGTGTTTCTATGTAATGTTTTTAATCTGAATGTTGGCAGCAGAAGACAAAGAAAGTATTCCATTGGTTCACCAATATGATTTAATAAACCTGGTGTGCGATAAGTCACATTTTTTTCCCAGAGTAAAACAATGGTAGCAGCAAACAACAGTTGCGAGTGTACTGATACCATTAACGTTCAACAGAAAATTATACTGCAGTTATTGTGATGTTCTTGAAATTCTGAGCCTTCACCTTTCTTCCTGCAACAGCACTGTGCAAGCATAATCCACAGATATCAAAGCAGCAATGTTTTAATGAAGCAATAAGTAGCAGTCCTCTTTTTTACTTTAGCCAAGAATGATTCAGTTTACTTCAAAACATGTAACCAGCTGTTATAAAAAGATTAAGTCTGTGTTTCCATTCATGTATGCTGACCTCTTAAATCTTTCACTACTTCGGCCATGTGTTTTTTTTAGGTCACGACACACCTCAAGTAGGTAAAATCATATTGCAGAACACACACATCTTAATATTCTAAAATTATAACACAGACTACTATTATACTACTCTTTAGCAGAACTATCTTGTAGGCTTGCTTTAAGACGTTTCCTAGAAATAGTAATATAATAATTTTAAAACTGCTTATTTTGTGAAACTGAAATATTTGTTTTACTGAAACAGATGTGCTAAACTGTAGAACAAAAGTTCTACAATTAAAGCCATTATCACTGCATGAAAGCTGAAATGGAATTTTTTTGTTAACCTAACTTATTCTTCTATAAAGCTGCGAGTAAATAATGATAAGGCTTCCAAGTCTGTCTAATAATCTTTGACAACAATGCAAACACTGTCACTGTGGCCACAGGAGAAACATACACATACTAAACCCTGACCCTCTGAGCCTTTTATCTGCATGTGTACTCTCCACAGGCCGAACAAATAAAGGCCAACTGATAATTTGCACATGAATCAACTTTCTCTGTGGAGTACACACCAGAGACATTTCTTTTCTTTTTTTCTGAGAGAAAAGCAGCCAGGTTTGAGCTTGTCTCACCAGAAATCATACAAGTGAAACAGTGATATGCTGAAAAATGGCAGATCAGCAAAGGGAGGCTATTCTGAATGCCAGATAAAAATGGCATCCACAAAGGAGCAGATGAATACAAAGTGCTAGAAACAGGCATGACAGCAACAATGATTCTTTATCCTATTCAAAACAGGTGGCGATGTACTACTGAAAGAGTGATACAATTCTGATAGTAGACTGCAACAGATACCTGAATGGTAACCTTAGAAAGAATTCTGCACTGATTTCAGTAAGGTAAAATTCACAAGGTTCCTTAGAACTACTACTTTTATGCAATGGCCTACTACTTCATGGTATTGCATTGTTGTAATATCAAGCTCTGCTTGGCTATGGAAACTCTGCTATACTAAACTATGCTAATGTGAGAAGAATCAGCATTTATACCACCTCTGCAGGCTGTTACCAGTGTATAACACACCTATACACACACAGTAGACTCAGCTTTATGAGTAAACAAGTTGATGAATGTACACCAGTTAGGCAAGCTCATAGAAAAAAATGCATACAAAATGGTAACTTAACAAATGGCATTCAGATGAAAAATAAACTCACTCTTTTAATCCTTTGCGGAACTGACAATTTTCAAATGTATTTGAATGCATGCGACAATTACACATGCATTCTTACCAATACTGACAGATTTTACCATAATCATACAGCAACCCTACTGGCTTAACACAATGCCTGGAAAACTAATTTAAGCTAAGGCCAAAACTCTTCCTTTGCAGTGCACCATGCTCTTACAGGTTCTAATTTTCTGCACAGTTTTGCTCTTCTAAATCAAGTTTTCAATACAAATCTTGCCTACAGCAGAAATGCACAGAAAACTGTATTCTTATTATGAAGGAAATGTGTAATATGTGACATGATAAAAGGTCACAGTGGAAATCACCAAGCTGGGCCCAAAAGGAGGGAATCACATCAGCAGTATTAGCCCCTTAGTTCTTATTTCTGTTTTTAATCAAAGTGTACAATAAACTATGTACTCAGCTGTATTGTTATCACTGAGGAGGAATGTTATTATTCTCCACAGATAGTTTCTACCTTTACTATTCCAAATTAATCTGTTTTCTTTAAGAATCTGTTTTTCTAAAGCAGAAGCTTACTGACATTACAGATAATTCTGTCTGCTTTGCACAGACACAAACATTACCCACATCTCATATTTATGGAATATTTAAGTACATAGCTAGTTAAAAGTTGCACTAACAAAATAAATAACACAGATAATAAATTATGCACTTAGTTTTATTCAACAGTTCTTCTAAGTGACTAACCCACTGACACGTGTAGTCAGGCCCACTTTGGCTTATTCCTGTATCCTATTCTGTACTAAAATTTGCAGGCCAGTAACCTCTAAACTATTGCAGCCTGCTTTGGGTAGATGAAAAATGAAAGCTATGTACTTACTGTACCAATAGATCCTTGTTGTCTGATTCCGTCCATTGTGTTCTTCTTTGCTTGCTGATGTACCAGACTAATGACATATTGTCTGTCTGGATGGAGATAACACCCCTGGGACGGAATTCCTGGAAGACCTGCAACTCTAGGAGAACTGCCCTCATTGCCAGGATACTGATATGAAGAATGGCCCCTGAAGCAGACCACAGTCCTTGGACAGTCTTTCCCAAAAATTGCTCCCTGACCCCAGTTGAAATACACCCATGGTCACTGTGACCTGGGGAGAGGGAAGAATAAACGTTTGACCCTAACATACCACTGGAGATATTAGCCACTACTGAATATGAATTTTGCAAAATTTTGTGAGAGTCACTGGAAAATTTATGGACTGACACTTCACTGACCACAGAACAGACAGACTCCGTTGGAACACTCTCATATGAAATCTGACTAGGAAGACTAAGGTAGTGGCAGCTGCCATCAAGCAGAAAAGTTGCAAAATCAACCTTGCTGCTGGCTTCGGATGGTAAAAAAGTACCACTACCTCTTGTCACCGAAGCGTGGTGATCCTGGATTCTGGTAGCCTGGTCACCTGTAGCACTGTATGCAGATGAGCTGCAATAAATTCTATGGCTTGAACTGGTTGAAGCTTGGACTCAGCTATTTTTACAGTTACTGAGCAAAGATGGAACAAAGAGTCACAGACTTGAAGTACAAGATTCTGGGTGGGGTGGCGACAAACTATTCATCTAAGTATGGCAAAACTCAAAACCTCAGCAGCCTGAGATGGGCTGCAACCACTGTCATGCACTTCATAGGATCATAGGAGGTTACTAAGCTATTAATCTGGAGGTCATTTCAAGCCTAGCCATTTCATCCCAATGTAATCCAATGATATTCTATTCTATACCCAGGACTGTATTTAGTAATCACTTAGTGAACGCCTGGGGGGGCTGTGGTGAGACCAAAGAGCAGGACTCTGAATTGACTGGCTCCCAGCTGGAAGTGGAAAAAATTTTTGAGCCACTTTCCATCTTTATGTGGTAGTATGTGTCCTGGAGGTCTATCAAGCACATCCAATCATCTGGAATTTTCCCTGTTTCATATATTGGCTCAAGTGACTGAGGTCCAAAACTGGTCTTAGGTTCCTGTTTTTCTTTGGCACTAAAAAGAAAACCTTGAGTAAATTCCAGTTCCTTGAAGGTCTGGTGGGACTTCTTTTATTACAAGCTTGTCTAGCAGCTTTCTTACCTCTATAGCTGCTGTCTTTCACTAAGAGGGTGGCATATTAGTTTCCATGAGCAAGGGGGGTGAGAGAGAAAGGGAATTGTGTAATCTCTGGTTACAAGCCTCTGCACCCCAGCATCTCGAGTGCTGGATGTTCAGGCTATGGGGTGCAGAGATAAGTGCCCTTCCGTTGACTCTGCAGTGCTGAAAAGGCCTATCAGAAAAGGGACCTTAAAAGCCTTGGTTCTGTAGAACACCTCTCCTATGGGGGTGGCAGCCATCATTACTGCACCCCCTTAGCTGGGGTGTGTGTGTCTATCAGTAGAAGTGCCGGAAGCGAAACCTTATTTTCAGAACCTAGTTTCCTTCTTCCCTTCTCTTCTGGTTTCTAGAGTAAATCCTTTGGGGGTGGGGGTATAAAACTGAATCCCTAAGGCAGACAAAGTTTTACCATCTTGCTCACTTCTGGACAGAATGTTTTTCACAAGTCCAAAAAGGGTGGAACTATCATAGGGGGCCACTAATAAAGGATGTTTTAAAGTGTTCTGCAAGGTTGCATCCAGGCATACCATTTTACAGTTAAGCCAGCACCTGTTGCTCTTGGTGCGCCCTCTGTAGCATTTGAAATAAGGTGCAGTGACACATTTGACAGGGATTGAAGGGTGGTCTGCTGCATGTTGACAGATTACTTCTCCTCCGCTGATACAGCCCAGAGAGGAATTTGGAAAGCTGCTTGGTCAAGTCCTCCTCGAATTGTGTTGCATGAGCCAAATATTTAGTAACCTGACAGAGGAGGTTGCTGAAACATAAACATCATCATCATCATCCCCTTTTTCCCATTTACATGGGGTCGGGGTATTGTATTAACTGTTGCCAACTCTCTCGATTCAGTGCCACTCTCCTGCCTTCTTCAACACTCATGCCTGACTGTCGCAGATCTTCTTTCACACAATCCATCCACCTCTTTGCTGGACGCCCTCGCTTCCTCTTACCTTCTTCCTGTCTGTCCCAAATCTTAAAACAAAAGCTAACCCAAAAGAAAGGGTATAGAAAACAAATAAGACAGTAACTCCACGGCCACTGCACTCCAAACCACCAACAGACCAGGTAGCGTCCAAAGTTAGAGACAATAATTCAGTACCAGAACGAAGATATTATCCAATATCACAAGAAATTTAATAGCAGACTTGGCGCTTTCACCTTACAAGGCATCATCAGAGTCAAACAGCAAATGCAGCCTCCCCCAGTTATATACTAAAATCTGTAGACATTTGACAATTAACAATGACAAACAACCAATGAGCCTTCACAATCAATTAATTAATGAACATTCTCTTAACTCATATTAAAAATCAACTAAAATGCATCAAAAACTATATGTTAGTATGAATTGATACACCATTAAATATGTCATACGTATCAAATTAATTATATACATTTAATGAATAAATAAACTTATATAAATAATTATATTAATAAATATTGCATATTAATCATCAAATTCTAATACTAAAAAATAATTTATTTATTGATATAAATATTTTAATATATAAATATAAACAATGAAAAACTATGTAACTATAAAAAAAATACACATGTTAATCTACAAAACTTGTGATCTATACACTAAAAGTGGCTTGATGGAAATACAATCATTTAGCCCAGGGTAGTTCATATCATTTAGCCCAGGGTAGTTCATAGCATTCAATCTTAATTGCCATTCCATCTCTTTTAAAGCTACCCTGTTCTTAATATCGCCACCATTTTCAAAATGTACCCGATCAATCACAAAAAACATGAATTTCTTAAAATTGTTACATTTCATACTGTGAAGGTATAGAGCATTGTGGGAATCTTTATTTTTTATAGATCTAAGGTGCTCAGGAATCCTGTCTCTTAGTCTGCGGGTAGTCATCCCATCACAAGATGAACAGTTCGCCACATATACCAGGTTCCTAGAATTGCAATTACAAATACCTGGACAAGGCAAAGTGTACTGATAACCTGAAATAACTACATAAGGGCCATCAGCTATGAATCTACAACATCTACACCTTCCACATTTACCCATCCTAGACCTAGTGTATTGCTTATTCCTTTCTAAGATAGCTTTCAAGTTTTGTCCCCTACTATAGACTATCACTGGTTCTTTAACCCACCAACACCTTTAAATCATTGTTCAGACAGTAGTTCCACACACTTCTCAACACCGCACATAATTCCATGGACTTATTATACTTCATAATAAAACATGGTCCCTTTAGGTTATTACCACCTGTCGTTTCATCCAATTGTGGGGTCTCAATCTCACTTACATCATCTCCCCTCAAAATAGGAACATAGATAGTCCGTCTTTTCTTACATATTTCTTTTTTCACACTTAGCAACAGCTTGATTGGATAACCACGTTCCAATAACATAGCAATCAATTTGTATATTTCCAATCTAAAAATCTCATCATTGCTCACCAATCTTGAAATACGTACCATCTGCCCTTTAACCACCCCTTTTCGTTGGTGAAAGGGGTGGCAACTAGCAAAATGCAATAATGAATTTGAATAGTTGTCCTTCCTATAAATTGTGCTAGATAGCTCACCATCCACCTTCAAAATACTAATATCCAAAAAATTAATGCTATCTGCACCCCAAGTATAGGTGAACCTTAAAAATACAGTAGTATCATTTAGATACTCCACAAACTCCACTGCCGTTGCTTCATCACCATTCCACACGATCAATAAATCATCCAAAAATCTATTATAAAGTATAATGTTGTTCTTATATCTTGTCCCAAATCTCCCTCACCAGATTGTCTTCTGCTTTTCTACACATATGCCCATACCATCGTAATCTGTTTTCTTTGATCTTTTCTGCAATTGGAGCTACTTTGGCTTCTGCTCTTATGTCCTCATTTCTTCGCCTGTCCCACAGTGTGCATCCTACCACCTTTCTCAGGCACTTCATTTCCATCACCTCTAGCTTCTTCAACTGTTCTGCCTTTACTGCCCAGGTTTCTGTACCATACAGTAGTACTGGTCGCACCACTGTCTTGTACACCTTACTTTTCAGCTTCTTTGGCATTCTTCTGTCATATACTACACCTGATACTCTATGCCAGTTGGCTGCAGCCCCTCTGATTCTAGCTTTGACCTCTTCATTCAGACTACCCTTCTCCTCAACCACCCCTCCCAGATACTTGAAGCTGTTTACCTGTTCCACTATCTTCCCATCTATTTCTATTCTCAGCTTCTTCTGATTTCCCCAATCTTCTGCCATTACCACTGTCTTATCTGTGCTTAGTTTCATCCCATGTGCCTTCAGATTTGCATTCCTTTCTCCTATCCTTTGCTGAAGTTCTAGATCAGAGTCTGCCTGTACTGCCACATCGTCTGCCTACAGCAGCTTTGTTGCTCTGACCCCTCCAACCTGTTTGCTGATGTAGTCCATTACCAGTTTGAACAGCAGTGGGCTCAGAGCTGAACCCTGGTGTACACCCACTCCCACTGGGAACCCCTCAGTGAGGCCAAACACTGTTCGTACTTGAGTCACTGGGTCCTTGTACATAGCCTGTACTAATTCTACCAATGTTTCTGGGACTTCAAACCACCGCAGTACTGCCCAGATCAGCTTTCTTGGGACCTTGTCATATGCTTTTCTCCAAGTCTAGGAAAGTCCAGTTTGACTCTCTCCTCTTTTCTAGTTTCTTCTCAAGTATCTGTCTCAATGCAAACATCAGGTCAATTGTGCTGCATCCTGATCTGAATCCGAACTGTTCATCTCCCATCTTACATTCTACTATTCTGAGTATCCGTTTATCAATCACCCTGTCCAGAACTTTCATGCAATGTGGTAGGTGTTTGATGCCTCTGTACTGTCCACAGTTGTGGATGTCCCCTTTGTTCTTGTACACTGGCATGAGTATGCTTATTCTCCAGTCATCTGGAATACGCCTTTCTCTCCACACTGCAATTAGTACCTTCAGGAGCCATTTCTCCCCTAGCTGTGCTGTGACCTCATCTGAGCCTGCTGCTTTCCCTGACTTCATTTTCCTTAGTGCTGCTCTTACTTCTTCTAAGCTGGGCTCCTCTTCTACTCTCATTGTAGGCTGTTTCTGGGGCAGTACCGCTTCTGTGGGGTTTTCTTCATTCAGAAGCTGCTGGAAATACTCCTTCCATCTGCCTTTGATGTCCTGTGGGCTGGTAAGCAGGTTGTTGCTGGAATCCCTTATGAAGGGTGTCTGACTTATCTTCTTTATCTTTCTGTCTTTGCCTTGCAACCTGGTATAGTTTCTTTGTGCCCCTTACTGAGTCACTTTCCAGAAGCTGATAGAGTGCCTCTGATGCCCTATTCTTTGCTATTGCAACTTCTTTCTTAGTTTCTTTGTTAGCCAACCAGTAGTCCTTCCTAGCTTGGGCAGTCTTTTCAATCTCCCACTTCTTCCTGCACTCCTTCTTTCTTTTGATTACTTCCTGCACTTCTGCATTCCACCACCAGCTTTCCTTATGTACCTTATTTCCATACCTGGCTTGGCCACATATCTTTTCTGTAGTCCTAACACATGCTGTTTTTAGGCGCTGTCACTCTTCTTCAACTCCACCTATTTCCTCCTCTTCTTGGGGTGCTAGAGCCCTGAGTAATTCCTTGAACTGCTGTACTTTTTCTCCAGTCAACTTCCAGGTCTTCAGCCTGGTCTCTGTTGACCTTAGAGTCTTCTCTGACCACTGCTTGCAGCTGATTGTGGCAACTACTGGTTTATGCTGTGAACCGACCGTTTCACTGGGGATGACTTTGCAATCATGGATTCTACCCCAGTGCCTTTTCCTTACTAGGAGGAAGTCTACCTGAGTTGCATGTTGGCTACTCTTGTATGTGATCTTGTGACTGTCTCTCTTTCTGAACCATGTGTTGGCTACTATCAAGCCATTTGCCAGACAGAAGTCTAGAATGGCTTCTCCTTCTTTATTCCTATTGCTCCACCCATGTGAACCCAGGCAGTCCTCATATCCTGTTCTGTCTGTCCCGATATGTGCATTTAAGTCACCCATTATCAACACCAATTCATGTTGTCCTGCTTTATCTAGTAGGTCCTGCAACTGCTGTCTGAATGCACTCTTTTCCTCACTATCACAACCCTGCTGTGGGGCATAGGCTGAGATTATGAATACTGTCCTGTCATTACACTGGAGTCTGATTGCCATGAGTCTGTCATTAATTCTGATGATATCCCTCACTGACTTCTGAAGCCTCTGTCTCACCACAATTCCTACACCATTTCTAGCCTGTCCACCACCTGAGTAGTAGAGTCTGGATCCCAAGCCAAGTGGCTTTGTTACACTGCCCTTCCATCTCATCTCTTGGATACATAGGATGTCCAGCCTCCTCCGTATCATCATGTCATCCACTTCTAAGCTACGTCCTGTCAGTGAACCTACATTAAGCGTAGCAATTCTTAGTTCATGTTTGGCAGGTTGGTTGGTTTTATGTCCAGCTTTCACTCAACAGAGCTGTCCCAGGTAACCCAGGCTGGGCAACTAGACACTGGCCAGCCAGTAGCCTATTGACCCAGGGCTGCTGGGCTTTTATGGCGGGCGCACACTGGCCAATAGGGGCACATATACCCCTCCCACTGTTAGCATGGGTCCCTGGCGTGGGTCAGAGAGTAGGCCGGGTCCTCAACCCACTTATCACCGGTAACTACCCATGGCCATTTTTTGGCGACAGTCAACAAGACCGAATCACCTAGAGCCATATTTTACACCGTCGAGTGGCTAGCCCTGCCACGGCGTGCACTTTGTGATCCGTGTTCTCCTATCTTGAGGATACTGCGCACCGCAATAGATGCCCAAAGCGGTTGGTCTTTTTACAACTCTTCCCCCCATTGGGCACCATGTAGAGTTGCTGAAACATAAACCTGCTTCTAAAATCCGTCCTGTTAGGGAGTTGGTCCAAAAGGGGTGATCCTTAGGGGATGCCAAAAATGTGTCCAGCTTCCAGGGGAAAGGTCCGGCTACATCCAACTCCTGCTTAGAGATCAAATCCATCATTTAGTCCAGGAGAACGACCACCCAAGAGTTAGAGGCCAGCGCCAAAAGCCTCAAGGAATACTAATCCTCTCTTGGGAGGGGGCTTTGGTGGACTACCTCCTTTTCAGTCTAAGCAGTTCTAAGATCTCACTGAAAGAGATGTCCTCAAGAGGGGTTTTGGGAACTCGTCCCCTCATCCAAATCAGTATCCTCAGTTAAAGACTCCTGAGGAGAATCAACATGCCTCCTCTTGCAGTAGTGCTTTTGATGAACCTCACCAGTTGAATGGTCTGGGGAGGACTCTAAAGCCAATCCTCAATGTAGACTGTCTCAAGACTTTGAGGGGCTAGTTGCCCGCATGAGACCCTCCTGCAGTGTTTAAGGACCCTAACATGGATTGGTCCCTCTAGAGCTACCTGACTCAGCTCCAAAGCTGATGACAGCACCAAACTGACCAGCACCAAGGCTTTAAAGGAGACTGAGAGGGAGAGGGATGGATCCAGCAGTTTCATATTTATGCTCAAACACCTCAGTTATGAGATTCATCAGGATCCGAGCCACTTGGAGTTGACAGAATCACAGACACAGCTGGAGATGAAGACCAATTCTATGGCTCAAACACAAACTCTGGGAAGCACCAGGATCCAACAGTCCCGAATCCGATGGCTGGATCAGGAAAGGAGTAACAATATGATGCCAGCATGGTCCAAGGCCTACA
Source organism: Protopterus annectens (assembly GCF_019279795.1). Taxonomy (NCBI): domain Eukaryota; kingdom Metazoa; phylum Chordata; order Ceratodontiformes; family Protopteridae; genus Protopterus; species Protopterus annectens. The sequence continues at coordinate 750,271,818 of NC_056730.1, read as the reverse complement.
ATTATGACAGGGATAAGAACCAGGACCCCCCAACTGGATCAGGGTCCTGAGGAACCTCATCATTCTGTCAACATCTGCTTCGGAAGGTCTTCTGATGGACCAAACCAATTTGAAGGACGAAGCAAAGGAAAGGGTGGGTCTGGATGCCCTGTGAAAAGGTCTGTCCTGGAGAAAGGAGACTGGAGTTTTGGAAGAGACCAGTTCTGGGGAGAAGCTCACTCCAGTAAAGGAGGAGTGCTGGATCAAAGATGATAGGCTGTGACATAGGAATAGGATCAGAAGATCTCAGAATCTTTGGCAATGGACGTAAAGAACTTGAGCAGTTCTACGACTGTTTCTTAGGATCCTTAACTTTTTCCTTCTCCCTGGGTTTATCTGTACTCTTCTCATCCTTAGCTATTTCATTAGACTTTTTCAAGCAGAAGAAGTAGGTGAGTGTTGAAAGGAAATGTCTGCCATTATGGTAGGGAGAAGTTCCTTAAGCACCAATTTAAGTCTCTCCACCAAAGGCTGGGAGCTGAAGGAGGTACACATGGAGTGCTGCTTGTGATGCCCCAACACTGGTCCAGTAATAAAGAAGCCTCAATCCTCACCAGTGGCAACAGCGGGGAACGTACACACTGGGAGGATGACAAGTACACACACAGTACAGTGCAATTTCCCTTAAGAGCACACAGAGATCACAGTCAGTCTAAGGCTGGTTTCTCCCTCTTTCTCCAGATCCCCAATAAGACTCCCCCTCTGGCACAGCTATACAGTTGATATCTCAGCAGAGTGGCCAAGCCAAGACCTCCAGCACCCTCTGTGTGCAACCAGTGATTCATATTCCTGACCAAGGAGCTGACACACACATCAGCTGAGGCTTGGTTTATACACACACACACTTGGGAAAGGCTGGCACAGGTTCACTAGCTGTGCCCTCTTTTGACCAGACCATAAGGTAGTTTCCACCGCCACAACCCACTACTTATCAGCTACTTTAAGGCCCTTAACAAATGGTGTCCAATCCTACTATGTAATGTTACTATTAATCCAAATGGTAGTCTGACCAGGAGCAAGGCTATTAGGAGTGGCCCACAGTGTCACCAAATAGATGTGCAAGTACTCTAAGAGCTTAAAAATCTCTAGACGGACCAGCCAAAATTGAAAAGTTTAAATATGTTTAATAATAAATAATAAAAGAACAAGACCATACTAAATATGTATTCACAGTGACTTTAGAGTTCAAAATCACAGAAAATATTTAAAATAACATTGCAGGACAGTCTCAAATAAATAAAGAAAAACATCTAAATTAAGCTCAGCTATATTCCTGACTATATCTAAAAGACATTACTGTACCCTAGAAACTTACTGTTACAGCAAGACAAGTGCAGATGTTGTTAATAGATGTTTCTAGGTCAAAGACAAAATACACAATGCACAGTCTCTCTCTCAGAGAGTTCTTAAATTAATATCAAATGTGACTGCTGGGATACTTGCAGCATGACATCACTTTTTGTCACCTAACTTCAGTTCCCAGGCTCAAAACAACCGTTGCTAGAAACTGCTAGCATTTAGCATCTCCCTGTGAAAATATATTGCCTTCAGATATTTGCAACTGCTGGAAGACATAAAACAATACAACACTTACAAAACAATGCAGAAGGCTCCCTAGTTTTAGACATCCTGTCTCCTTGCTGCACTGAAAGATGCATACTATCACATTTCCATAGTTTATGGCACAGTTATAAAACAATTTAATTTCAACTATTTTACTGAAGTTTTGCAAGTTAACCTTCTATGTGCCAGTTCCCACTGTTAAAGCATACACTTTTACACAATTACAATAGTTTATATACATTTCTGTTCTTTTCCAGTAGGGTACTCTGTGACTACATCTCTAAGCTCAGTACTGTACAAACCTTTTCACACACACTTCTGTACCAGCAGTTTGATATACACATAACATTCAGTTCTAATACATTTGGAACACAAGCATATGACCCATCTTGACATTCACAACTGACATAAAATCATTTACAAAATTCCAGACAGCTGTGCTGGCAGTATCTCCCTCTGTCTAATTTCTATATAAATCATATTACCATTCACAAATGACATATGATCATTTACAAAATTCCAGATAGCTAGGCTGACAATATTTCCTTTTGTGACACTGCTCATTTAAATTTGCAGCCCACAAGCAATAAACATAACTGGCATATGCATTAGAGCTGGGAATTTTTTGGGCAAAGGCCACACATTTCTTAAAGCTGGAGGGCTTGTACACCATAATACCAGAAAAAGCAACGTGTAAAAAAAATCCAACTAATTTAACTATACTAACAAATACCCCCAAATCACTAAGAATAGACAATAAATATACAGAAAACAAGTTGTAGATTGTTATAACAAACTGACCAAAAGAGTTCAAACAAACCTAAGGGGAAAGGGAAACAGGTGCCAAAGCTGACAAAGTAAGATACATTTTTGTTATACAATAGACTAGAAAGGAGAGTAGAAAGACAACCAGACACAAATAGACACTAATAACCAATCATAGACAATAGTTATGCTAAATAATCCTAATAGATAAAAAAAGCATTACACATGGGGATTATGAGTAAGGGGAGGGGCCTGAGCCTTAGATTCAAAGTCTGAAAGTGGCTGAATTCAGATCTTAAATAGAAATGATTACCCACTGGTTGAGGAAATGATGGAAGAGACAACACTGGATCCCAGGTTAAGGACTTCTCACCTGGGAGAAAACTTTGGAAAGATAACTAAGACATTTAAATAAAGAAAAAATAGTGCCATTCAGTCTGCAAAGAGATATGACTGGAGCTAGGCACTTTGTAAATACCTTGGGAGAAAAAGTTAACCCAAAGGGAAATACAGAGAACTGAAAAGATCCTGGAGAATTTGACTATGGAAATGTGATAGTATGCATCTTTTAGGCCCAATGTTATTGTAAGGTTTCCAAATAAATGAGAGATAACAGATGCTGAAGGATTGACATCTAGAATTTTAGAACTTCCAATAAAAATGTAGGATGGAAAAATCTAGAACTGTCCTCTAAGAGACTCTTTCTTTTGTACCAGAAGCATTCTGGAATAGCCCCTTTGATTTGAAAGCACTGGTTCTATCACTCTTAGATTGAACACATGGTGAAAGAGGAAAAAAGGGGTCTATATTAAAACAACAAAAATCCATTACATCGAATACCAAAACAGTGACATGTATTACTCGAACCGCGAAAATACCGAACGCACTAAACTGTGAAATTTAAAACATCGAATGTTCATAGTTGGCCAACCCCACCACCCGCTACATACTACCTACCCAAACAAAATAAATAAACCACATACATACACTAATCAAATCCTACTCCTAACCCTAAAGTAAAGCACCAAAACTCAACTTCTAACCCTACACTAAACCCCCACATACACAACTATCTATGCACTACCCTTAACTCCTCCCTTACCCTAAGGTCCGTAACTACCGCACACTTCCTCTATGGAGATGTACCCAAACAAAATAAATAATACACATAAATACATTTAACAAAACCCTACTTCTAACACCACACTAAATCTTACACACATTCCCTATCTATACACTTACCTTAACCTGCACCCTAACCCTAAGGTCCGTAACTATCGCACACTTACCTTACGGCGCTATACCACAGATGGGCCAACCAAAACACTTCGACATTTCGAATTTCGTGGTTTTGCACATTCAACGATTACATATTTTGTGCAATACGTGTCGATGATTTCGTATTCGCGTAAACAGAGTTTTGACACTCTAATAGGAACACAGAAAAAAGTACTGTTTGGTTTGCAGGGTGCAGAACAACTTCCCTGAAAGGAAGATTTTGTATGCAGTGCCAACTATATTCCTTCTTAACCTTTACCTATGCGTCTGTCACAATGTGTTGCCAGAGGGGCATGTATAGAGCCAGTTACTGAAAGAAACTTTTGAGAGATTGTGGCATGGGGGAATGCTGATAAAGTCATTCTAAAGAGGTGGCTGTCCCTTACTAAGAATAAATCCTTGTTTCTGACTGATCCCCTCCTGCCATCTCTTAATGATTCCCTTTCTGGCTTGAGGAAGGCAGGGATTGATTATTCTGTTTCCTAGACATGAATTAGAGTCTGGGAGATTTGGAAGTGGCAGCCTGAAATAAAAAGAAGTTATGTACTCACCATAACGTTCCATGTGAGTTGTTCCATCTCCCCTTCATTCATCACTGATGGGTTCGGTGCCGATCCTTGGCTCCGACACGGCCGACTAGCAAGCTCAAAGTTCTCCAGTAGCTCGAGACCCCACCCCTTATCCCATGATGCACTGCTGGAATTAACTCAGATTTTTTTGCTGCGTACCATATAAAAGTACAGTAATAATTCTGCCTAGTATGAATATACATTGAAAAACCAGGATGAAGACAGCCTCCAGGTCAACTGTCAGCCAGGAGGGGGAAGGAGGGAGGGACGTGAGAATGAAGGCGAGATGGAACAACTCACATGGAACGTTATGGTGAGTACATAACTTCTTTATGTGAAGTTGTTCAATCTCGCCGTTCATTCATCATTGATGGGTAGCGTCCATAGTACCCTGATCTTGGGTGGCTCACTGAAGTACACTCTTCATAACCGTAGAACCAAATGAAGCCCTGTCCCGGGAGGCCTTATCCACTTTGTAATGAGTCATAAAGGTGTGAGGTTTAGACCAGGTGGCTGCTGCACAGATGTTATCCAAAGGCAATTTGGCTTGAAAAGCTGACGAGGTAGAAATTGCTCTGGTTGAATGAGCCTTTACCTTACTAGACAATGGCATATTATGAGAAGCATATGTATAGGTGATGCAGTCCGACAGCCACTTAGACAGGGTTGTTTTAGCAACAGGTTGGCCTTTCCTGGTCTCAGAAGAGGACACAAAAAGTTGATCTGATTTCCTAATTTCTTTGGTTCTGTCCAAATAAAATCTAAGTTGTCTATGAACATCGAGTTTATGCAACATATATTCCAATTTGTTGGTATGATTAGGGAAGAAAACGGGTAAATCAATGACTTGATTAATGTTAACCTCAAAACATACTTTGGGCAGAAAGGATGGATTAGTTCTGAGAGATACTCTGTCAGTACGGAAGACCATGTAAGGGGGTTTGATGGAAAGGGCTTGGAGCTCTGACACACTACGGGCTGAAGTGATGGCTACTAAGAAGATAGTTTTCCATGACAAGAATTTTAGTTCACAAGATGATGCAGGCTCAAAAGGAGGAAGAATGATACGAGATTACATAAAATTCAAATTCCAGGGGGAATAAGGTGTCTTCACTGGAGGCCTTATGTAAAAGGAACCTTTTAGAAAAGCCTTAGACAATTGGTGAGCCATAATATTCAAACCACCAATTCCTAAATGAAAATTAGATATAGCAGCTAATTGTACTCGTATCGCAGCTGCCGCTGCTCCTTTGTTGAAGATTTCTGTCACGAATTGTAAGATAGAAGACAATGGCACTTTGTAAGGGTCAATGCTGTGGGAAGAAGCCCAAATGGAAAATCTCTTCCACTTACTACGATACAATTTTCTGGTGGAAGGTTTGTGGAAAGCTAGCAAAATCTGACTAGTATCATGGGAAAGATTATAGAGCCTGGCTATGCGGGGAATTGGAGCAGCCAAGCAGTTAGCTTCAGTGTCTACAATGACAGGTGAAGATCCCCTGAGGGATATGTCAACAAATCCGGAACTGGGTCCAGGATCCATGGATCTTCCAGAATATGATGATAAAAAAACAGGAACCAAATCTGCCGAAGCCAATGAGGGGCTATGAGGATGATTGTCCATCCCAGCAACTTTGCTTTCTGTAAGAATTTGGAAATCAGGGGAATTGGGGGAAATGCATAGAGGAGACCCGGGGAACAATCGTGGACAAGAGCATCCCTCGGGGAGCGACCTGGTGTGGGAATTAGGGCAAAATAGCTTTTGCATTTGCTGTTGATGTGACTGATGAAGAGGCCGCAGGAAGGCTGGCCCCATTTGTGGAAGATTCTGTCCGCAATCTCTTGTTTGAGGGACCATTCGTGGGGCAACAAGATTGCTCTGCTCAGTCTGTCCGCTATTACGTTGGATTTGCCTGGGATGTGCGTTGCCAACAGAAAGCTTTGTGATGACAGTGCCCACTGCCATACTGTGAGGGCTTCTCGGCAAAGGGATAAGACTTGGTCCCGCCTTATTTGTTCAGATACCAGATCACTGACATGCTGTCTGTCTGTATTTAAATTGTCCCTAGAGGAAGAGAGTCCTGAAAGTATTGCAATGCTAGAAGTACTGCTCTCATCTCCAGGACATTGATATGCAGATGTGATTCTTGATCTGTCCATGTGCCTTGGGCAGTCTTTCCCTGAAATAGCCCCCTCACCCTATCAGGGAAATGTCCATGGCCACAGTGGCAACAGGAGGGGGATGCATGAAAGGACGTCCTATTGTGACATGAAGAGACGTCAACCACCACTGAAGATCCTTCTTGTAGGAATTTATCAGGATCATGTGACTCATTGGAAGTTCTTGGTAAGACCATTGCGTGAATAGAAGCCATTGAAGGATTCTCATATGCATCCTTGCTAAGGTGATTGCTAGAATAACTGCCGCCATCAATCCTAGAACTTACAATACCTCTGTTGCTGGTGCTCTGTTCTTTGATATTAGGGACATGATGTGTTGGTGAAGACTAGAGATTCTTTCTGGAGGAAGGCGGAGAGTGGTGGTTGACGTGTCTAGTTCTGTCCCTATAAAAATGATATGATGTGATGGCAAGAAGGCAGACTTTTCGAAGTTGACTGCAATGCCTAGCTGATCGCACAGTGTCAGAGTAGTCTCTCTCGCTTGAAGAAGTTGATGCCTGGTGGTGGAGGTAAGGAGCCAATTGTCTAAATACGAAAACACCTGGAATCCTAGACACCTCAGGCGAGCCGTGACTACTGCCATGCACTTGGTGAACACTCTGGGGGCTGTAGTGAGACCAAAGGGCAGAGCTCGGAATTGATAATAATTGGCTCCCAGCTGGAAATGCAGGTGATCTCTGGATGGTCTGGCCATCTTTATGAGGTAGTACGCATCCTTGAAATAAATCGAGCACATCCAATTGTCCTTCCCCAACAAGGGGAGTATGGACTGTAGCGTGACCATTCAGAACTTCTCTTTTCTCACAAATTGGTTGAGTTTGATGAGATCCAAAATGGGTCTCCAGTCCCATTTTCTTTGAAACCAAAAAAAACCTTGAGTAAGTTCCGAATCCTGTCTGGTCTGCTGGGACTGGCTGGATGACTCTTTTTTCTAGCAATCAGCTTACCTCTATTGCTGCTTGTCCTAAAAGACTGTATGGAACGTCTAGGATTTTTTTGATGGGAAGAGGCTGGGTGGCGAATGGTATGAAATACCGTCTAGGAAATGATACTTTGTACACGACTGTCATTTGTTATGTTTAGCCAGGCTTTGAGGTGCAAAGATAAGCAACCCCCGACTGCCTCCAGAGTAGGACAGGTGGGCCTCCCTTCAGGAGCAATGGTCGGATTGACCAGAGAAGTGATCTCTGTCACCCTGGTGTTGTAGACCCCCTCTGCCGTGAGGGTGGCATCTTCCACTGAAACCCTCTCCTCTATCTCTGGAGGGGGTCCTCTCCACGTGCGTCTTGAAAGGCTCCTTGGGCTTTCTGGAACCCTCTTTGACCTTTGGGAAAGGGTCGAGTGGGGGTGGGAAAAACGGACTCCGACGGCAGACAGAGTCTTTTCTTCTTGCTCACACCTGATTAAAGTCTCCTTCACCTTTGGCCCAAACAAGGATGAGCCGTCAAATGGGGTATTAGTAAAGGAAGACTTGAAGGGTTCCGCGAAGGAACAGAATCGCATCCAGGCATGCATACGGAGAGCGATTCCTGTACCTGCAGCTCTAGTCGAACCATCAGCTGCATATGATATGAGACGCATGGACGAGTTGACTAGTGAATTGAGGGTAGAGAGCTGAGTGGCAATCTTATCGGATACACTCGAAGCTACAGCACTCTGAAGAGTATCTCCCAACTCCTTAAGGAGATCTCTCTGCAGGCTGGTAAAATGTGCCAAGTAGTTCAGTGATTTGAGTGAGAAAGTCACTGAACTGAACATGCATTTCCCATATCTATCCATGATCCTAGATGAGGAAGTCTCAGACATTTCCTTTTTGGTGGCTGCCGCCACCACCATGGCATCAACAGGGACTCCCTTGGTCAAAAAGGACTTATCCACAGGGGCTGAAATAAACTTTTTAGGCCTCCAAGGAACAGGTTCCATAGATTCCGGAGACTCCCATGCCCTACGAGAGACCAGATCCATAAGCTCATCATAAGGCGGAGATACCCAAGAGGTGGAAGGTTGAGACCCAAACGCCTTCAGGAGAACCGACTCATCCTCAGTAGGGCTTTTGGACTGCCAATCACCCCTTTGCCTAAAGATTTCAAGAATCTCTGCAAAGGAGATGTCCTCAGGGGGATCTGGGGGACCCTTCTGATTCATCCAGGTTGGTGTCTGATGTGATAGACTCCTGGTGGGAGTCCAAATGCCTCCTCTTGCATAATCTCTTCCTGGGAACCTCTTCAGGGGGAACTTCTGGAGAGGTGTCAGAAGAGAAGGAAGCGCTCTGGGTCCCTACACTTGGGAGGACCAGAAGAAACAGACACAGGTACTTTAGGGGAAGAAGAGGCCAGACCTTGAGATGAGGAAGTCTTGGTAGACAACACTCACCTCATGGCATTGAAAGCACCTCGGCTCCGATGAGAAGGAGTCGATGGTTTAGATGGAGCCTTGATCTCCTCCCGCACAGAAGCCATGGGCTCTGAGCCCAAGGTAGGAGTCGAGCTCACCTGAGCCGAGGCCCCGAGAGGAAGAGTCAGCACCAACAAATCGGTGTGGCTATCCTCCCCGGACCCGACCAGAGAGTGTCGGCTCCTAGAGTCCCCGGTCGGTGACGAGAACGTCCGAGCAGATGGAGCCGACGACACTGGAGCAGGTGTCAGCTCCAAGGGATCCACAATCATCAGGTCAGCCTCCTCTGGCTCCGAAGGTCCGATATGGCTCTGAGGAGGAGCAAACAATTTAAGGGTAGTGGTCTTCGGTTCTGACAGTTGTGTCTGAGCTGACAGCAATTTAACTAGGCCTGGTGCCTTCAAGAGTTTCTGAACCAACCAGTCCATATCCAGATCAAATAAGCTGACAGAGGACTTGGAAGAGTGGACAGATGGAGCCGATTGAAGCAATATGGAAGGAGGTTTTTCGGTAACTGGTTCCAAGGCCGTGTCCCGGTTCTGAAAAGAGCAGACTGTCAGCTCCAAGGACAGTGGAGCCCAAGTCACCACAATTTCTGACCTCTTTCATTTCTTGGATTTAGAATCAGTAGAAGATTTGGATGATTTACTGTCTCCATCCTAGTCAGACAATGCCTCAGAAAAGGGGTGCTTAATGATACCCCTATCAGTCAATTTCCTCTTCCTTTCAGCTAATACTCTTGTGAAAAAGGAATGACATATGCTGCAAGACTCTTGCAGATGTACCTCACCCAAGCAGTTAACACACTGCACATGGACATCTGTGACTGACATTTTCTGTCCGCATTCTGGGCACTTTTTAAACCCAGACTTTGGATGCTTGTCCTTATCTTCAGACATTACAAAACTTAAGCACACTGATTAAGAGCTGTTTTAAACTAAGTAACTCACACAAACATACACACAGCCCAAAAAGGGGCACTAACAACTAATAACTACAAACAGTAGTTAGAGATCCAAAATGAAAGTCCCAAAGGGGATCACTGACTAATCACTAATCCTAAGGCCAAAAGGCCGAAGACAAGATAGAATACCGAGGAAAGGGGTAAAAACACAGAAAAAAAGTACTATTTACTAATTAGTATATCTGCTACTATGAATAGAACAAAGTATATAAAAAAGTGAAAATATAACTTGCTGAAAATTGAAAAACTCCCAATAAAGTCTCGAGCCAAGCAGGAAACCAAGAGATCCGTGCTGCAGCAAATTAGATCTGAGGTAATTCCAGCAGTGCATAATGGGATAAGGGGTGGGGTCTTCGAGCTACGGGAGAACTTTGAGCTTGCTAGTCGGCCGTGTCGGAGCCAAGGATCGGCTCCGAACCCATCAGTGATGAATGAATGGCGAGATTGAACAACTTCACATCTTAGAAATTCTCTGAATTATTTTTCTACTGTCATTAAATTGTTTGAAAGCCTGAGCAGCAGATGAGCCAAATAAAGCTTCCTTATCCATAGCTGAATTCAAAATTTCAGACTTCAAAATGTCATCAAAAAAGTTTTGGTTTTATACCTAAGCGTACCTTCTCAAAACAGAAGCCCAAGACACAGTCTCCCCACAATCATACATATTACTTAAAGCATATTTAGATATTTGAGATATGTTGGAAATGATGAAACTGAGCTAAACCCTACCTTCAGGTTGAAGAGTGGTAGGCAGTCTTCTCAAATTGTCTATACAAAAAAAAAAAAAAAAAACAGAAACTTCCACTTACAGGCCAAACAGTCAAAACTTCTACATGCTGAAGTTGATGATGAAAAATTTGTCTTACTAAATCCATCCAAAATTATCCCATCTGTGTCTGCAGGGGAAGGAATGGATGATCCCTGTGTGAATAAAAGGCTGGCAATAGAGGAGAAATTAGCATAGAATTAGACAATATATCATAATACCTCCTCATTTCCAGGGGAACATCCATTTGTTCCCCTAAAACCACCTCATTCATGCTTGCAATAATGCGAGAAACAGAAAATACCTCCAAAGGAGATTGTGAGAATCAAATTTCTATCAACAGAGTTTTAGGCTTGAGAACCAGCAGGAGATGAAGCCCTGTTTCTATCTATGTCTGAATCACCTGACATGTCTTCCTCAGGACCATTCTGAATGACCTGATTTACAGGTACTTCACATACTTTATGCAGTGTACAAGGCCTGACTGAAACAATTTTTGTCTAAGCTAAGAAAATAATCTTTTCTTATAGATTCCATGTCTTCTGATAAACAATGTTTAACTTTTTTTTTTTTTTTTAGATATCTGTGGTGACTGACTTGGAGATGAAAGGTCTGCCCCATCAAGCGGTCTCTTTCTCTGGACACATCCTACAGCATCCCCCCTGGAAAGTCTCCATGTCCCAGAAAAGGTAGTTCTCCCATGCCAGGATTGGACAATGGAACAGTCAAAGAGGATGTGGCTGACCCCCCCCCCCCCGTCATGGTGGTTGAAAAGACTACACCAAATGAAGCCAGAAAGGTAAGTGACAGGTCTGAGGAACTACTGCTGGCCACTATAGAGTCACCCACCAATATGTGAGGTGAAGAGAGAGCCCACAGAGTCAGCAAGGGTCTTTCCTAAGTTTTTTCTTTTTAGGAACCACAGAAGTCCGACAAGCAGGAGCAGGGTAAGTATGCATCCTGTGACTGAGGAGGATACTTCATATGTGGTTAACAGTGCTTGAATGAGTTGGTCAGAAGGGTACGTTATCTAACAGTTTTCACAACAGGACTCCTCCACTCACACACACACCAAATAGCCCAAAAACACAATAATGCATAAGCAGCACACAATATTCCTGGCAGAAACCCCTTTAGAACAAAATTAGTTTGACAGAAATTAATATCGGGTAAGCTGTCGCTGTGTGAACACATACTACTTTACTTGTAGAATTCTCTATCCAAATAAAAACACTTCCCTACACAGACGTTTTCATAAAACACAACCTGTGACACTGCAAACCCAGCTATCTGGAATTTTGCGAATAGTCGTGTGTCATTCGTGAATATTAATATGATTCATATGCTTGTCTTACAAATGTAAGAGAACTATATATTATGGGTATATTAAACTACTGGTGCAGAAGTGTGTGATGAACTGTATGTTATGTACTGAGCTTCAATAATGTGTCCATGGTGTACCCTACTAGAAAAGAATAGACATGTAGATAAACTATATACCTGTGCAAATGTATGTTTTAATAGTAGAAGCTAGAACATACAGAGTCAACATGCAAAACTTCAAGAAAATAAGTGGAAATTGTTTTACAATTGTGTTATCTCAGTTTGAGTGCAGCAAACATACACAATGTCTAGAGCTAGAGGCTTTCCTAATGTCTTGAAACAGAAATAATTACTAGGTTTCAAATGTAAAAGTGTTTATATTTCTCTATCACTTCCTAGCAGCTGCACACTTCTGAGAGATATGTATTTCTGACACAGAGGTATTAAATTCTAAGCATCTGTTTAGCCTGGGAACTGAAGTCAGGTGACAAAGAGTGATGTCATCCGAGCTAACCCACCAGTAATGTTGATTATTAATTTAAGAACTCTCTCAGAGAATGTCTGTGCACGTGTTTTGTCTCGGACCTAGCAAGAACATCCACTCATCTGCATTTGCCTTACTCTGTAAGTAAGTTATTTAGAGCATAGTATCTTTTAGACATAGATAGGAATATAATAAAGATTAGTTTAGATGTTTTCTATATTTATTTGAGACTATCCTGCAATGTTGTTTTAAAATATTTCCTGTGATTCTGAAGTCTGTAGTTACTGTTTTGTTTGAGTATTGTCTTGTTCTTCTATTATTTATTATTAAATATATTTAAACCTTTTAATTGTTGCTGGTTTGTTTAGAGATATTTAAGCTCTTAGCTTACTTGAATATGTATTTCATGACACTATACAGGCCACTCCTAAATAGTCTTGGTCTTGGTCACACTTACCATTTGGATAATAGTAACATTACCCAGTAGGGCTGGTCACCATTTGTAAGGGCCTTTACAGTAGCTGATAAGTAGGGGATGGTGGCAGTGATAACTACCTTACAATTTGGGCAGAAGGGGGCATAGCTAGTAAACTTGTGCCAGCCTTCCCCAGTTGTGTGTGTGTTTGTATATAAATCAAATCTCAAAGTGTGTGTGTGTCAGCTACTTGGGCATGGACACGAAGCACTGGTTGGACTGAGAGGGTGCAGGAGGTCTTGGCTTGACCCCCTCAGCTGAGATTTTAATCCTATAGCTGTGCCAGTGGGGAGTCTTATTGGGGATCTGGAGAAAGAGGGAGAAAATAGCTCCAGACTGACTCTGATCTCTGTGTGCTTTTAAGGGAAATTGTACTTTACCGTGTGTGTACTTGGCATCCTCCCAATGTGTACGTCCCTCACTGGTGCTAGTGGTGAGGACTGAGGCTCCCTAATTACTTGGCCAGTGCAGGGGCATCACACAACCAATGAATATAAGCAGCACATTTCATCACTAAATGTGCCTCAAATTAGCTGAAGCAAAAAATAGTGAAACTTCCAATACCAAAGAAATACCAGGTTTCTTAAAGGGCCAAAAACATTAACGTAAAATAAAAGTAAAAAAAAAAAAAGGTACAAGTGCATAAGTTCTACTTGTCTGTAACAATACACGTTCATAGAACACACTGCCTTATTAGCATGTGGGTAGTTGTGCACTGAAACCCTTCCAAAGCTCAGAACTCCTCCCACTGCCTGTCATGTGAGAATGAAGGTCCAAGACAGCCCTTCACATTCACAGAGTGGACTCATTCAGGTTTTGAGGGTCCAACAGGAAAAGCAGATGGATACACCAGCTTTGTGGACACCTACTGTTCTAAACCAAACACCAAACATGCACCCAACAAAAAGGGTTGTTGTATAAAAAAACACAACAGTAATGCCAACAACAAACTATATACACACAACAAAACAGGGGGTGAGGGTGTGTACTGCCAGTAAGGCAGTATGTTCTATGAACATCTACTGTTACAGGTAAGTGGAACTTACGCAACTGTACCATGCTTAACAAACATACTGCCTTACTGGCATAATGGACATATTCCTAAAGCTTACCCAACCTGGAAGGGAAGGATAGGGGTCCAGAAGCCACTGGAGAATGGTTCGCACAAAGCCTGCTCTGGATCTAGAAAAATAATCCAGTTTCTAGTGCTTCATGAAAGTATGGATGGATGGAAGACCAAGTTGCTGCCTCTGGAATACTTCAATAAGCCACTGAAGAGGAAAATACCCTGGTGGAATGTGCCTTTAACTTGCCCAGATTCGCTTCACCATGATGGGTATAAAAATAATACCAGAGAAAACCGACATGTAATGGTTTGCTTAAAGACAAGTTGACCTTTTTTGCCAAATAAAAAGCCTTTTGGCCTTCCTAAAGAGCTTTGTTCTGTCAGGGTAGCACCTAAGCTGCCTTTGCACATCCAAGGTATGAAGTATCCTATCTACCTTATTCTTAGGTTCTGGAAAGAAAATAGGGAGTTTAACAGACTGACTGAGGGTGAACTCTGAGACCACTTTCGGCATGAAAGAAGAGTTAGTTCATAGGTTCATAGATTAGTACTAGGCTAATTGCCCTTGCAAGCCATTTTAAGCCTAGCCAATTATCCCTTGTTAGGATCAAACCCTGCACCTTGTGTTTGTAAGGCAAACACCTTAACCATTAGGCCACCCTAGTGTATAACACAACACATTCCCTTTAGAAAATCAGGTTGTCCCTCTGTGAGAGCTTGCAGCCCAGAAACTTGCCTTGCAGATGTCAGAGCAATAAACAAAACAGTTTTTGACATCAAGAACTTGAGATCAGTGTGACCTGCCAGTTCAAAAGGTGGTAAGGTAAATTTTTGCAAAACATAAGTTAGGTCTCAAAAAGAAAGATTTGCTTTTGATGGTATCTCATATACAAAACTCCTTTCATAAACTGTTTTACCAAAAGAGAAGAGGACAGAGGGAGATCAACTGGCAGACAGAGATGACTGCTAAATGCATCTTACTGGATGCATATGATACTCTATCATGAAGAAGCTCACACAAATATTTCAAGACCAGAGAGATAGTGACTTCAATGGACCTTCGGTTTCCATTTAGGTACTACTTAGAAAACTTCATCCATTTGAAAATATAAGATTTTCTAGTAGCAGGTTTCCTGTCCTCCTTTAACACCTGCTGCACATCCTCATGAAACAAGTGCCTAAACAGAGTCAAAATTGAATCATCCAGGTTGTTACCTGAAGTTTTTCCAGTTTGGGGTAAACCAGCCACCTCTGAGACTGTGTGAGCAGACCTAGTGTATGATGAATCTGTGGCAATTGCCTTCAGCCAATACCATTAACAAGGAGAATCAAGACTGCCTGGGTCAATAGTGGGTCACCAAAATCTTTAAAAATTTCTCTTTGAACTTTCAGAAGTACACAGTGTATTAGTGGAAATGGTAGAAATTTACACAGGAAGATTCTTGCCCAAGGGTATAAGAATGCATCTGTCCTCCAAGCATGGCTGCAAGGATGTCTGGAACAGAATTTCTCCAGCTATTTGTTTTGAAAGCAGGTGAACAGATCTATTTGAAGTATTTCCCACATCTAGACTAGATATAGGAACACCACAACCTTGAATTTCTACTTGTACAGGTCTGTCCAGGATCTGCTTAACCTGTCTTCCACAATGTTCTGCTCTGCCAGAATGTAAGATGCTTGAAGAGTCACAGAATACTGAGAAGTTTGCTCCTAAGCTATCATTACCAAATGGCACAGAGGGTAAGACCTCATGCCTCTTAGATTATTGAGGTGCCACATCACTGTTGTGTCACTCAGAACCACTAGAAGGGACCCAAAGTCCAAAAGTGATGAAAGACTTTCAAGGCATGAATCACTGCTAACATCTACTTTATACTGATGTGCTTCCATGCATCCTTGGACCTCAGAGTGGCTTGCACTTTCACCCCCATTAACACAGCTCCCAATGCAAAGTCAGATAAATCTGTCTGGACAGATTGCACTGGCACCAGAGGGGAGAAAGAAAGTCCACCACTGTAACTCTCTAATGTAGGGCAGTACCATCAACTGCGATTCCAGGGAATAGAGGTGCTGGGTCCCACAAATTTGGACATACCATTGAATTTTCCTCATATGAAGATGGCTAGTGGTATCATGAGAATCATGGAAGCTACTAATCCAAGAATCTTCAGGAATTGTCTTGCTGAGGCAACATTTCTCTTGGAGAATTCTAGAAAGACTATTTGGTACAAAAGAACCTTGTCCTGAGGCAAATAGTCCATTCTCTTATTGGAATCTGACCAGGGTGTCAGACATGACATCCTAAGGTTCTCTAGCGATTCCAAACACCTGGATGCAGACTCTGCACAAATTAGCAAGTCACACAAGTACACAAAGATGTGAAAGCCCAAAATCTGACAGTAGGCCACTGCCGAAGCAAGGCATTCGTTGAGCACTAGTGATGCAGTGGATAGCCCAGGCACAACAAATCTAAGATATCTTCTGAAGCACTGAGGTATCAAGATATGATGATAGGCATTTTTCAAGTCCAATGTCACTGTCTGTAAGGTGATCATCTTGAATTTGGGGACCTTGACAAAGATACTCAAGGAAGGAAAGGTCAACCCCCAAGTCCAGTATCTGGTGGAGAATAGGAGGAAATAACGAAGTCTGGTCCAGAGAATGAGGAGGAACCTCTCTCAATGGAGGTGGGTGGTCTTTCCACTGCCATCTGTAATTCCTGGCAAAAATGTTTAGAACACATCTGTCGAAAAAAAAATAAACTGATGGTCAGGCTGTCTTATTGAGGTCTAATTTGAGAGACGAGGTACGTGAATGAGAACTTGCTTAAGAATGGTGCCACACCTCAGCACAACCATAAGATGAAAGGGGAGGGTTCCTTTTTAGGAAAGGACCCCTTCTTGTTCGGTTTGGTGAAGTTGTCAACCAGCCTTTTCCTCTCACTGCCTTTTTTTAAGTTGGGACTTCTGTTGTTCAGCCACTGAAAACGATCTTACTTAAAGGAGGACAACTTGGGAATATGAAATATTTTTGAAACTCCTTTTATCAATTTACATCTGTCATCCCAGTGTTTAAAGATCTGATTAGCTGTTGACAAAATCTGCAAGCAGACTCAAGATGAGCATTCAAAATCTCATTCTTCAGCACATCAGAAAAATACTGGGAGGGCAACCAAGTATACCTTCTAGTCACAGCTGGCAATGCTACAGACCTAGAAACAATATTGGCCCCTCCAAGGTACTTTTTCATATATGTTTTGACACCTGAAAAACATTAGAGGCAATGTCCTTAATATAGACCTTTTACTCTGCAGGCAACAATACAGCCAATTTGTCTGGGCTGTACATGCATCTCAAAACAAACTTTCACATAAAACACTGGTAGTCAAATACACTGAAAGTTATTGTGTTGGAATGCGCCATCTTTTTCCTGCAGATTCTAGCCACTTACCAAAGTTATCTTGAGGGACTAGGTTTGAAAAAGACATGGACTTCTTATTAGCAGCAGAAACTGGGTCTACAGAGAAGGGGGCTTGGAAGCCAGATAAGGCTGTGCAGACTCTAAATTTCATTAGCACCTTTTCAGGCTCAAAACCATCCGAAGGAAGCTCCCAGTTGAGTACTTCTCAAAATAACAGAGAATGCTTGTTTAGGTACCTGTCATCAGATGGTCATCAGAGGAAACTGACCAAACCGTCCAAGATGAATCCGAGTCCTAATACCCAGAATCACCTTCAAAAAGAGGATCTTTAGCTGGTAGACCAGTGGTGAAAGTGGTGACATTACTGGTAACCTGGGTATGCAACCCATAATCAACTGCTTGTAGAATAGATCTAGTCATAACCACCATCTCAGATGAAAATCCAGCCAAAGATTGTTGTTCCCCACATGGTGGGACTTCTGTCTCTTCTTGGCAGGCACTACAATAGTGGGAAAATCACCAGGGTGTAAAGTATCAATATTGGCTACAGATTCTGCACCCCTAACTTCCCATACTTCTAATGGGTTACATTCTCCCATACCTGCTGCAGGCAATGATACAACCCAGAGGATGTGTATGACTCTCAATGTCTTGCACAGTTATGGGACTATAACCACACCAGAGGATCTGGATATAACAAAAGGTGAGTGATATGCCAAAAGCTATGGCTACTGCGAAACTGTAGGCAAAGGCATATGTTTTGATTTATTTAAACATTTTTAGGTGCAGACATGGAAGATGGGGGGTGAGGCTGTATCTGAATCCATCAAGATAGGTGGCAAAAAAAAAAAAAAAATAGCAAGATCAATACCAAGTATCGGATGCATGGCCAGTCCAATATCAAATGGACAAAACCCACAAAGTTCCTCTAAATAGCAAAACTGAAGACTATTTCTATAGGGAAATTCTACTGAATGCTGTATTAAGGAAAAAAAAAACAGCAATTTCACTAAGTCAGCACCAAACACGATAAACACATCAGCAAGATCTCCCAGTAAAAACAAATACAGGATATTTTCAGCCTAATAAATAGAAACAGTCTAAAATAGACTTAGATCAGGAATTAAGTATAATATTCTCTGCTCTACAGCTTAAAGCACCAGGACAGGGACGTCTGAAGAGATCTTTCTCTGACTGGCAAAAGAAAACTGAATGGGTCCTTTTTGTGAGTGTGAAGTACTGTCCTGGTCCTTCTCTCTCTCACATGACAGGCAGCAGGAGGAGTTCTGAGCTGAGAGGGTAGCAGGGCACTACTACCCATATGCCAATAAGGCAGTGTGTTTGCACATTACCTTATTTACATACACACACACACACATATATATATATGTGTGTTTGTGTGTGTGTGTGTGTGTGTGTGTGTTAAAATAGTAAATAATGAAACATTTTTTGTGGGAGGGTTCCCAAAGGGGACTTATCTGCCAGAAAAGGAAAGTACAGTTGTGTACACTTACAATAAATGTAGATGTTCGAGTGTATTCATTGTTGCAGTCATCACACTTGGGGTTATCTGCCTGCAGGAAGCCCTCAGTCAGCTCGAATACCAGAGTCTTGAGATTTCTGCGTCGGATGCTGTCGCCTCTTCCATGACGTCAGGTTGTCAGGGGTATAAAACATGCAGCTGATGCCATTACATCAGTTTTTTTGCCCTCGATGTCAGGAGCCCAAAAAACAGGAAGCTATTACATGGTGTGGAACACGTCCAGTAAAAAGTAAATACCCCTGCCATAAAGGATGGCCATAAAGAGGATAGGTAAAAAGGATAGAGAAAGCCAAGGGGCTGGAGGGAGGGAAACTAGGACTGCAACAGTGAATACACTCAAACATCTGCATTTATGGTAAGTGTACACAACTGTACCATGTCCGTCGTGTTTCACTGTTGCAGTCATCACACTTGGGTTGATTTCCAAAGCTGAGGAAGGGTGGAGGAAGTCAAGAAGTGTTGGGGCTGGCTAGCAGGCCTTGTAAGACTTCTGTAGCAAATCCAGCTCTGGATTTAGAAAAAACAGGTAAGTGATAATGCTTGGTGAAGGTGTGTACAGAACTCTAGGTTACAGCTTCCAGGATGTCCCTGGTGGGGACCCCCCGAGAATGCTGTAGAGGGTGAAGTAGCTCTAGTGGAATGAGTTCTGATCCCCAGAGGGGTAGGTTTTCCATGGTGCTTGTAACAGAAATGGATGCAGTGTGCTATCCATTTAGAAAAATGCTTTGCTTCGAAATGGCCTTGCCCTCTACCCCTGTAGCAAAGTTGACTAGTAGCTGGTCAGATTTTCTGAAAGGCTTAGCCCTCTCAAGGTAGAACTTGAGCTGTCTGTGCATGTCCAAGGAGTGCAGGATCCTTTCCCCTCTATTCTGAGGAGTAGGGAAAAAGGTTGGCAAATGGATGGATTGGTTTAAAGCCACACTGGATACCACCTTGGGCATAAAGGAAGAGCTAGTCCTGAGGGGAACCCTGTCAGCATGGAAAATAATATAGGGCTCCACCGCCATTAGTGCCTGTAACTCAGACACGCTTCTTGCTGAAGTAATAGCTAGAAGTAAGGTTGTTTTCCAAGAGAGGAATTTTATCTCTGCTGCAGCAGCAGGTTCAAAAGGGGGAAGTGTGAGCTTTTCCACTACAAAGTTAAGGTCCCAGACCAGGGTGGGAGCTCTCCTAGGGGGCTTTAAATTGTTAGCTCCTGTCAGGAACTGCTTGATGAGAGGGTGAGAAAAGAGAGGAGGCTCAGTATTATAATGAGCTGAGATGGCAGAGGCATGAATCTTAATGGATGAGAAGGATAGGCCTCTGTGGAGAAGCTCTGCTAGGTAATCAAGGATTTGAGTTAAGTTGGACACAGCCGTGTCCTTTCCTTGACACTGACTCCAAGAACAATATCTTTTCCACTTTTCAGCATACGATTTCCTAATACTAGACCTTCTGGCCTCAAGGATGATGTCCAGCACCTGTTTGCTGAGGGATACTGGTGGTGTATTCATGGGATAAGCCAGGCTGCAAGGTTTAGGGTTTGCAGCTGTGGATGCAAAATCTGTCCCTCCTGCTGAGACAGCAGGGAAGGTGTCTGATGTAGGTGCCAGGGTGGCTCTGGTGTCAGACTGCATAAGAGTGGGTACCAGTGCTGGCGTGGCCAGTCTTGTGCAATAAAGATTGCCCTTGGCCTGTCCTGTTTGATCTTGAGTAGCACTTTTGAGAGGAGGGGCAGAGGAGGAAAGGCATAAATGGAGAGGTTTTCCCATGTAAAGAACAGGGCATTCACCTTCCAGGCTCTGCTGTGAGGGTTCCTGATGCAAAATTTGTTCAATTGGTGGTTTTGGGGGGAAGCAAAAAGGTCTATCTCTGGAGTTCCCCACCTCTGGGTTAGAGGTTTGAATGAGTTGGGTTTCAGTTTCCACTCGTGAGGGTCCAGTAGATTTCTGCTTAAGTCGTCTGCCAGTGAATTTTGCTTGCCTGGTAGGAACTGAGCTTGCAGGTTAAGAATTAGTTCCACCCTGCTTGTTTATGTACCACATAACTGTGGTGTTGTCTGTCTTTATCAGAAGCTGCCCTGGAAGGATAAGGTATTTGAAGACTCTCAGAGCATGCTGTACAGCTAGCATCTCTTTTTGACTGATATGCAGAGGAATTTGTTCTGGGCTCCATTTGCCTTGAATGCATTTGCCTGCCATGTGAGCCCCCCATGCATAGTCTGATGCATCTGTTGTCAGGATTTGAGCAGCGAGGGGTTGAGCGAAAGGAAGTCCCTTGCTGTGGTTGCATGCTTCTACCCACCAAAGGAACTCTGCCCTTAGACAAGGTATGATAGGAATCACTGTTTCCAGGTCCTGAGAATGTTGACATTAGAGACTTTTTAAGTACCATTGAAGTTTCCTCATATGCAGAATGCATGAGGCCATGAACCCTAGGGCTTGCAGTATTTTCCTTGCAGATAGCTGGGTTTTGTTGGTCATTAGTTTGAAATAGTTTGTCAGATGAACCTGCTTTTCTGGAGTGAGGAATGCCGCCTGGAAAGTTGTGTTCTAGCTTGCTCCCAGGAATACAATTTGTTGGCTGGGCACCAGTTGTGATTTATTTTCTTTCATGGTGTATCCCAGTGAAGTTAGAAGTCCTTTTACAAATGCCAGGTGCTGAAGTAGCAATTCCTCACTGTCCGCCTGAATCAGGCATTCGTCCAAGTATAGGAAGATTTGAATATTTTCTCTGCCTGCAGTATGCAGTGGCTGGAGCCAGGCATTTTGTGAATATTCTGGGTGCTGTAGATAAGCCAAAGGGAAGTGCAGAGAACTGATAGTGCATACAGCCTGCCCTGAAATGTAGATATTTCCTGCAAGACTCCCTTATGGGGATGCACAGATAAGCTTCTTTTAAGTCTAGAGTGATTAATCAGGCATCCTTAGCTAGCACAGGAAGAAGCTGTTGCAGTGTAAGCACTTTGAATTTTGGAACTACCAGAAAGGTGTTGAGAATTGATAGATCCAGGAGAGGGCACCAAGAGCTCTATTTTCTGGGCACCAGGAACAGTCTGGAGTTGAAACCCTGTCCCCTTTGTTCTACTGGAACAGGTTGAACAGCCCTGACATGCAGAAGGAAAAGTACTTGCTTTTGAGCCTCAGCCCACTGGTTTGGAGAAAGGTCTGGCAACCCGCTTGGTGTTGGCAGTGAGTGGAAGTAGAATCTGTATCCCTGGGATACAATGTTTAGAACCCATCGGTCCTGAGTAATGGACATCCAGTTTTTTGCATGAAGGGCGAGTTTTCCTCCTAGGGGCACAAGTACTTGGGCATGGCTGGGAAGGATAAATGGAAAGTCATTGTGAACTTTTTCCATAAGGAGGTGGCTTACCACTCCCTGGTTTTGATGTGGAAACACTCCATTGTTTAGATCTCTGCATACCCTGAGACTGTAGTCTTGGTGGTCTGTTTCCCCTGGGTTTGGACTGAGAAGGCCTGAGAGGGACTGGAAATGACCAGTTTTTTGAAGGCCAATGTCTACTGAATCTAGGTGGCTGCACCTGTAAGAAATCTTTGACTATTTGCATAGATTTAGCTTTTTCTTCAATCTTTTTAAGAACTTCTTCTGCTTTTGGGCCAAACAAACACTCCTGATTTAATGGAGAATCTAATAATTTTGCTTTGACACGGTCAGGCAAGACTTGTTCTTTTAGCCAAACATGCCTTCTCAGTACAGACCCAGTGATAGTAGCCCTGCAAGATAATTCTAAGGCATCAAACCCACAATGCAAAGTATGTTTACTAACTTGGTTTGCAAAATGCATTAACTCTTGTAAAGCTTTATTTTCTGCACAATCTGGAAGTAACACCATTTTTTTTGTTTAATTAGTTACTTAATATGTTGCTGGTACTTCAACATGTGAAACTGGCAATTCAAAGCCCTGATGGCAAGAGTTGCAGAGGTATATAACTTCTTATCCCTTCTGTCTAAAGCTCTAGAATCCCTGTCTGAAGGGGTAGGGTTTTTGGCTGTAGTAGCCTTAATGCCTTTATGTCCCTGGGAAATGGTCTCTGGATCCGCAGTAGGATTCTTAAAGAGTAATTTGTGAGAATTAGGCATTTTGTAGTACCTGTCAGGTTTTCTATGAGCTGGTGGTAAGGTGTCAGGAGTAAGACTGGACTCCAAGAAGACATTGTCTACAATAACCAGGACAGGGGGTATAGACAGAGGCCTGTGCTGAGGCAAATCTAAAAATTCCCTGAGTCTCTTTTTTGGACCGAGGATGGTCCTGGCATTCCCAGTGGAAAAGCTCTCTTAAGGTATGCAAGGTTTCACCAAAAGAGAAATTCTCTGGAGGGGAGGCAGAGGGAATGGATTCCTCTGCATCTGAATGCTCATAAGTAGATAAGGGTATGTCCTTGTAATCAAGAAGGGTCAGAGTCATCCGACTCCTGGGCTGTAGAATCAGAAGGAAATTCAATTGTTTGTCTTTTGGAAGGGGAAGGCTGGCTTCCCCTAATTAGAGTAATAAGGTCTTCAGCCATTCTAAGCATTTGTTTTTTTGGCATGGGAGGATGAGCATGCGCTTTGGACGTCGGCTTTCTAGACGTAGTGCAAACTCTGTGCCTGAGAAACTCAGTAGTTTTAGTAGGAAATGAAATTGTCAGTTTAATATGAATATCGGTAGGCCGGAATACACCTTCAGAAGCTGGTGCCTGCACAGCGGCTCTGGACTCATCCAAGGTAGAGACATCCACAGGTTCCATAGCCGAAGATGCATCTCGCGGCATACCGGACTCCGAATGGGTCTCAGCAGAGGCCTGCAAATCTGTAGAAGTGGGCTTCAGGGGCTGCAAAGGCGCCTCACTGAGTACTGGCGGACTAGCTTAACGGAAGCATCGCAGGCAGTTTTTAACCTATACGGTCTGTCTCTGCGCTTTTTTGGAAGAGCGGTAGTCAGATGGCTTACCGAAGCCATTTCGTAATACAGAGAATGAGAGCAAAAGAATTTAGCTACAAAAATAGCCCAACGACGAATAGTTCAGGCGTCAAACAAGGCATAAAACCTACAGCTAGGGACGTCGTAGTCTGGGTCTAAACAGGTGATGCAGTAAGAATGAAAATCTCTGTGAGGTATTTGCTTTCCACAGGCAAGACAATTGTTAATTTTTTCTGACATCGGTTAGAGCAAAAAAAAAGAATCTTCAACGGGGTACTTAGCTTTAGAAGACTTCAGGTCTGAAACTCGAAAAAAACTAAAATTTCAGGTAGCGGCCAACCGGCACTTGCCGAGAAGGAGCTCGAAGCAGAAGCAGTTTGCAAGAAAGATGGATGTAATGGCGTCGACTGCATGTTTTATACCCCTGATGGCCTGATGTCATGGAAGAGGCAACAGCATCCGATGCAGAAATCCCAAGACTCTGGTATTTGGGCCGACTGAGGGCTACCTGCAGGCAGATAACCCCAAGTATGATGACTGCAACAGTGAAACATGAAGAACATCAAAAGTGCCAGCTGTTACTCTTGTGAAGCCTTTGAGGGCTACCTGCAGGCAGATAACCCCAAGTATGATGACTGCAACAGTGAAATACGAAGAACATCTAAAGTGGCAGCTGTTGCTCTTGTGAAGCTTCTGAACTGCTCCTTCACAAGACAGCAAGAAAATACTGAATATTTTCCACTCTGACTGCTGATTCTCCTTCCAGAAGGCCACTCAGCATCATAGTGGAAGTTTGGGAGGGAGCCAGAGCTTTTGGAAGCTGGCCAATTGTTGTGTTTTGGGCAAAACACAGCTCATATAGCCTAAAGGCTACTGCAGCAGTGAGAATGCTGAATATCATCAATGACAAACTTGTAACTAACATTTTTGAGTGGTGGCAGCTGCTGGGAAACAGAGAAAGCATTTAATCACATAAGACTATGATATAATTAAAAGCTAAACTTACTCAAGAAAAAGGTGGTTACTACTGTCAAATTAAAAACTCTTAGAAGATATTTAAGCTTGTGATAATAAGCTGAATGAATTTGGAAAAGCATCATTTCATCTAATCTCCAGTCATTAAACTACTTAAATGTATGTGAAAATTTGAGTGCATTTAGGTGTTTCAAAACACCAACACAGCAAAATTTATATCATGAAGGGAGTTACACTGCGTTCTTATATATTATTTTAAAAGTTCTGTAATGTTATGATTAAATTATCCTCGTTAGGTGATGGAATGTTATAATTCAAAATAGCATGATGCTATAAAATTTGTGTTTAAAATGTTTTGCAGATGGCATAATGGCATAACGATTTTGTATTTTCTGAAACCTAAGTTTTTTAATAATTATTTTTCAGTGGTTATTTATACACAAAGGGACAGGGCCAAAACATGTGAATGATGTCTGCACTGTGGTAGCTGCACATGAGACATTAAAAGAAGCATTTTTTTCAGGAGGGGATAGGCAAGCATTATAATATAACATATTCTGAGTATAAACAGTTGTTATTTCTAAAGTATTGTTTCCAAAAGTTGGTCCAAAGTGTGACAGCTTCTAAATTAAGTAGATGCAGAGAGTTCACGCATGAAAGACAAAGTGCACGGTCACAAAAGCCATGAAAATCCACAATAACGAACCAGCACGTAAAAGGATTGCTAAAACAAGCTTTTATTAGAGATGTATATAAACCAATGTAATGGCTAGTAAACCATTACAAATAAGCAAACCAGTTTCGGCTTAAAGCAGCCTTTTTCAATGCTCAAAAAATAGAATTAGAAAATCTTCACCATTTCCTGCTATTATATAATACAGCCCTTAAAGGGACATACACCACATAGCACCACAGTAGTCCGTTCAAAATAATAATGATTGAAAAATGAAAATAAAAATACATGTAAAAAAGAAAAATAATTACAAATAACATTCCATGCCATAGTGTCAATCCTGTATAACAAAATATAAGTATATTATAGTTATGCATAGATTGTATACATAAAAATCAATGTTAAACATATTATATAGGTAAAGTTGTCACATTGACCACATATATACCTAATCAATATCTATCTAATAATCCAAAAGTCCAAAGAACAAGGCAAATAATGTAAAATATTTTATAATCTTATTCTATTTCATTTAACCCAGGCCTGAACAGGCCCCTTAATTTAATAATCCACATGTTCTCCATATGATTTAGTTTAGTATGCCAACCTGCTTTGAAATTCCTATGCAATGCTATCTTATCAATAATAACAAATTTGAATGCAGCAGATGGATGATCAATGGTATGTTTGAACAGTGCATTAGTAAGACATTTATTCCTAATAGCACTCATATGCTCCCCTATTCTAAATTTCACAGGCCTAGATGTTTGGCCTATGTAAAAAGCAGAGCAAGTGCACGTTGCTAAGTAAATCACCCAATCTGAACTGCAATTAGCGAAAACTCTAATGTTGAAAACCTTAGAAGTGTTCTTGCTTGTAAATTCTGTTGTTTTAGATACATGTTGACAAGCAGTACAATGGCCACATGGGAAGCAACCCACTAATATGTCCCCAAATAAGGTGGTTTGTAGTGGAATGGTAGGAATATACCTTTTGTAATGAGTAAGGTATGAATTGATGTTACGTCCTCTTCGATATGAGAATGAACATTGTTCAGGTAGGATCGTGTTGAAAAAATCATGTGACTTCAAAATATCCCAGTGTTGATTGATAATGTCTCTAAACCTATCAGTGTTGGTCCCATAGGTCGTTACCAACCTCAAAGATTAATCAGAAACTTGATCAGAGGCTACCCTGTCTTTAGATTTATATTCCAATAAACCTGTTCTTGTCAAATCTTTGGTTTCATGCATGGTAGAGGAAAGATGATGTTGGTTGTATCCATGTTTAATAAATCTATCTGACAAATCAAGGCTGCAATTAGAATAGTCTTGTTCCGAAGAACAAATGCGTCTAATACGCATGAACTGAGATTTTGGGATATTACGGATGATGTGGCATGGGTGGGAACTTCTAGCATGTAATAATGTATTGTATTCCGGAAATTTCCGATGAACGGAAGTGGCCAGAGTGTTATCTGAGAGCCTAGTGACGACCACGTCTAAAAAAACAATCTTATCATGCTCAATATTGGCAGTGAATTTAGTGCCAAAAGAGTTGTTATTCAAATAAGACAGAAATTCACCCAACTGGTCCCAATCACCACGCCACACCATCCAGCAATCATCTAAATACCTACGCCAGATATCTAGAGCTTGTATCTATATATTCCTCTGAACATCATATATAAATGCTTGTTCATAATATCCCATAAAGAGATCTGCATATATCGGTGCAAATGATGCCCCCATAGCAGTACCCTTGATTTGCCAGTAAGCTTTCCCTTTGAAGTAAAAAATATTTTTACGTAACACAATTTCAGTTAGTTTGATCAAAAAAATGTTAAATCCCGTGGAATACAAATCAGATTTATATAACCAATATGAAACTGCAAGGATGCCCACATCATGAGGAATACTGGTGTATAGGGATGCCACATCCAATGTACAGAGCCACCAATTAGGCTCCAGTTGAGAGTCATTAATGATGTTTAGAAATTCTGTAGTATCTTTTATGCGAGATCTGACTTGTTTTAATAATGGTTTCAAATGGTGTGTAAGAAAAGCTGACAGTGGCTCCATTAAGGAGCCTCTACCGGACACAATAGGCCTGCCCGGAGGATTGAGAGGGTCCTTATGTATTTTAGGTAGCAAATATAAATATTGTGGAATTGGTTCCTCCACCTTAAGTTGTTTGGCTACCTGCTCCATTATAATTTCTTGTTCCACTGCCAGATCCAAAAAAAGAGTCAATTTCCACCTTAAAAGTGGAAGTAGGGTCAATCACCATTTCCATATAATAACTGGAGTCTGATAATTGGCGTAAGGCTTCTTCTGTATATACTGTATAATCCATGACTACAATAGCGCCACCTTTGTCAGCCATGGTAATAACAATATCGTGGTTATCCTTAAGTTCAGAGAGGGCCATTCTTTCAGCTGATGTAAGATTATTGGATTTAGGCTCATACAAAGTAGAAGAATGTAAATCTTTCATTACACAATCTCTAAAAATCGAGACATGTTTATTCCTAGGTGGAATGAACTTAGATTTACCAAATCTAAAATCAGATGATCTTTGAGTGGTATGAGAATCTGCAAAAAATAACCTAAGGTTAAGTAATCTGCAAAAGTCATTTACATCTTGTAATACATGATTTTCAGAGACAGATGCACTGGGAACAAAATTAAGGCCTTTATTGAGTAGTCTTATGTGCACAGGAGAAAGATCAAAGGATGAAATGTTGAAAACATTATCAGTTATTTGACCATCTGTTGTAATAGACACTGTAGGTTTGGAGACCCTAAGTCTAGATTTGTGCTTTCTACCCCCCCTCCTACCCTTGGATCTAAAGGGGGTTGTTTCCTTTTGGCAGCTGGGGATGCCTGGCGTGAGGGAAAGTCACCATCAGTAGCAGATGATGTGTCATCCAAAGAGGTTGCATCAGATGTAACATTCTTGTGTCTTAAAATGGACCTAGGTCATTTCCTACTGGTTTTGTATGTGTTAGTGTGATCAGTAAATCTAACTGTCTTTTGATTGACAAACGGTTTGCCTTTATCATAATCCATAAGGTCTCTATTGAACTTATGAATTTTTTGCTTCATAAGTTGTTGTTCTAATGAGGATAAATCCTTGGCAAGGTCAGAGATATATTGTGAGTAAAACCCCTCTTTACTAAATTTTTCAGCTTCATCACATAATGCTTGGATCTCTGTTAATTGATTCTGTATTGTTCTGTCATAATATCTAGTTAAACAGTCAACAAAGTGCATGGAAGCCTGATGCTGAGCCTCTGCCCATTCCCTAGATAATTCAGCATCTATATTGGCAACTAAAGGTTGTAAACGGACCCTAAGGCCCCTTGGTGTAATGTCCTGGATTTTGTATGCCTTAAACAATTTCAAATGCCAAACATTTGAACGTAAGGTTTTCATATGTCTATTTAGTTTTGAAAAAATGGCCCCACATCTTTGTTGACCATCTCTTGAAATGTTATTTGAATTTTGCCCCATGTTATTATTTAAACCAAAAACTTCTAAATTATCTTTGTCTGCCGAAAGCCCTTGTAAAATATCACAGAGATCCATAGTTAAGATTTCCTTGAAGCTGAATGATGTAAGAGTTACTATATTACAACAGGGCCATCAAACCAACCACAGATATATGCATAAACCCATAGAAAATAGATCAAAAGATGTATATATATATATATATATATATATATATATATATATATATATATATATATATATATATATCAAAAAAGTATTAGCAATTATATACAGAAAATGTCCACAATGAAGAAGCACAACCTAATGCAATTAAACATATAAATGTATATCCAACAGTCTGTATATAAATTTCTGAAAACACCTATTTACCTTACAATAAGTGGCATTGGTAAAAATGGCATGTTACGACCAAAATTATTAGCGGCTGAACTTCTCTACTATCGGCAAAAACCAATATTTCCAATATTTAGTTGTTCAAGCCAAAAACCAGAAAAGAAACCTTTATAGCCTGAACTAATAGCCGACCTTCGTCTCTGCTATATCCATATCTGTTACAAGCCACATAATCAGAAAAAGTGAATAGTTACCACTTAATATAAGATGGTCATACCATATTACCATATAGCCACCGTAAGGAAAATTTATTTCCAAATAATCATTATTGTTTTCATAATATATTGCATGTTATTAATATTGTAAAGGTTGTTAACTCAACCATCATTGAGGACACTCATGTGCACATAATTGCAACCAGTCCAGCTTAGAATTCTCTGTGGAAGGTCAAAAAGCCGTGTAAAAATAGCGACTCATTATGGTACCAAAAATTGGTGTTTTGGGTAAAAAAAGGGAAATAGAAAGAACAATAGAATAAATCAGTTATTATACTATTGGAACCCTAGACTGCCAAAACATATGTAATATATATATGATCAGACTATGAGTGTAAATAAATGTATCATAAGGCAAACAATGATAATGTGTCCTATACAAGCATGAGCATACTCATTATGTTATAACCTAACCCAAAAATTGAATAAGTCTCAATCATTGATAACATATATTAATTAGTAATCGTCAGAGCACTGTATATATTAGACTAAAGCAACCCAAATAATATTAATAATGACAACTAACTGATTGACCTATGTTGGGTCAAAAAATGCACAATAACTGTAATGTAACTGGACTAATAGTCCATATGAAAAAGGAAAAAAGAAAAAAGACCATATAAAAAATGTACTATTATAAGATTCAAAAGATTAGTTGTCCAAAATTATATAGAATGATCCAAGTAATCAACTCTCCACGACTTCCCACAGTTCACCAGCCATTAAAAAATAGCATTGCAGTCATCCCGATTGGTTACAAAATGTAAAATGTAAAGTCCAAAAAGATACACAGTACATAAACGATTATAGTTTTGAGTTAAAGGAAATGAGTAGCCAAATACTGTGAAGCTCCCGTAGTTTACCGACCATTGAGGATTACCACTCACAGTATTCCCAAATAGTTGTAAAATACGTAATCCATAAAAACATGTATAGAACACAGTACCTTTAGTCCCAAAAAACACGTAAATGTCAGCCAAAATGTCAGTGTAGATCTATAAAAGTTCACCGACCATGAATAATGGTGCTAACAGTTATCCCGAAGCATTACACAAAAAAAACATGTAAACATCCAATACCCTGAGTCCAAAAACATAGGATTAAATTCTTGAATCGTTGTAAGTGATCCCCCTATGTTTCATTTTGCCAAAAGAAACATAGAAACATCAAATTGGCGGACCATGAAACCAAAGGCCAGGCAGTTAAACTATAAAAGATGGTATGTTCCTCGTAGGTTGCTTGAAAGGCCAAAAAGAGAAAATACACTCACAGTATTCCCAGGCGGTTGAGAAATACATAATTCGAAAAACATGTATAGAACACAGTACCTTATGTCCCAAAAAAACCACGTAATTGTCAGCCAAAATGTCAGTGTACATCTATTGAAATTCACCGACCATGAAGTAATGGTGTTATCAGTTGACCTAAAGCATTACACGAAAAAATCCAAGTAAGTGTCCAATACCATGAAATGGCGGCCCGTAAAACCATAGGCCATGCGGTTAAACTGTAAAAGATGGTAGGCTCCTCGTAGGTTACTCAAAACGCCAATATTAGAAAAAGTACATTCCCAATGTTATGGCCTCTATATTAAACTGCCAAAAAGATATATAAGCACAGGTCTGCGAAGATGTTGCAGAAACAGAATGGTGAAATCACCGCAATCCAGGCGGCCCCAGCGTGATAAAGAGACCAAAATGTAGATGCAGAGAGTTCACGCACGAAAGACAACGTGCACGGTCACAAAAGCCATGAAAATCCACAATAACGAACCAGCGCGTAAAAGGATTGCTAAAACAAGCTTTTATTAGAGATGTATATAAACCAATGTAATGGCTAGTAAGCCATTACAAATAAGCAAACCGGTTTCGGCTTAAAGCAGCCTTTTTCAATGCTCAAAAAATAGAATTAGAAAATCTTCACCATTTCCTGCTATTATATAATACAGCCCTTAAAGGGACATACACCACATACCACCACAGTAGTCCGTTCAAAATAATAATTATTGAAAAATGAAAATAAAAATACATGTAAAAAAGAAAAATAATTAAAAATAACATTCCATGCCATAGTGTCAATCCTGTATAACAAAATATAAGTATATTATAGTTATGCATAGATTGTATACATAAAAATCAATGTTAAACATATTATATAGGTAAAGTTGTCACATTGACCACATATATACCTAATCAATATCTATCTAATAATCCAAAAGTCCAAAGAACAAGGCAAATAATGTAAAATATTTTATAATCTTATTCTATTTCATTTAACCCAGGCCTGAACAGGCCCCCTAATTTAATAATCCACATGTTCTCCATATGATTTAGTTTAGTATGCCAACCTGCTTTGAAATTCCTATGCAATGCTATCTTATCAATAATAACAAATTTGAATGCAGCAGATGGATGATCAATGGTATGTTTGAACAGTGCATTGGTAAGACGTTTATTCCTAATAGCACTCATGTGCTCCCCTATTCTAAAATTCACAGGCCTAGAAGTTTGGCCTCTGTAAAAAGCAGAGCAACCGGTTTGCTTATTTGTAATGGCTTACTAGCCATTACATTGGTTTATATACATCTCTAATAAAAGCTTGTTTTAGCAATCCTTTTATGTGCTGGTTCGTTATTGTAGAGCTTCTAAATTAAGGTCAAGTTTTTTTACAAATAAGTGGAATAAAGCAGCTGGCTAGCAAAAACGATATAAGTTATAATTTGTAATATATAAAAGGTGACTTTCAAAGATATGAATTTTGAGTAATCATATGTTTGGAAAGAGCCATACAGAGTTTTCATTTGAAGACTGGCCCAAATAAAGTTAATGTAAGCAGAATACTTGCTGGGATTGGAGTAATATTTTTTTAAAGTAAGAGACTGGTTACAATGACAGAATGAAGTAGAATATACCCTTTAAATTATATAATTGTGTCTCCAATTCTGTGATTTGCAAAGACTATTTCAGCATAAAATATAACATTTAGTTTAAATTCTTACAGAAGACTTTGACTTTTTAGTTAAACTAAGGAGTAAGGGATATATTTAATTTGTACACATTATTCAGGAATTAAAGTGGTAATGATATAGGTTTTAAATTATCTGGAATCAAACAAGGTATATGGCATGTCAGATTCCACATGTAGCTGACATTTGATAATGTTACAGTCTGAAAATTTTTGGCAGCTCTTGTAATCAAGT
Source organism: Protopterus annectens (assembly GCF_019279795.1). Classification (NCBI taxonomy): domain Eukaryota; kingdom Metazoa; phylum Chordata; order Ceratodontiformes; family Protopteridae; genus Protopterus; species Protopterus annectens. Next base: position 750,239,115 of record NC_056730.1, on the reverse strand, counting down.
AATGACAGTCAGTGTTAGGTTTAGGCTACTTTGCACTCTTAGAACTGTAAGTTTTTACTGGGGCATAAATTCGGAGTATGAAATACATTTCAAAATTAAAAAATGAATACTTATGAAATATTATGGGGGATGAACTGGCAGGAAGATTTAGAAAGAGAAAAGATCATTGGGAATATATTATTTTTATTTATGTATTTTGAAAGCAATGAATATTTCTTGGTATTCTGTCTCATGAAGTTTTGCTGTAGTGAGTGTCAGGACTAAAATATATTACAACTGCTATAGTCACTATTGTTCTGTATACATGTTATGCTAAGATATTTCAGTTCAAGAAATATTTTAATATATTTTAATTTGAAGCTGAGTAAAAGGGTTGAGAAGTCTACAGCTGTCAAAAACTGGAAAAATATGTTTTTGTAAATTCATGATATAATATGAATATCTAGCAAGCATTTCAATACAGTCTAGGATTTGGGGGATGTCTCTAACTGGATACTAGCAATAGCCAATGATATAATTTGCAAAGGCAGCAAATTATATTAAGATGCCTTAAAAGGTATGAATGTTTACTGAAGGAAATAGTTTTTTTATTGAACCCATTCTAAACAGATTAAACAGAGAAAGGGGAGGAGAACAGCATTCTCTATTGCAATTTCTAATTGAAGTGGCCTGTGGATGTTTACTGCTTAGAAAAGCCTGGTTGATGGGTTGGAAAATAGTACCCAAACTGACTCGATAATGTTTGATGGAGAAACAAATTTAAAGAATACTGAGAACAAAAAAAATGAGTCAATACCTAATGTAAATAAAGGATAACGAAGGTATCCTCAATATGGTTTTATGAGTGGTCTATCTAGCTTGTAAAAACATATAGAAGGGACGAAGAAAGAATTATGCCAGTGTTGATTAATCATATGGGTTGATAACTGCTTGGATTATGAGAATGAGAACTGAGCTTTTTCAACTATTCTGTTCTAGACTAATTAAGATAATTATTAGCAATATACTGAGTTTGAACAAATGGATACAATAATCTGAATACTTTAACAATTTTATTAGAAAAAAAATCTTAAAGAAAACTCATTTAAGCCTAGCACTTTGCGTGGTTTAATGATTTTGTAGAATACAAACTTGCAGTTTGAAACTGAAGCAATTAAGCTTTTGAAATGAGCTTTGGAGTGTTTTGGAAGTTAAAATTTTGATGAAGTCTAGAATCACTAATTGAGCTGAATGGGAAACCAAATGTAAACAGAATAAAATGCACTTATAATTTCCTGAGCGTTAGTAACCTTTTCATCATTTACTGCTGGGGACATGATTATACTTCAGTTTTTGAATCTAATGAAACTTAAATATTCCGAAGGAATATGGTCTCATTCTGAAAATGCATAAGTTAGTTTGGCTTCAAATCATAAAAATGGAGAGCATATTCCAGACATATTTCAATTTGAACTTCAGTCACAGGGTCAAAGTTAGAATGAGAATAATTTCTAACATTTACATTTTTTTTTTTTGCATATTTTGACTTCTTTAGAAATAATGCATGAGAAATAAGGCCCACATTTTATCTAAACTGGACAAACTGGATTCAGTTTCAGCAATGAATTTGAATGGTCTTTGAGTCATATAAACAACATGTGAACTGTTCAGAACACTAAAACTTAGCATCCATTTCCCTTCCTTATGGGGCCTTTACATTGGCAGAGAAAAGTAAAAATGGACCTCAGAGTGGTGTGAGATATAATTATAGCAGGAGAAGTCAACTGGAAATTAGAAAAAAAAACAGTTAAAGGCCAGGATTTGAGACTTGGAAATTAGAAAGTGTATAACTGTCTTTTATATAACAAATAAAAAGGATTGTATTGATCAAACTGGTTTATAATTTCTGCAACAATCTTACAAACAGCAGAATTTTCTGACTTTTCTACTTATCTAATTTCTCATGTTTCAATCTAAAGCTAATATAATATGATAGAGAATATATCTGTTTAGAATTAGCACTGTTTAGCCAAGAAAGTATATTTGTACAGTACATGGCATGTATAAATAAGCAAGGAACATGGGTTTATCAACTCAACATAAAGGTTTTTAAAGATAATATAACAAAATCTACCTGAACTATTGTAATTGGCTGATAACACTGTAATGTTGTTTGCTGTATGGCAGCAAATGAAATTAATTGCATCCGTTTTTTCCAAAACAACACTGATTATGGTGTGCCACTGAATCATTCCAAAATTCAGAAGGCAATGTAATGAAATGCAAAACCTGTCTATTCAGCTAGCATTGTTGACACAAGCAAGGCAAAGCAGAATCCATACTTTATGTATGACTTAAGCCTCTGGGTGTTATTCCTGCCACCAACATCAACTATGAACGTTAATCAAAGAATTTTTGAAGATTGTGGCAATTCATGACTTTTCAACAGTCATTAAAGCTAGAAAGTTCGTGTTTTTCAGTGTCCTGCATGCCCGTTATCATCATCAAGCTTTTCTTCTTTCTCAATTCTCATCTATTCAGCAAAGTTACATTGGGAAAACCGTTTGCTACAAGGCATTCATTCAGAAAACATCAAGAGTATCACATTAAGGTCCATTTACTGGTTGAGTTCTACTAATACATGTAATATCTTACAACTGTGGCCATACTACCATTTATTACCCAAATAAGTGTTCTGATATTAAGTCATTTCTAGAGTGGTATACTTCTACTTGAAACTCTGCTTAGCAAGTTCCTCCAACCCATAATAATTTTAGTAATTCCCTGTTTTCAGTAACAGTCACCAAGACATGGAACAACACCTAATCATCATTACAACAGACTTTCCTCACTCCCCCTTTTGGAGTTCCTTCTTAAAGCACTTTCTCCACTTTGACCTGCAACTGCAGTACTGGTATTATCTGAAGTTTCATGCTTCACCTCAGCATACTATCTGGTTTCCATTTACTAATTCTAAATATCTTCTCTTCTACTGTTTTGTACTATTTTAGACTATCCCTAACATGTTTAATGTTCAGTTTAACACAATGTAAATATTTGATAGTGGCAACCAATGAAGGTCAATGTCTGAGTTGGCTCCCACTGCAACTTTTCCTAGAGACAGACATTACTAGAGCAAAATATTCCATGTCTTGGTGAGAGTCTCCCTTAAAGAAGTGTCTATCATCAAGGGAAGATTTTCATCCACAGTAGCCTTAAATGAGCTTCTAGTACACTTGGTAAACATCTTGAGGCTTTGGTGAATCAGAAGGGCAAGGCACTGAATAGGTAGAGAGTGGCACCCACACAGAAGCATAATAATCTGCTGGATGCATTCGCTGTTTTGAAAGTAGGCATCCTGGAGATCCAAAGAGCACATCCAGTCTCCTCCTTGCAGATAAGACAGGATGAACTGCACAATGACCATTTGGAATGCTGCTTTTTGAATACATTGGTTCAAGTAACGAAGATCCCGTACAGCCCTGAAGTCCATGGTTTTCTTTGGTACCAAGAAGAACCCTGAGTAAAAATCTAGCTCTTTTCTCGTTAGTTAGGTCTTGGATTGCTCTTTTTTGAAGGAGGTTGTTGACCCGTGAATTGCCACCTTCTTTTGCTGGAGTGTAACATTTGACAGGAAGAGACAATGTTTGTGGTGCTTTTTAGAATATAACTGAACAATCTCTAGATATGATTTCCTTGCTCCAAATGTCCTTTGTGATAGGCAACCAAACTTATGGATGCAAGGAAATTTAACACCTGATTGTCTCCCGAAGAAGACAGTTGGGAAATGCTTCTAGGGTTCTGCTGGGGAATGACCATGGAATCCTAGTTTTGCGGACATCCCTGTCACTAGGGTGGTGGCTGCTAAACAGCCTACCACCTCTACTAGGAATTTAACTTCCATGTTACTTGTACTGGTACTGTCGGGGGTTTACTAAACAAGATGTTCTTCACTCTCTTTTGGTTCCTGGAAAAGGGCCTTTGAGTGGCTGGGAATTTAACCTTAACAGCACTGAGTCTCTTGCTTTCCAGCTCACTTTGTTGTAACCTGTTTTTTACCTTGAGGCATTGGCAAAGAATGCCCTGACGTGTTCTGCAAATCCTGCAAACCTTAGCCAAGCCTGTCTCCTCATGTTGATGCCTAACCCTGCTGCCCTCACTGCTCCATTTACAGTATTATGACACAGTCTCATGGAGAGTGTTGCATTTGAATTCATTGTGGCCACTTGTGACAATTCCTGTTTTCATGCATCTCTAAGTGGCAGCTTTTTCATGGTTTCTAGTGTTTTGTTGTCTTGACCCCCCAACAGCCTTATTATATATACTAAGTAATTAACAACTCTAATGGAAAAAGTACTTGATGCATATATATGTGCTTCCTAAATGATACATGACCCTAGACTCCTTACTGAGAGGGTGAAATGCTTGGGTATCCTCTGGAGCTTTTCTCTTTGTGGCAGATGCTACAACAGCGCCCATAAGAGGTCCACTGCTTCACTATGGTCTGTCTTTAGAACATCTGAAACCTTATCTGTCTTCCTCAGTTTGGTTTCCACTATGATTCTGTCAGGGCTTGCTGGTAAACTATAACCATCATATTGTTGGGAAGATGGACTAGAAAAGCTGTTAGGTGGGCAGATCAGAAAGCCTCCTGAAAGATCTCTTCCTCAGGGCGGGCTGAGTTGGTGGGCCAGGAACCCCACTAGATACATCATCTCTAGGTTTTTCTTGAATTTGAAGTCCTCTGGAGGGGACTGAGGGAACCCTTCCCCTTATCAAGATCAGTGTTACTGGTAGGGGACCTGGAAGAAAAGTTCAAGTGTTTCATCTTACGGTTCCTCTAACCTGGAAAGCTTGGAGGGAAATCATTCAAGCATTCCAGATAGGACTTCTCCCACAGACCCTATAAGTCTTATGGGAGGATCTTCCAATAGTTCGCCCTGCTGGAAGAAAAATTAATGGCTCACAATGTTGAACTGACTAGCTTAAGAGTGTGTGTGTGTGTGTGTGTGTGTGTGTGTGTGTGTGTGTGTGTGTGTGTGTGTGTGTGTGTGTGTGTGTGTCGTGGTGGGGCTCCATGGTATATCTGTGCTCTAGGGCTAAAAACCTTGACAGTTTCCTTAGAACTAAATCTCTAGTCTCTGCAGTTGGTGCTGAAGGAATCCAGACTATAGGCTGGGCCAATGCCAAAGTTGGTACTGGGGCTACTACCCCAAAAGCCATTGGCACAAGCCACAAGGCTGATGTTGGCAAGCAGGGCTTTGGCACTGGGGAATCAAATGCCAATGGTGCTGACACTGCAAGTGGCTCAGGAAGCATCAGAGTTGATCATGGTATCAAAGCAACAACAATGACAACCTCAGGCCTATTGACTATTGGCATCAGAGTTGGGGCCAATGGCACTAGTGCCAAGGACATCAACAATGTGGAAAAATTCATTGTTATTGCTGAAGTAACAGCACAGGTTTCACAGATGGCCCCAGTAGTCCCTGTTCCAAAACACGGCCCTGTGTTGGAACTTTTGATGTGGAAGTTTGGGGGTCATACTGCTCAACTGCCCAGATTTTTCACAGAATATCCAGATTTTTGCCTCAAATTTTTGGTTTGTTCCTTACAAAATTTGTGTTTTTTCTAATAAATCACTGAAGAATGAAGTAACTAAACTATGAGAGATATTTGAGTTTCAGACTGCAAATCAACTTTCTAAATATAATGTTTAAAAATTGTCTCTATTTTATGGCCTTTGTCCCACCATTCTTTTTGGCTTTGCCCAGAATTCTTGTGTTAAGAGACTGGGAGGTATGGTCAGGGTTATCTCTGGCCACCCTAAAACAGAGGGGGCTAAGATAAAAACAAGCTCCAGATAAGGCCATTAGAAAGGCTGTTACTATTTTCCCAGTCCATGGTTACAGAAGGGCTATGTAAAAAGCTGGTGGACCTAACGGAAAGGACCAAAGTGGGCCTTGAATTAATGTACTCTGGCAACGTCTACTGCAAGGAGAAACTACCCAGTCTCCTCCTAAAAGCCGAACCTGCCAACCCTGAAAGTTCACACCTTCCAGTTCTTGACAGAGGCATAGCTGGCAGTATAGATAGTGCCTACAGGATCCTTGGTTTGGCAAACTAATAACTTTAGTCTACAAAGTTTAACTAGTCAGGAGACAAGAAATGCGATCACCACCCTCCTCTAACATTCTCTTTTTTTGATTCTTGGATTTCTTGAATTCCTGAAAAACAAGCTTAGACAGAATTTTAAGATTTTTTTGGAATAAGGACCCTTTAACAATTAAATTTATGGGGACATACAAGAGAAAGGTCCTGCAGCTAAAGTGTTTACATAAACTGTAATCAACTGTTTAATCATCCAGCCCAGACAAACCACATACAAATTATGTGGGCCTTGGAGTGGTATTTTATGTCCACATTCTCTGCACTTGGTGAAGACAGAAGTCTTATACCTATCCATTGCAAAGAACAGCGCATTTTATGGAAATACAGACAGCCAGAAAAACAAAACAGTTTATGTCTCTTTAGAATGTGAAACAACAGTGCAAACACAGACACAGTTCCCTGAAGCAAGCAATCTAATAGCAATTCTGAAATAATATTATCATTCTTGCTGAAGTAATATAATCAGTAAACAGCTATCCTACAGTGAAATTTTGCTAAAACTCCTGTGCCAGGAAAAGGGAGAAAATTAATTATCAGAATACAGGACAGTAGGGAAAGGTGAACTAGGCAGTAACTGGGAGTAACAGAGATGAAAACAATATATACAGAAACTGTGAATAAATTGTAAAAATGAGGAATTTTGTAGAATATCAAAATACATGAGTAAAATTAGTGACTTCTCTGCCACAAGGGCTGCAGAAAACTATTTTAAACTCTATTAGTTGTTCAAGCTACTGGAAATCTATGTTGAGCTGAAACAGAAGCAGTGAGATCTGAAGATTCAGTTCATCAGTGCATTACTGGAAGAGGGAAGGAGCTTGAACCTGGAGGAGTTTGTAACAGTTGTCAAGAGTATGCACATGTGGCATCCTTTCCAAGTACTGCAATATATGGACAGAATCAATGCAGATCTGGATACATGATTCCATCACCATGTGTTAGAAATGTGACTTTCTCATTAACTATCTTTTAAGAGAATGATCCTCATGCTAGCATTTGATGAAGAACATCACAGTTCTTCAATTCATGTTAGTGTCTGAAGCATTGCAGTACAAGTTCTGCAGGTATGCAGACTTTTGAACTGGTCAAAATACTTCACTCAGTATATTTAGCTGCATGCAAATTAATTCAACAAAGATGGAATTAAGAACTATACATCCACTTTATAAATAAAAGCTTTTTATTTTACCTGAAAGGAATAATTCCCTAAACATTGGCTTTGCTCCTGTTCTCACCCAGGCTAAATACTTTAACCCATAAATGTGTAACTCCTTTCTTTACAATACCCTTTCTGAATATCTCCTGGCTATTTAAGCCTTCTTACTCTCATATAAAAAAAAAAATTCTCTTTATAACATGTATGGTACAACAGTTTACATTGTTTGATATGACTGCCATTATTTACTTACTTTTAGACACTGTGTTAAGAACCTTGTAATTAAATTTCTATTTGTATTACTTTATGTACTTTAATCATTGAAATAGTCATATATCAAATGTAAAACCTGTAATCTTCTTTGGAGCTTTTCTCCCGGGTCTCCGCTGAAAATGGGCTACTGGCCCAGTCGGACACTACCCGATTAACAAATGAAAGTAAATAAATAAAATAAATAATAATTTTAAGTGTAAACTAACATCAAAAGTACTCAGTTATGTGAGCTGTGCAGTTTTTCAAATTAAATTAACCAATGAGTTGTTGTCAGTGCCAGACAGTAAAAAAAAGAAAAAAATGTCATATTTTAAAGCTACTCATACAAAGAACTGGCTCTAACATATTCCACAGAATATCACAGACCCTCCTCATTGTTTTTCGTCTATAAACCCAAATCTTTCATATTTAAATAACTCCAGGCCGCACATTTACAAACTGCTCATACAAAAAATGTTGCTGTACACACTAAAACTATGAAATGAAATAAGGGTTACAAACAGTGAAGTAATTTTCTCCCATTAGGTTATAAAGATCATCTCCACAATGGTGAATTCATCTGAGCAGAGTTCTTCATTCTAAACATTGCCCCCAGCAGTTTAAATGGAATGAAGGGCATAGCTAGTACAATACAGCATTATCATTTTCAAGCAATGTGTATTTCAATGTGGACAGTGTTTAAGAACTTTGGAATGAATCATGCATAGAAATTGAATTAAAATATCACTTTGTATAGCATTTAAAAAGGGTTAAGTCAAATACACAAATATTAATAATCCAAAGGATTTAGTGTCACTGACAGTGCAACAGACATAATTCTAAGAATGACAGCTTCAATTCTAACAGACAGTCAATGAACACTAGTATGAATAAGTGAATATGACTTGCTTTATGAGGTTATGAGTGTATAAATGGCTAACTGAAACTTCACTGACACTTGTCGATAACATTTTCATAGTTTTCAATCAGTAGTATCAGTGGAAGAAAGATGATTACCAAAACTCTCTATCTTTGGGTTGAGCCATTGTTAGAAAGCTAAAATAAGCTAAGACTGTATTTTTAGACTTTTTTGGAAGGAGAGCCCTTTAAGAATGACATTTACTGGGGATATCAAGAAGAAAATTACCAGTCAAATTAGATATCAGTGTTACCATTATCAGATGTGCACTTTATAATTTGGCACACTGCCCTACAATGTAGTTAGGGCAGTTCAATAAAGTTTGACTGAAAAAAAGCTTAAAAAAAAAATCAAGATCCCTTCTGAAAAATAGATCTGGATATATTTGAAGACAAGACAAAACCAGATAAGCAGTGCCTCCTTTCAATAACAAGTCTATCTAAATGCCTATAGCCAAGTAAGGCTCAGATGTAGTGAATGATAAGAAATGTTGGCAACCAAATATAAAAGTAGAGTAAAATTTAAAAAAAACGTTAACCTCTATAACCTTGCATAAACCATAAGTGTAGTCCAACACAGTGCATACTCAAAACACTACATTTTCCTCAGTATCTTTCAGAAACGATTTATAGATGAAAAAAAAATAGATAAGTAAATAAATTAACACCTAAAACATACAGCTGTACACTGCTTGCCAAGATATGGGATTACTCACTTGAAAATAACCCCTTTTTAAGGGTGAATGGGGCAAGGGACAAAAAAATGAAGCCTCCATTTCATACGTTGCCACTTTTAAGTATGAGCTGAAGCTAGGATGAGGGGCATACAATAAGGGAGTAACTACAAAATGGACATTTCTGGCAACTTCAAAGCCTTAACATTAGTGTATTTCTCCTTCTTACTGCAACACCAGCTCTTGAGCTACAGGCAATTTGGTTGTAATTTAAATTAGCAATATTACTGGTACTGAACAGTGTTTGGTGAATGCAGTGGCCTGTCATGTTCGGGACAGGTGGAATATATTTTCTTTCTTTTCTGGCATTTGTTTTGTTCAACAAATGTTTCACAGTTGTTTGTTAGATGCAATCAGTTTCCCACTGCAGTAGAATAGTTTGGCAATGTCATGACTCTTTACAATGGTAGAAAGTAAAACTTAGGAACTCTCCTGGAGCAACAGCAAAAAGAACCAACTGCTTAAATGATTCAGAAAAAGAGAGAATGGGTGCTTATTACTCCTTCTGTGCATGTTTAGCTTAAGAAATTGGTTAGAAAAAAATCTGCAGAATATCTTTTCTCATTCATTAAGGAAGCTGGTACCAATCTACTTGAGATTCATCTTTAATAACCTATGGCTTCAATGAAGTGTCCTGTGGCTCAGTTTTAAATAGATATTTATGGATTTTATTAATCAAATAATGTGGTTAATAAGAGGTTAAATAACTTGTATCAGCAAAGGCAAACACTTCCTGAACTAACCTTTCAAAGTCTACTGCTAGTAGAAACTCAGAAAAGCTAGGCAAAGTGTATATTACTTTCAAAGTACACTGGGATCAGTAAATTGCCACATCTGCTACTGATCTCAGAAGCTTGTTCAAGATGTTGAGAAGCTGCTCAAAAAACACTTACAGGCATACCTCTCAAGTGTACTGAACTCATCTGTATTTACCGGTTTGAGGGCAAAATAATGAGGTGCCACGAATTTCCGGGTGGCCCCTTTAATTCCTGATTTTTTTTTACAATTCTAAGTTGTGGTTAATGTCATCATACATAGCAAGAGTATCCCACATTGGGCGTGCATGAAATCAGCTTCGTGAGGCAGTGCCTGACTGCCTGTCGTACTAGACTAGGGAGGGCTGCTGGACTGGAACCAGCTCCAATGCTCCACTGAGGTTCTGTGGAAAGTTGTACAGTTTATAAAATGTACAAAATGTCCTGTCACAGCAGCACAATGTTAAGGAACTACATGCCTTAAACTCTGGGTATGTACTACATGTAGTTGTTATGGTCTTCTCTTTGTGCTTCCATTTTATTTTCCCACAAAATCAGAGAAAGCACTGTTTTATTGTAGCTAATGTGCTTGTGTGACTGCATCTTACTATTTCACAGCATTTGCCTGATTGTGTATTAGCAAATTCTGTAGCATACCTATAGAATTTACTTAATCATATTAATTAATTGGCAGTAACTTATGAAATCCACCAATATACATATACACTACCACTGCCATGCAATCACCAAAGGACCCTCAGAATTTTTTTTGTTTATTTATATCAGTTTGCTTAGCATTACTTGCAAAGTTCTATAATTTAAAATGAACACACAATATAAATTAACTAAAAAGTACATTAAAAAAAACTGAGCTGGAGGGCATGCTTCTGTTATGAAAATGTATATTCATTAATGTGACAATTGTTAAAACGTTGTCGCCATCTTACACAAACTTAGTAAGAAATAACAGGAATGGAAGTATAAAAGCCGGTATCTGCGTTGTGTGCACAGCTGCAAATCACAGTCCTGTGGCGCAATCTCCTTCATTGTTTTCGGAATAAGATAAACGTGTTTCTGTTTGCGTGTGTGTGTGTGTGTGTGTGTGTGTGTGTGTGTGTGTGTGTGTGTGTGTGTGTGTGTGTACATATATACAGAAACAGATGTAGAGAGTAAAGTCCTAAAAGTGCGGGCTAATGCTAACTATGGGATGAATGCTGGAAGCATCAACTACCTGACTACTGCAAAAGGATTAGACAGATATATTAGCAGCTGGGAACAGGTGATTGCTCAGCAGCAGTCTTACCCAATTAATTTAATTTGCCCTTCAGCTGTTTAAATTTAAGAATAAAAGCATCCACAATGCATTACAGGATTGGTTTACTGGCAGGAACAGAAGGAAGGGGTGGGTCAATCTAGATACTTATGCTAACTCTCCACAATTATTTGTATCAATGACAACAAACATACAAAACATTAATGACCTGTAAGTTAAGCATGTGATTAAATGCCGACTGTTGCTTATGAATGTTTGGAACAACTTCAAAATGTGAAATACTCTCATTACATTATGTTGACAAAATAAAATTTCTAATGTAATAAACTATCTGATCCAGTGCTTCTGCTAGGTAAAACCACAAATGAGACCATCCCCACTAGATGGTCACAGTTTATGGCACCCTGAAGGGGAGGCTGGTTGCTTGTTTTAATGTTGGGGGGGTGAAAAAGTTTCTGAAGCTGCTAACTAGACTTAAGTCACTGTTGGTTAATCTGAAACACACAGGAAACTGGGTACATGTAGAAATTGTATATAACAGACAGATGTAATTTTGCCTGAATGAGACTTATGCATCAACGTGTCTGTGGTTTTAGATGTATAAGTAATAGAGAAGTGCTTTACATTTTTGTTCCATTTCATGTATGTGTGATGATTAAAACAAAATTCCAGTACACTAATGACCAAAATGACTGCGTTGGTGAAACAAGTTGCTGTCAGAATGTGCTGTCACTTCAGACAAGGGATAAATGTGTGGATCTGTTCCACCCGCTGTGATACGGATTGTCCCCATTGAAAACATACTTCTCAATCTCTCACAGAAAAAAAGCTGGACAAAGCCAAAAATAATGGGTTAACAAAGACTCAAAAATAGGGAGAGACTTTAAATATTTCTCCTGTAAACTCAGATAGTTGCTAGAATAACAGGTGAGCTTTTGCATTATTATGTATTTTCTGAGGGATATGAAGTCTGAAATTCAAACGTCTGCCATTATTTATTATTTAGTGACTTCAATCTTCTTGGTGACATCCCACAATTCCATTAGAGTGGGTTGGCTTATATGATCATGTATGCAAATTTTATGTTAATCAGCGTCCCAATTTTTGGCCAGTTATACCTACTTTTCATGGGCCTTTGTCCAGATGCTTGATGTTTCCAGGTTGAGAGGTATGCTTACATACTTTGCCAATAATTTGTTAAATAACACAGATTTAAAGTGGGATAGCTGGATATATTTACACTAACTTCTGTAGAAACGAGACCAATCAATCAGTTTTAATTGGCTTGCAGGTTTTATTTGACATGAATGCAATGAATTGGGTGAGATCAAGAAAGTGTGGGAGTGAGGATACTCTGGTCTGGCAGTTAGTGTATAGGATTAATGCTATGAGCGATCAAGAAAGTGTGGGAGTGAGGATACTCTGGTCTGGCAGTTAGTGTATAGGATTAATGCTATGAGCGATCAAGAAAGTGTGGGAGTGAGGATACTCTGGTCTGGCAGTTAGTGTATAGGATTAATGCTATGAGCGATCAAGAAAGTGTGGGAGTGAGGATACTCTGGTCTGGCAGTTAGTGTATAGGATTAATGCTATGAGCTGTTAATGAGCTGCTTTCCTGTAGCCCAAGCTTGCCCAAGTCTCCATTTACCTACTGTGTGACTTGAGCAAGTCAATTAACCAAACCATGCTCCAGGACTGTCTGAAAAAAGGTCCACATGAAAAAGAACATTACCCCATTTAACAAATATTAAATGCAAACAAACAAATAAATGAACCCGCAACCCCTTTTCCCCATTATTGCAAAGGGAGTCAGGGTGTCACTTTAAAAAATAAGGAAGTTTCTTTTTACCGCCATGGTTTCATTTCATGATCTCAGAGTTGATATACTTCGAGATCTGGGATGTGGTAATTGGGTGTTGCCCCCCTGGATTTATTTTTATCTGGCCCTGTGCATTTTCGCTTTACTGCTTCATTCTTTTGACACTTAAGGTTTGTTGTCTAGCCAAAGATCCTTTTAAAGTCAAAGGATGGGAGTCTACTTCTTGATAAATATCTGCAAACTGTCACTAACTAGTCTATGTCAGAGCAAATACATCTCAATTAAAAAAATACCAATAAAATCTTCCATCTATCTTCCTTGAACAAGTACATTCTAAGCCTGTGCCATGAGCTGTTCAGATAACTCCTGGTCTATGAGAATAGTTCTTTCTGAGGAAGGCATAAGAATTCTATGAAAAGGCCATAAAAACCATGTCCAGTGCACACCAGACTATGGTGATAGCTCATTTTCAGCCTCTGCTGTACACTAGTTGACCTATTACCTTTAAACTTCCATAGCGGTTTTCTTAAAGCAGTCCACGAGTCCTTCTACCCACCTCCTTATTGTCCACCCCTTCTCCTGCTACTCTTCTCATTCATCTTCCTTACTACCTTGTCTGAATATATAGTAAGTTGTACACTCCCCCATCTACTTCTCATCTGATTAGCACAACATCCTCCCACTGTATGGCATATACTTCTATTTTGCATGCTTTTCTCATTTCCATCTTCATTCCTCCCTTCTTCTACCCCCCCCCACTCTTTTCCCTCTTAACTTTTCATTCTTCCCCTTCTCCATATCTTTCTCCACTCCCCATTGAATATAGCTCTACCTTACATGCTCTTCTCACCACATCCCTCACATCCTCTCCCTAAACCATCTATCTTCTTCATCCCTCCCTTTTCACCACCTCTTCCTTTCTCAGACTGCTTTATGAAATGTTTGCCCTTTCAATTACTACTATACAAATCTGCAAAATAATTTTCAGACATGCTGATCCTTTTGTAAATATGGTATCCATCACTATAAATATCCTGGCAGTGTCAGTTACTCAACAGGTAGCAAACTCGTATTTAGTTCTGGAGGATCAGAAAGGTGTGAGTTTTATTCCCATCCAGGTGTTTGCATTAATGTTCTAGTACTGAAACTACAGTGCAGCATAGGGGGAGGGTACTACAATCCTGTGTGCACCACACATCAGATGAGAGGTTAAATCGGGGTCCCATCTGCCTAAATAAAGAAAGGAAGGGTCCATTCATGGACAAAGACCACTTCATCTGTATAAGTAGGTCAGACGGGTAACAACAGAAAGCTTCTTCTGCAGGCCCAAAAGGGAGATAACCCATAGATGATTTCCCAAACCACTGAGCTAGAGAATTCAACAGCCAACAGCTATTCTTATTAAAAAAGTAGATCAGGCCTCCAGAATGGGGAAGGCTCTATATAAGTTGCTGAGAATTAGCCCTCCCCAGGGAAAGATCTGCTTGAACTACTCAAGCTGAGCTTTGATTCTGCCTTTTATAATGGACCAATGCCAGGACATGCCTGGGTGTTTGCAATGGAAATGAGGTCCAGACTGCTAGGACCTCAAAGTCATCGGCAGAAGATAACCTTAGTGGTAGCACCACTCCCAGCTAAACATTTGGAGACAGAAGGCTTTACAGCACCTCAGCACCTTCTACAGGACCTAGCTAGAAGGTTATGAGATTCAGTACAAAAACCAAAGCCTCAGATACGTATTCAAAGGAAGCCACAATACTCCCAATAAAGATACTCATCTAAATGTAAGAAATGTACAACAACCTCTTAGTCACCATGGAGAGTCAGATGGGAAGAACTACATATCAGGCCATTTCTTGTGGATTAAAAAATGGGAATTAATTGGAAGTAGATGGCAACTCCAGACTTCATCTTCTGATGTAATACCCCAGCAGGAAAAGGGGAGCACAGTGAATCATCCAAGAGCAGGCCAGAAATGCCTCTGACATGTGCCATCTATTGAAGCATAATCCTAGTCTAATCCCAAAGACCACCCTTCTCTTCTCCAGTTAGGAGTGCTGGAGGGTCAGACCTGAAAAGGAGGTCAAAATCTCAAGCAACAGGAATGAAAGAAATATGGGAACCTCTTTTGTATACCTACCTTCCAAGAAAGTAAAACAATGAGTGAGAAGGTCACTGAAAAGTGAGACTTGCCAATGAGTTGAAACACCTGATGTTCATAAGGTTCATTTGCATATATCTCATATCTCATGTGCCTCTGATACAAGAGGTTTGGGAGGTCACTCAGTGGAAGTTCTAGTTTTGTTGGAGTTTTCATTTTTGTTTTTACCTTCCAAGAAAGGGAAGGTCAGCCTCCTGAAGAGATAGTGGATGCCACAGTGAGTACATTGTGGAAGGAAGGATCTACTTTGGGTAGCAGAACTTAGCCAAAACAAGACCTCAAACCTTTTATTATCTACAAGGGTCCAGCTGCAAGGAGAGCATGCCCTAGCTCCTTTTAATGACATCAGTTAACCCTGTAAGCAGGAAGGTTAGGTAATCAGGGGGAGGGGAAGCATGACAGTTGCAACCAACGGGGGCCACAGTGAGCCTGGAGCACCCTGCTTCGCTCTGAATCTGAAAAGGGGAAGGGGTGCTAACTGTTCAAAGGGGAACAAACAACTAACATGACCACAGTTATTGGAGGGGGAGTTCTTTCTCACTTGACTTGATCCCAAGCACCAACCCTCAGAAAGCATCTGGGGCCATGAGATCCTAAAGGATACTCCTCTAACCACAGACAGGAAAAACAGGGCATATGTAACTCCTGCCAGTGGCACTAACTTACATCAGATGCCAATTGTTGTACACTTCCTTAAAAAAGAACAGTATGACAACTGGCAAACTGTCACTGAACAATCACAATCACTTTAGACAAAGTACAGTTGTGTACACTTACCATAAATGTAGATGTTTGAGTGTATTCACTGTTGCAGTCATCACACTTGGGTTATCTGCCTGCATGTAGCCCAAAGTCGGCCCGAATACCAGAGACTTAGCATTTCTGCATCAGTTGCTGTCACTCCAGGACTGACGTCAGGTCGTCAGGGGTATAAAAACAGGTAGCTGACACCATTACATCAGTTTTTCTTGCCATAAATGTCACGAGCCCCCCAAACGGGGAGCTAAGTTATGGTGGGGAAAACACCACCAGTAAAAAGTAAATACCAATACCCCTGAAAGGGGTGAGTAAAAGACATAGAGAGGAGAGAGGGAGAGAGACAAGGGGGCTGGAGGGAGGGAAACCAGGACTGCAACAGTGAATACACTTGAACATCTACATTTATTGTAAGTGTACACATCTGTACTATGTTCTTCGTGTTTCACTGTTGCAGTCATCACACTTTGGTAGATTCCCAAAGCTGAAGAAGGGTGGAGGCAGTCAAGAAGAGTTGGGGCTGGCTAGTATGCCTTGCAGGACTGTTGTTGCAAAACCTGCCCTGGATTTGGAAGAGATAGGCAGGTGGTAATGCTTGGTGAAGGTGCGTACAGATCTCCAGGTAGCAGCTTCCAGGATGTCCCTGATAGGGACTCCCCTGAGGAATGCTGTAGAGGTAGAAGTCGCCCTACTGGAATGTGTTCTGACCCCCTCAGGGGTTGGTTTCTCATGGTGCTTGTAGCAGAAATGGATGCAGTGTGCTATCCATTTGGAAATTGTTTGTTTTGAAATGGCCTTGCCCTCTGCCCCTGGTGCAAAGCTGACTAGTAACTGGTCAGATTTTCTGAAGGGCTTAATCCTATCAAGGTAGAATCTGAGCTGTCTGTGCACACCGAAGGAGTGCAGGATAGTTTCCCCTTTATTTTGAGGATTAGAGAAGAAAGCTGGCAAATGGATAGATTGGTTGAGAGCCAAACTGGACACCACTTTAGGCATACAGGAAGGGTTAGTCCTGAGGGAAACCCTGTCAGCATGGAAAATAATGAAGGGTTCTGCAGCCATAAGTGCTTGTAGCTCAGACACTCTTCTAGCTGAAGTGATGGCCAGAAGCAAGGCTGTTTTCCAAGAGAGGAATTTTAACTCAGATGACGCTACAGGCTCAAAGGGGGGGAAGCGTGAGCTTTTCCAGTAGAAAGTTAAGATCCCAAGCAGGGGTGGGTGCTCTCCTTGGCGGCCTTACGTTGTTTGCCTCTTTCACGAACTGTTTGATAAGAGGGTGGGAGAAGAGAGGTGGCTCAGTGTTGTAATGAGCTGAAATGGCAGCAGCATGGATCTTCATGGAGGAGAAGGATAAGCCCCTGTGAAGTAGATCTGCTAAGTAATCCAGGATTAGAGGGATGGAGGGCAGAGTTGTGTCCTCTCCTTTAGATTTAATCCAGGAGCAGTACCTTTTCCACTTATCAGCATAGGATTTCCTTGTACTGGGTCTTGTAGCTTCAAGAATGATGTCCAGCACCTGCTTGCTTAGGCTGGTTACTGGGGTAGAATTCAAGGAATAAGCCAGGCTGCAAGTTTAGGGTTTGCAGTTGCGAATGCAAGATCTGTCACCCACTGCTGACAGAGCAGGGTTGGGTTCTGGTGTAGGTGCCAGGGTGGCACTGGTGACAGGCTGCGCAGGAGTGGGTACCAGTGCTGGCATGGCCAGTCCTGGGCAAACAGAATTGTCCTTGGTCTGTCCTGTCTTCTCTTGAGCAATACTCTTGAGAGAAGGGGCAGAGGGGGAAAGGCATAGACTGAGAGATTTACCCACTGGAAGGATAGGGCATCCACTTTCCAGGCCCTGCTGTGAGGTGTCCTGGTGCAGAATTTGCAGAGCTGGTAATTGCAGGGGGAGGCAAAGAGATCCACCTCTGGGGTCCCCCATTTCAGAATCAGAAGATTGAAGGTACTGGGCTCTAATTGCCACTCGTGTGGGTCTAGGAGATTTCTGCTTAAGTCGTCTGCCAGTGAGCTTGCAGATGGACCTGCATGTACAAGGCCATGTTCCACATGGCCATGGCTAGCCTGCAGAGTGGGTAAGAGTGGGTTCCCCCCTTCTTGTTGATGTACCACATAACTGTGGTGTTGTCTGTTTTTATTAGTAGGTGTCCTGGTGAGAGTAGGGATCTGAAAGCTGTCAGAGCGTACTGCACAGCTAGGATCTCTTTTTGGTTGATGTGCAGATAAATTTGACTTGGGCTCCAGTGGCCCTGAATGCACTTGACGTCCATGTGTGCCCCCCAGGCATAGTCTGATGCATCTGTAGTTAGGGTCTGGGTTGCGTGGGGTTGAGTAAAGGGCAGTCCCTTGTTGTGGTTGCATGCTGCTGCCCACCAAAAAAGTCTGTCCTGAGACAGGGTATGATAGGAATCATGGTTTCCAGGTCTGGAGAATGTTGGCACCAAAGACTTTTTAAGTACCACTGAAGTTTCCTCATATGCAGTCTGGCATATGGAATTAGTAGGATGCATGAGGCCATGAACCCTAGGGCCTGCAGGGTTTTCCTTGTGAACAGCTGGGTTCTGGTGGCCATTTGAGTAAAACAGTCTGTCAGATAGGCTTGTTTTTCTGGAGTGAGGAATGCCATCTGGAGTGCTGTGTCCAAGCTTGCTCCCAGGAATACAATCTTTTGACTGGGGACTAGTTTTGATTTAATTTCGTTGATGGTGTACCCCAGAGAGGTTAGAAGGTTTTTTACAAATGTCAGGTGCTGCAACAGCATTTCCTGACTGTCTGCCTGATTCAGGCAGTCATCCAAGTACAGGTAAATTTGAATACTTCTCTGTCTGCAGTAAGCAATGGCTGGAGCCAGGCATTTTGTGAATACTCTGGGAGCAGTGGATAAGCCAAACGGAAGTGCAAAGAACTGATAATGCATAAATCCTCCCTTGAAGTGTAGGTATTTCCTGCATGATTCCCTTATAGGGATGTGCAGATAGGCTTCTTATAAGTCTAGGGTGACTAACCAGGCATCTTTGGCTAGCATAGGTAGAAGCTGCTGCAGGGTGAGC
Organism: Protopterus annectens; assembly: GCF_019279795.1. Taxonomy (NCBI): domain Eukaryota; kingdom Metazoa; phylum Chordata; order Ceratodontiformes; family Protopteridae; genus Protopterus; species Protopterus annectens. The sequence goes on along the minus strand of NC_056730.1, from coordinate 750,220,091 downwards.
ATTCTGAATTTTGGAACCACCAGGAAGGTGTTGAGAATTGAAAGATCTAGGAGTGGGTGCCAAGTGCCCTCTTTTCTGGGTACCAGGAAAAGTCTGGAATAGAATCCTTGACCTATCTGTTCTGCAGGAACAGGCTGAATTGCCCTTATAGAGAGCAGGGATTGAACTTGGTTTTGTGCCTCTGTCCACTGTTTTGGAGGAAGGTCTGGGAACCCTTTTGGGGCTAGCAGTGAGTGGAAGTAAAATTTGTACCCCTGTGATAAGGTGTTGAGGACCCATCTGTCTTTGGTGATGGAAATCCAGTTTTCTGCATGAAGGGCAAGTTTTCCTCCTAGGGGCATAAGCAGTTGGGTAGAGGTGGGGAGTGGAGTTGAGAAGTCATTGGGAGTTCTTTCCGTAAGGGGGTGGCTTACCACTCCCTGCTTTAGAGGTGGAGGCACTCCATTGCTTAGATCTCTGCATACCCTGAGACTGTAGTCTGGGGGGTTTGTTTTCCCTGGGTCTAGTTTGAGATGGCCTTGAGGGGGCTGGAAAGGACCAATGCTTCGAGGGGCAATGCCTACTGAATCTAGGAGACTGTACATGCAAGAATTCTTTGACTGTCTGCATAGCTTTTTATTCTATCTTTTTAAGAACCTTTTCTGCTTTGGTGCCAAACAGATTGATTTGGCAAGGTCTGCTCCTTAAGCCAAGCATGCCTTCTCAGTACAGAACCAGTGACTGCTGCCCTGCAAGATGCATAAGCTCTTGCAATTCTTTATTTTCTGCACAGTCTGTAAAGGTAGCTATTTTTTGCTTAATAAGTTCCATAATATGTTGTTGGTACTTCAACATGTGAAACTGACAATTCAAAGCCCTAATGGTGAGAGTTGCAGAGGTATATACTTTCTTACCCCATCTGTCCAAAGCTCTGGAATCCATGTCCAAAGGGGTGGGATTCTTAGCTGTAGTTGCTTTGATACCTTTAGGCCCCTGGAAAATGACCTCTGGGTCAGCAGTATGATTTTTGAAAAGGAATTTGTGAGAGTCAGGTAGTCTGTAGTACCCGTCTAGTTTCTTAGGAGCAGGAGGTAATGTATCAGGAGTAAGACTGGATTCCATAAAGACATCATCAACACCTTCCAGGACTGGGGGTATTGCTAAAGGCCTATGTTGTGGAAAGTCTAGAAATTCTCTGAGTCTCTTTTTGGATTGAGGATAGTCTTGGCATTCCCAATGGAAATGTTCTATTAAAGTATGTAAGGTTTCACCAAAAGAATAATCCTCTGGAGAAGAGGCATAGGGAATGGATTCCTCTGCATCTGAATCCTCATAAGCAGATAAGGGCATGTCTTCATAATCAGAACCCTCAGAGTCGTCGGACTCTTGGTCTGTTGAAGCTGCTGGGGACTGATCTCTTTTTCTCTTAGCAGGGAAAGGTTGACTTCCCCTAATCAGCATAATAAGGTCTTCTGCCATTCTAAGCATTTGATGTTGTGACAAGGGAGCAGGTGCATGAGCTTTGGTCATCAGTTTTCTAGGCATAGCACGTACTTTTGGCCTTAGAAACTAGTTTTAGACAGAACTGAAGTCGTTGGTTTGTGTCGAACATCGGTAGTGCGAAGAACTTCCTCAGAAGCCGGTGCTTGCTCAGCGGCTCCGGACCCATCCAAGGTAGAGACATCCACAGGTTCCATAGTTGAAGAAGAGTCTCACGGCATACCGGACTCCGAACAGGTCTTGGTAGTGGCCTGCAAATTCACTGAAGCTGGCATCAGGGGCTGCGAAAGCGCCTCACTAAGTACTGGCGACTAGCTTAATGGACGCATCGTCGGCAGCTTTAGACCTGTGCGGTCTGTCTCTGTCTTTATCCTTAAGTTTTTTCGGAATATCGGTAGTAGGATGGCTTACCGAAGACATTTCGGAATACGGAGATCGAGAACGAAAGTATTTAGTGACAAAAAGGGCCAGACGATGAAAGGTTCGGGCATTTAACAAGGCACAAAGCCGACAGCGAGGTACTTTGTGGTCTGGGCCTAAACAGGTGACGCAGTAAGAATGAAAATTTTGGTGTGGTATTTGCTTTCCACAGGCAAGACAATTGTTAACTTTTCTGACATTAGTTAGAGCAAGAAAAAAGGATCCCCCAAAGGGGTACTTAGCTTTAGAAGACTTCAGGATGATTCCGTTCGTAAACAAAAACTCAGGTAGCAACTGACCGGCACTCATGCGAACTGCTTCTGCTTCAGGCTGCTCAGCAAGAAAGACTGATGTAATGGCGTCAGCTGCCTGTTTTTATACTCCTGATGACCTGATGTCAGTCCTGGAGCCGACGCAGAAATACTAAGTCTCTGGTATTTGGGCCAACTGAGGGCTACCTGCAGGCAGATAAACCAAGTGTGATGACTGTAACAGTGAAACACAAAGAACATCTTGTAAACTGTGAAACTATTTTCCAAGGTAGCTGTGGGTGCAGTCTATTGTGAAACTTTTTTTTAAGGTAGCTGTAGGTTGTGTGTGTGTTCTGGAAGCAGTCATGGCCACATACGATAGCTTGTAAACTGTCGTGCTTTTCTTTTTACTGAATGTAGTAACACGTTATTAGAGTGCTACATTAATAAACATACTTTTTATAAATTTCTATGCTGCCATTAAACATAGAAAGTTTATAAAAAAAAGAAGTTGTGTACTCACCATAACATTCCATCTGAGTAGTTAGACTTCATTTGTCAGCAACCTGTGGGTTTCGGATCCGATACGGATCCGAGCCGGCAGCTTCCCAAGCTAAAGATTCGAGCTCCAAGCTCCTCCCCCTTACCCATACTACACTGCAACCTCCTTCCAACCCTCAGATCGAGTTTGCCACCCACAGAGTGACACACATCGACCCAAGAGATATAACCTGACCAGAATACATAAAGTAGGCGCACCAAACCCAGGACACCGAGCCCAAAAATAGACATAAACCACCAAGGTTAGGGGGAAGGAGGGAGGGAAGGCTGCTGACAAATGAAGTCTTAACTACTTAGATGAAACATTATGGTGAGTACATGTAACTTCTTTATCTGAAGTAGTTAACTTCATTTGATCATCAACCTGTGGGACAGAGTCCCCAGCTACCAAAAATCTTGGGAGGCCCTTAAGGAAGGATATTCCGGAGCACTGCAGAACCAAAAGAAGCCCTTCCTCTAGACACCATGTCCAACTTATGAGTAATAAAAGTGTGAGAGGAAGCCCAGGTAGCTGCTGAACAAATGTCATCCACGGAAACTCTGGACCAAAATGCTGCAGAAGTAGCCATAAAACGAGTAGAATGAGCATGAATCTTGGCTGGTTCTGGTAATCCATGTTCCTTGTATGCCTGTAAAATATAAACAGAGATCCATTTAGCAAGAGTGACCTTTGAAACTGGTTTCCCCAGAAAGGGTTTAGCAAAGGAAACAAAAAGCTGATCAGACTTACGGAAGGGTTTAGACCTATGTAAGTAAAAGCGTAACTGTCTGTGAACATCCAGCAAATAAAGCTTGTATTCCCCTTTATTTTGAAAGTTAGGGAAGAATACTGGGAGATTAATAGACTGATTAATGTTTGACTCTGAAGCAACTTTAGGAAGGAAAGAAGGGTTAGTCCTGAGATACACCCTATCCTTATGAAAAACTAAGTACGGGGGTTTCATACATAAGGCTTGAAGCTCCAACACACTTCTGGCCGAAGTGATAGCCACCAGAACAGCTGTCTTCCACAACAAGAATTTCAAATCAACTGATGCTGCGGGTTCGAATGGAGGCGCAACTAAGGCCTGAAGAACCAAGGTCAAACCCCACGGAGGAGAAGGATGTTTAATAGAAGGTCAGAGTAAAAATGTACCTTTGATAAAGGTCTTACAAATTCTGGCAGCAGCTAGAGAACCTGAATTTTCTCCTACATGAAAATGGGACATAGCCGCCAGCTGGACTTTCACCGTGGAAGAGTTGGCCCCCTGCTGGAAAATTTGAGACAAAAAAATCTAATACCGCTGCAACAGGAGCGGTAAAAGGATCCAAATTTCTCTGAGAAGCCCAAATGGAAATACTCTTCCATTTACTACGGTACACCTTCCTGGTAGAGGACTTGTGTGCCGCCACCAGAATGGACTTAACAGGGGAACAGAGACCGGGAGTCCTGGCAATTAACGGAACTGGAGCAACCAAGCAGTAAGCTTGAGGCTGTCCAAATTCTGAGGAGGAATTCCCGAGGGATGATGAATGAGATCCGGAATGGGATCCAATATCCAAGGTGGAGCTACTAGGTAAGACCGTAAGCAGGGAAACCAAATCTGACGAGGCCAGAATGGGGCTATGAGGATAATCCTGCTCCCCAACCGCTGAGCTTTCTGTAAGAATTTTGTCATGAGAGGAAGCGGGTGGTACGCATAAAGAAAACCAGGTGGCGAAGCATGGACAAGAGTGTCTCTGGGAGTTTCCCCCAGCAGGGGAATCAGAGTGAAAAACTCGTTGCATTTCACATTGGATGGCGATGCGAAGAGATCGCAGCAAGGCTGACCCCACTTGAGGAAGATCTGTTCTGCTACATAAGGGTTCAGAGACCACTCGTAAGGCAAAAGGATAGTCCTGCTCAGTTTGTCCGCCAAAATGTTGGACCAACCCGGGATGTGCATTGCTATCAGAAAACGGTTGGCGGAGATCACCCATTCCCACATTCTCATGGCCTCTCGACAAAGTGGGTAGGACCTGGCTCCCCCCTGTTTGTTGATATACCAGACCACTGACATATTGTCTGACTGAATTGCAATAGTTCCCAAAGGAAGAGAAGCATGAAGGGCCTACAACGCTACAAGGACTGCTCATCTCCAGAACACTGATATGCAGAACGATCTCGTTTGGAGTCCACGTACCTTGGACAGTCCTGCCCGAGCAATGCCCCCACCCAACCTAGATGGGAGGCATCCGTGGTCACCGTGGCTTGGGGCGGAGGCGTAACAAAGGGGCGTCCTACTCGCAGATCCACATGAGAGAAGCTTTGCACACCTTGCTTAGAGGAATCGGGAAGTCTAGGGGCTGGTATAACAGAGACCACTGAACTTGTAACATCCACTGTAACACTCTCATATGCAGACGTGCACAAGGAACCATATTTATAGCTGCTGCCATGAACCCTAAGGCTCTCAGTACTAATTCTGCTGGGGGTGAAGGAGTCTGAAGAAGCACCAAGACATGAAGGGTCAGGTTCCGAAGTCTGTCTGGGGTCAAAAATATCCTGGCCTGAAGTGAATCTATTATTGCCACTATGACATCTAGAATCTGAACAGGTTGAAGACAGGACTTCGTAAGATTTATTGTAATACCCAGTAGCTTTGATAACTGAAGGAAGGAATTTCTGGCTTGCAGAAGTTGATGACTGGTGGGGGCGGTGAAGGAGCCAATCATCCAGGTACGGGAAGACCTGAATGCCCTGAAGCCTCAGGTGGGCCGCTACAACTGCCATGACCTTGGTAAACACCCTGGGGGCTGTAGTGAGACTGAAGGGTAGGACCCTGTACTGGTAGAGACTGGCTCTTAGCCAAAAGTGGAGAAACCTCCTGGATCGCCTGTCCATCAGGATATGGTAGCATGCATCCTTGAGGTCTACCGAGCACATCCAGTCTTCTTCCTGCAAGAACAGCAGGATGGATTGTAATGTGACCATCCAGAACTTCTCCTTGGCAATGGACAGGTTCATTGTGGATAGGTCGAGAATCGGCCTCACGTCCTCCATCTTTTTTGGCACCAAAAAGAACCTGGAATAGATGCCTGATCCGGACAAGTCTGGGGGAACTGGCTGGATTGCTCTTTTGCCTAGCAGCTTTTCTATTTCCAAAGCTGCCGCCTCCCTTTGAGTGGGTGGGATGTCCGGGAGGCGCCTTGTGGTTAAGGGACGGTTTATGAAGGATATGGAATAAAAGTCTTTCGGCTTTTCCTAATTAGGGGGTCGCCACAGCAGAACTCTGGTCTGCGCATGATTGGCAGTGGATTTTTACGGTGCCAAGTTGCCAGCCCAATGCTCAACCTTCAAAGAAGGCACGCCCATTCACGCTCGCACCAACCTGCATGTCTTTAGCATCACTCGACTGCAGGGAGGACATGCAGACTCCACAGTCGAGTCTCCACTGGTGGAACGAGTAGCCATGCCCCTCGGATCCGATGAGGGGATCAGAACTGAGCCCGGAACAGCCGGACCCAGAAGGATGGTATGTCCCCACCACAACTGAGCCAACGATACACTCATCCCCTCAGATCAGATGCCAGATCTCGGCTCTGAGAGCTCGGATCCGACATAGGATCTGACAAACTCGAGGGCATGGCTGCATCGAGGTTGGAGGAACCCTCGGCACCGACCCCCTGACTCCAGGGCCCCTCGGATCCAGGGACTCCGAAATCCGGGGATGGATCGGAGAAGGAGCTATCGGGGTGAACATCGGAGCCAAACTCCCTGCTCCGCTGGGAGGGGGAGCCAGTAACACTCCCATCTGCAATTGAGTCTGCAAGAACCTTCTCATCATCCGGTCCATGTCAGTTTCAGAGAGGCTTCTCATGGATCTGGAAGACGCCACTGACACCTGCCGGGAGGGCCGATGTGAGGATGACCTTGAAGCAGGCCGAGCCTCCTCCTCCGGCTCCGGGGAGAATCTTGGAGAATGGAGCTGACGGGAAGACGGCCCAGGATCATTTTCAGGTGTGGAAACCACTTTGGCAGGAGGGGCCGAAGGATCCGAATCTGCTGGTCTCTTGCGACCTCTCTCCTTGTCTCTATCTCTCTTTTTTTCTCTTTCCCTGTCTTTCTCTTTGAGCTTCTCCTTCCTGGCCTCTCTATCCCCCTGTTTTGAAGTGGTAGTGTGAGTCCTGGATAAGGGAGGAGGACCAGAAGCTTGTACAGCGCAGCCGTTGTTGAAGAAGAAGTTGCCGATTCTGCTGGGAGAAGACCAGCCAGAATCAACTTGGCCCTGTGATCCCACAGAGGCCGAGGGTTGAAGGCTGCACAGATCTTGCAGCCCGAAATAAGGTGGGGAACCCCTAAACATACCACGCACAGTGCGTGACCATCAGCCGGAAACAGCTTATGGCTACACTCTGTGCATTTAGAAAAGGTCGGCTTTTGAGAATCCGACATAGCCACCCTACAACTAGCCAAGGCTAACTAGCAACACGCGCAAGGGCGGGAAGGGGAGGCCTACACTAAAGTTTACAACTTTAAACTTTCTTTCTTTCTTTTTTTTTTTTTTTTTTTTAAGGTAAACCCGAGGGAGAACAAAGGGAAAAACTAAACCACTCACACACACTGACAAAGCGCACAGCTAAAGTTAGATCAAAAATCTCACTCTACCTGCCTGGAGCTCAGAGATCACATCTTGGCAAAGCCGCGGCAAACGAGATCTGAGGATTGGAAGGAGATTACAGTGTAGTACGGGTAAGGGGAGGAGCTTGGAGCTCGGATCTTTAGCTTGGGAAGCTGCCGGCATGGATCTGTATCGGATCCGAAACTCACAGGTTGATGATCAAATGAAGTTAACTACTTCAGATTGCATACTTGCTAATGTAGCAACTTAATCACTTGTTGCTACCTAAAAAAGCAGTCTGACAATTTACAAGCTGCCATTAAGTGAGTGCATACTGACAGCAAAAGAGTAATAAATGCAGGTGTTGCCTGAAGTACCAAATTCTCTTGGTACAGCTCTGTCACCAGTAGGGGGACTAGCCCAAATTATTGATGAGTGGCCAATGAAACCTTCCACCCACAAGTAGAACAAAGTGGGGAAAAGCATTTAGGAAGTTAGCCATCCCTCAAACCCTCTTAACAGGAAGAGGAGCACTTAAACAAAACTAGGTAGTAAAGCAGCCTAGCCCAAGGGAGGCACCCTAGCTCCCTGCAGCAAGAGCAGGTGCACACCACCTGCTGGCTGTAAAAGTCAAGATTTGTCCTTCAGCTCTACTTTGAGAAATCTTTTTTTCTTTTAGTTCCCCCATCCTATGTGCACCCAAGCTGCTCAGCTTCTGCTCTCACCACTCTTGGCTTGTACTGCCAGTACTACCTCCCCCCCAACCTTGTAGGGCTATGATTATGAAAGGAATGGGAGAGATCAAGTGGTCAGCAGGTGTATTACTAGTTCAAGCTTTCACAAGAAACATTGCAAATGGGAGGTGGAACAAAGCCAGAGATTGGCAGTATCATGTTTGCTGTCATGTATATCAGACATTTTTTCTACTGCTTCTACATCCTTATGTGTCAATACTTCATCTCCAGGCTGGATAGCATTGAGGCTGTACCCACCCTGTGCCCTAGAGTGGCCAAACTTGCTTGGACCCCCCCCCTCCCCCTGCATACCCACCCAGTAATTATTCCAAGCCTTAGTACTCTACCACAGCTTGAAAAAAAATGCCCATTTTAGCATGAACCCTCCCCCCATAGGACGGTTACATGCATCTTTCCTACCAGTTCTGCTAAAATACCTGAGCCACTAAATGAACTCAGTGGCCTAGGCCGTAGTCGAGGCTTTATCCCTTTACAATGAATGAAATGCACCAATGGGCTGGTTTCTACTCTGGAAAAATCTACAAAGGGGATGGAAGGAGAAAGTCAACAAAAGAAGAGTCTGCCGCTCTAAAACGGAGATCTGCTTCATCCCCCCTCTCATTCATAAATCAGGTCACAGGTGAAACATTCAGGGTAAATGGCTCTAAGAAAGACATACAGACCTATTTAGGGTTTCTGAGAGACGTCTTCCTTCTCCTGGTAGATGAAGACCACAGATGATGGAGAACTCACAAATGAAGGAAGGAGCTCCTATGCAGGAAGGCATTAAGCAAGAAACTCTTGCCCAAAAAAGCTCACTCTTACTGAAGGGCCCATCCAGCCAAGCTCAATACTGCAAGTATACTGCTATGCCTGGCTTCATGGCCAAAGTGCTACTGCATACACCATAGAAGCATTTAATGTAGGGCATTCATCAGGATCAGAACAAGACTCCTTCAGCCTAGTCTCAGGAAGGACCTCTAGTACAGTTCTCTAGGAATCCAGCTAAAGGTACAAGAACCTAGATGGATTAGAAACAATGTTGATGGTTGCAAACTCAAAAAAAGGCAAAGGATTACACCTTTTAATTAAACCGGTCTCCTTTTCAGGCTACTTTATCTTCAAATGGGAGGGAAGGGAAAATGCCTTCCAGGTATAATACAGACCTCTACATAGACCATGCAGAAATCAACCTCAGGATGGTTGCATAAATCTGAGGGGATGGGTAATAAGCGACAAACCTTCATGAGGCTAAGGTAATCAAGTCAGGGTGCCTGTCTGTAACACAGGTTCATGGGTAATTACTAGACTAACAAACCCAGGTGGACTTTTTAAACTTAGCCATGCCTCCCAAAGTTGAGAACCAAACCCTGTACCTTGTGTCTGCAAGGTAAACACATTAACCATCATGCCAATCCCCAACCCTGCAGAACTGACATATATAGGTAAGTACTAGACTATCAGTCTGTAGACTATTATAAGCTTAGTCAACAACAGAGGTGAGAATCAAAGCTTGTAACTTCTATCTGAGTTAGAGATCTTAACCATTATGCCAACTCCAACATGGCATCCACAAAGCCTTCCTCTAGGGTAGGAGCACTAAAAGAAGCCCAGTAAGGGTTCCTGAGAACATTTCAAGACAAGAGAATAACAATCCCTAAGTGTTACAAGGATTTCTTAAAGGAGGCATCATCCTATCCTGGGACTCAGAATCTTTGTCCATCTCCAAAATAAAGGCTCCAGCGAGGGGAACCAACAAGCAAGGGAGCCAGATTGCCTATCAACAAACTAAATCCAGAACCATGCCTATGTTCATGAAAGCATGTAGCCAGTGTATGTGTGGTACCTGGAAGACATGAACCTGTAAACAGATGGGTTTAACCATCAAGGGCAAGACTAGGATGGGACTGTGCTCAGGTTTTTTTTTTTGTTCTAGAAATAAGGCAATATACTGAAATTTTATCAAAGAGGAAGAATTCCTCACATAAGAATCTAGAGATCATCAATAGCCAGACAAGCACCATACATAGGCCACAGAACCTGGCACAAGTGCATCCTATGACTTCTCCTTCAACAAGCATGACCAGAACAGTTGGGCTGGTGGAGGCTTTAGGAGGAGGAGGAGACTCAGTCCCTAGTGCCCCTGATCAATAAATGGATGACTTGAGAGAGTTCTCCTTATGTTTAGGTTGGAAAGGATAAAAACTGAGATGAGCAGGGTAGTAAACACTATTATCACACAAAGACACAAACCCTACTGCAGGAGGCACAGTGAACCCATCCACAGCATAAAGTCCCCCGTAGAACTAGAGTACTGTAATGAGATACAGCCCTTGCTAAATAACACTAATTTCTGCCCCAGAGAAACCTGAGAGGCTACAGACAACATGGACCTACATCTAGAGGGACTAGGCCTCAATCAATTCCCCCAATGAAATCTCGGTTACCAAAATTCTGTGCCATCCCTTTGCAAAGAGGAACCTCCCTGAATGCCCCCATGGATTGCTTCATTCTATTATTACTCAGAATTCAGAAACATCCATCCGGATGATTAATGCCAAAGGCATTGTTACCAGCAGCAGCAAAGATGGACAACTGAACTGAGCAAAAAGCAACAACAAAGGAAAGGGGCAACTGCTTATACAGTGTGCATGTCCAATCCATCATGAAAAGTTCCAGAAAAAGTTACAAAACTGTGAATGATCAACAGGATAAACTCAAGCACAGAACCCATCAAGGAAGGTCTTTGATGATGGATCCCAGTATTCCAAGGTATCTGCTAAAGCTAACAACTTGGTGGGGGGGGGGTCATCTCTACTGGTAAAGATGCTTTAAGAAATCTAGTGTGTCTGTCAGTAGTCTGTATAGCTGTCTATCTCTCTCTCTTTTTTTTTTTTTTTTTTTGACGTAAGCTAAGCAAGCAGTAATACATACAGAATGAGATCCTGCTACTTACTTACCACTGGAAACAGACAGCTGTGATCAGTTACACCAATCCATTCCAAACATCTTACAGCAGCTTCAAAACACTCTGCTGATGTCAGAAGCATAGCTTCTGGGCTAAAATAATTATCTGTCAATACTTACAGTTGAATAATGAAGTTGTGTGTTGAGGGTGACTGAGTGAAATGTAGAGATAAATGGATATTACGAGTTACACTACTATAAAAATATGGTTTGTGTGCAGGTTCATAGATTAATAAGTATATATTAGGCTAATGACCAACAAGGCCTTCATAGGCCTAGCCATGCAGCCAAACCTAACTGTGTCCCTATGTATCATGGGCATTTATTAGGAGGGGATATGTTAGTTAGGAAGTTTCTAGAGGTTATGTGGGGGGGGGGTGTATGTCAGTTTGGGCATTGATATCTGCCTCTGTCTATCAGAGACATGCAGTCTGGATCATGGGTTAATTTCCAATTTCACATCTACTGGCCAAGGTTATGCTTAAATAGGGTTAGGGATGGACTCACATGGATGGGGAGCCTGTTCCAGAGAAAGGGGATCCTCTGATACCATATCTGTCTCTCCACTATGTCTTATTAAGTCACAAAATTTAAATCCTTGGATCTAGTGGTTCTGATGCTGTTCATTTTGCGAATATGCAAAAGGTCCATCAAGAGCTGGATCCAAGGATGTCTTCCATGGCAGGCATACACTGCCTCTACGTATCTTGTAGGAGACCGAGTATAAAGACAGGGCTTTATGGTGATCTGTACACAACAATGTGTTTATACCCTGGATTCCCCTGGTAAGGGTGCATTATACTCAATGATGGGTCTGATACAGACCGTATAAAGTGGCACTATGACTTCCTTGGACCTGGATGGCATACCCTTACTTATAAGATGGGTGACATTAAATGATTTTCTTACTACCTTGGCCACATGATAGTCAAAGGCTAGATTACTGTTTGCATATGTTCCCAGATCCCTGACTACTGGGTCAACTCTTAGAGGTGTCTTATCAATGGAGTAATTAACCTGGGTGGCAGTTTTCCCAGCAGGCACTATAATGCATTTCTTGGCATTGAGTTTTAATCCATCATTTTGGCACCATTCATATGTTTTAGACCCTCTTGTAAGATGTTTCTGTTGGGGCTATATTATTTCATCAAACAGCATTTCAGCAGAAATGCCATTCATAGAAGCTCCCACACCTTCTGCTAATTATATATACCAACTCTGAGATCTCTATGCAGTGGGGAAAGGGCAGATTTCCTGATTCCTACCATAACACAATTTCAGACAGAACGGTTTGACGAAACTCAAACAGCATTTCATTAGAAATGGCATTCATAGAAGCTCCCCACACCCCCTGCCAATTATATATACCAATTATATATACCAACTCTAAGATCGCACTACAGTGGGGAAAAGGCAAGTTTCCTGATCCCTACCATAACACAATCTCAGCCAGAACTGTTCGACAAAAGGCATTTCTAATGAAATGCCATTCGACAATGTGGTCATTTGATGAAATAATAGGGACCTAATTGTGTTATGCAGGAATATTTGATAGCTCCCAATTTGCAGTCATCTGCAAACTTGGTTAAACAGAGGCCCTTGATATTAGCCTGTACCTCCAAGAAGTAGATAACAATAGGAGCAGTCCCAGTATTCAGCCCTGACGTACTCCACTGGTGGCTGGTCTGTTAGTGGAGTTGGTCTCACCAATCCTGACTTCCTAGGTCCTGTCTGTGAGGCAGATGGCAATCCAGGAAGTTATGTAGGGGTTTACACCCAGTTTGGAGTGTTTGTCAACTATACCCAAGTGGGGTATTGTATCAAATGTCTTAGCCAGGTCCAGGTAGGCGGTATGCACTATTTTCCCTCATCCATTGCCTTGGTGATCTTCTCAAAGAACTCCAACTAGGTTTAGTAGGCATGACCTTCCCTTGATAGTCAAACTGAGTTGGGTTCAGTATCTGAAGGTTGCCTATCTCTTTGCTGATCATTTCCATGTTAATTTGTTCCATGGCTTTTCATATTACACTAGTCAGACTAATAGGTTTGTACTTTCCAGTACTGGTTGATGGTCCAACCTTGTGAAGTGGGATGACTGTTGCAGTCCTCCATTCTCATGGTACAAACCCTGTTTTGAGGCTATAGCTGAAAAGTGACTCAAGTGGTCCCGATAGGTCATGTTTCAAGCTATTTAGAAGGCATCCCAGGATAGTGTAGGGGCCAACTGAGGCAATGTTTTTGGCCTTAGTACCAGGACATGCTCCTTGTTACTAGTGGGGATATGCTAGTAAGTAGTTCATGAGTGGATGCGGAGGGAGTAGGGGGATTAAATTTGAGGTTAATTTGTCAGCCATCAAATTCGCTATGTCATTCTGCTCAGTGAAGGTGGCACCACTGACCATTAGTTTGGCATACTGTGTGCTGCCTTTGAGATTTTGCACATAGCTATAGAAAGCACTGTGGTTGTCCTTTGCCTGTGAGGCTATCTTGACTTCACAATTGGCCTTGCTGGACTTAATTGGTCCTCTTAGTTTCCTGTTTATTTTATTAGAGAGCACCTATCATTATGAGTTGCTCTTCCTGATTTTAGCCATGACTATTTTCTTTCTGTTATATACCCTGTTAAGGTTAGGATTCCACCACTGTGGTTTGTTTTCAGAGTTTGTTTTGGGCTTACTTCTAGTAGGTACAGCAGCCTCTAGACAGCCATTTCCATGGCTGTACAGGGTCTCTGTGAACAATTTTACATATGTTAATGTGAACCCAGGGATGGAAGGGGCAGTGAGTACTAGGTCTAATATATTTGAACTTCTGGTGGGTGCACGCACTATCTGGTCAAGGGTATTTGTGTTAATAAACTCCAGGAATTGTTGTGCCTGCGTATGAGGCAGTGCATGTTTTACAGTCTATAGAGGGGTGGTTAAAGTCTCCCATGAATAGGATATTTGGTTTAATGGTGGGCATCTCCAGTAGGTCTAAGTATGAGAAAATGGATTCTAGAGACATACAGGGTGACTTATAGCTTGCTAGGATATGGTATGGGACTTTGTCTATGGTAATTTGCACTTGGATAAATTCCAGGGCATCATCCTGTTTAACCAAGCTAGAGTTATGCTTGTTGCTAATATAGATTGAGACTTCTCCACCTTTTGTTTCTGTCCGTACAGTTGATGGTCTAAATGTGTGGAAGGAACTGAAGCCTTGCACTGCAGAGTACTTTCTGTAGATTTAGACCATGTCTCAGCTTCTTTACTTTGATTTTTTTTTTTATCATGGTTTACAAAACAGCACTGATTTATACTGTGCAAGTCACTAGGGCACTGCAGTAAGATTTCCACTGCAGTGTGATAGTGAAATTGGAATATAAGGGAGTGTGAGGGTGAAGCCCCAAACATTGTGGATTCAGGGGGTTTGCTCCCCAGCATTTTTTTCCCTTTTTGATGATTTCTGAGTTATTCTTTTCCATACAGAAAAATCAGTAAAGGATAATTCATTTTAGGGTGACTCAACCGCACATATATAAACTCAGTATAATGTCTTTTTAGTGATAAACGAAAGCCAAGTAATCACCATAATGTCAGATCTGTGTTGCTGGTCTCCCTCTGGTTCAACCTGTGGGGCCATGGCTCTGACTCAGATCTGACACTGGCCAGTCCAAAAGTCTTTAGCGCGTTTGGCTCTGCCTCCCTTACCCATAAACTCCCTTATATGTAATGTTCAAGATATGCTTTATGACAAGCTCATGAATAGATCAATAACCAAGGAGCTGTTTGATTTTTTTGAAGTGTGTCATCCTACTATACCCAGCATCAATGGAATGACTAAGATGCATAAGAATCTACATGACCCTCCCATGTGACCAACTGTTTTGGGAAAAGGATGGATAACTGAACCCCTTTCTATTTTTATAGAAGGGGAATTAAAAGAAATTGTTACCCCACACACCCGCAGTGATCAAGGACTCGGCTGAGTTCTTAAGTAGACTTTACAAGAAACTACAACAGATGAATACTTGTAAGGATCTATTATTGTTAAGTATGGATGTGAACAGTTTGTTCACATCCATACCCAATGATCTGGGGATCAAAGCGATCAGAGATTTTGGTGTGAAGCACAAAGCAACCAATGATATCCATCTACTATGTAGTCTCTTGGAATTGGTCTTATATAATAAGAAGTTATGTACTCACCATAACGTTCCATCTGAGTAGGTATCTTCATTTGTCTGCAACCTTTGGGATACGGATCCGATCTCGGATCCGAGCCGGCAACTTCTATCATAGCATAGATCCGAGCTCCTAGCTCCTCCCCTTACCCATAATTCCCTGCCTACCCTAACTGACCTCAGATCAAGTTTGCCCCATAGCACAGCAGATAAAAGTGTCCCAATGGGAACATATGCTAATAACACAAGAACGATCATATTGGTCAGGGGGAAGGAGGGGGGTGGATGGTTGCAGACAAATGAAGATACCTACTCAGATGGAACGTTATTGTGAGTACATAACTTCTTAATCTGAAGTAGGAACTTCATTTGTCAGCAACCTTTGGGACAGAGTCCCCAGCTACCTAAATCTTGGGTGACCTTCATGGAAGGATATTCCAGAGCACCGCAGAGCCAAAGGGCGCCCTACCTCGGGAGACAACATCTATTTTATAGTGGCTGATAAAGGTGTGAGATGAAGCCCAAGTGGCTGCGGAACAAATGTCATCCAGTGGAACCCTAGCTTGAAAGGCCGCAAATGTGGCAACGGCCCTAGTAGAATGAGCATGGACTCCTTGAGGTGAAGGCCTTCCCGAGCTCTGATATGCTAAAAGAATACAACTCGAGATCCATCGAGAGAGAGAAACTTTAGAAACTGACTTTCCGAAATTACTTTTGGCAAAGGAGATAAACAACTGATCGGATTGCCTATGATCAGCAGTTCTATGGATATAAAAACGTAGTTGTCTGTGTACGTCTAAGGAATGTAGCTTGTACTCTCCTTTGTTATGAAAGTTGGGGAAAAACAATGGGAGATTGATAGATTGATTGATGTTCGCTTCTGAAGATACCTTAGGTAGAAAGGACGGATTGATCCTGAGGTAAACCCTATCCGGGTGAAAGACCAGATATGGTGGTTTGACACAAAGAGCTTGCAATTCCGACACTCTTTTGGCTGAAGTTATGGCCACCAAAAAGGCTGTCTTCCAAGAGAGAAATTTGAGATCAACCGTGGCCGGGTTCGAATGGGGGACCAGTCAAGGCCTGCAAGACTAAGGATAAATCCCATGGAGGTACCACCTCTTTAACTGGAGGCCTAAGGAGGAAGGTACCCTTGAGGAAGGTCTTACACAGTTTGGAAGTGATAAGAGGGCCAGACTCTTGCCCCACGTGATAGTATGAGATTGCTGCCAGTTGTACCTTGACTGTGGAAGAACTAGCCCCCTGGTGAAAGAGAGAGGTTAGAAAATCTAGAACCGACGATATCGGGGCTGTAAAAGGGTCTAAATGACGGTGTTCTGACCAAATGGTGAAGCGTTTCCACATACTCTGATAAACCTTCCTGGTGGAAGGCTTGTGAGCTGCTACAAGAATGGCTTTGACCGGTGATGAGATCCCGGGAGTACTTATGAGGAGTAGAACTGGAGCAAACAAGCCGTCAGCTTGAGGTTGACCAGGTTCGGAGTCGGAAGACCGAGAGGGTGAGAAATGAGATCCGGAATGGGATCCAGAATCGATGGTGGATACACTAGGTGAGACCATAGGTAAGGGAACCACGTCTGACGAGGCCAGAATGGGGCAATGAGGATCATCTTACTCCCCAGCTGCCTGGCTTTCTGTAATAATTTCAACATCAGAGGAAGAGGAGGGTAAGCATAAAGCAGACCGGAAGGCCAAGCATGAACTAGAGAGTCTCTCAGGGACTCCCCCGGAGGGGGGATCAGAGCGAAAGTAATCGTTGCATTTGGTGTTTGAAGGAGAGGCAAAAGGATCACAACAAAGTTGCCCCCATCGGGCAAATACTTGCTCTGCAACTCGATGGTTGAGACCATTCATAAGGAGTCAGGATAGTACGACTGAGCCTGTCCGCTAGAATGTTGGACCGTCCCGGAATGTGCATTGCTATGAGAAAACGGTTGGTGGTAATCGCCCATTCCCACACTCTCATGGCCTCGCGGCAAAGGGGGTAAGACCTGGTTCCCCCCTGTTTGTTGATGTACCAGACGACCGACATGTTGTCTGTCTGTACTGCAATCGTCCCTACTGGAAGAGAGTTGTGTAGTGCCTGCAACATCAAAAGCACCGCCCTCATCTCTAGGACGTTGATATGCAAAGAGGTCTCTACGTCGTTCCATGTGCCTTGGACTGTCCTGCCTGAAAAATGCCCCACCCCCACCCCAGGCGAGAAGCGTCCATGGTCACTGTGTCGACTGGCGGAGGTAGTGAGAAGGGACGTCCCGTGTGGAGGTTGGGAGACTGGAGCCACCACAGGAGCGATCTTCTGCAAACCTTGCTTAAGGAAATGGGGTGAGACAGGGGGTTGCGAGACAGGGACCATTGTACCTGGAGGGTCCACTGCGGAACCCTCATGTTCAACCGGGCCAATGGCAGCAGAAGGATTGCAGCCGCCATAGATCCTAGGGCCCTCAGGATCAATTCCGCCGAAGGAGTTTGCAGTTGAAGGATGGCCTGCACGTGCAACATCAGGTTCCGAAGCCGATTTGGAGTCAAGAACACAAGCATCTGTCTGGAATCCAGTCTCGCCCCTATAAAATCCAACACCTGTGTAGGGATGAGAGAGGATTTGGTCATGTTGATGGTTAATCCTAATAGTGGAGCCAGACTGAGGAAATAATCCCTGCATGAACAAAGTAGATGCCTTGTTGGGGCTGTAAGGAGCCAGTCGTCCAGGTATGGAAAGACCTGAATTCCCTGGAGTCTCAGGTGGGCCACTATTATCGCTAGGACCTTGGTGAACACCCTGGGGGCTGAGGTGAGACCGAAGGGGAGGACCCTGAATTGAAAGTGACTGGTTCCCAGCCGGAAGCAGAGAAACCTCCTGGAACGCCTGTCCACTAGAATGTGATAGTACGCATCCTTGAGGTCTATGGAGCACATCCAGTCATCCTCCCGCAATAAGGGGAGGACGGATTGCAACGTGACCATTCAGAACTTTTCTTTGGGTACCGCCAGGTTTAGGAGAGAGAGGTCGAGGATGGACCTCAAGTCCCCCGTCTTTTTTGGCACCAGAAAGAACCTGGAGTAAAACCCTGATCCGACTTGATCTGGGGGGATGGGCTGGATGGCTCTTTTTTGCAGAAGCTGCTGAATTTCTGCAGCAGCCGCCTCCCTCTGACTGGGTGGAAGGTCGGGAAGGCTTCTGATTCTGGGGTTTACTATAAAGGGAATTTGGTAACCTCTGGATATAATACGAAGCACCCAGCGATCCATTGTTATGGACTCCCATTTTGCTAGGTGCCTCGAAAAACACCCCCCCAACTGCCTCCAGAGTGGAGCAGTCGGTTAACCCCTTAGAGGGTCTGTGTGGGCCTCTCAGAGAATGGTTCTCTGGACCCAAAATTCCTGGGACCCCCTCTGCCTCTGGGGCGGCATCCTCCCTGTCCTCCTCTGCCACGAGAGGACTGGTTGTCCTGAGCAGACTGGGATTGATGCGATTTTCGGAACCACATCTTCTTCTGACCCTTTTGGTTCTTGGAAAAGGACCTCTGGGGCACAGAGAAGCAGACTCCGATGGCAGACAAGGTCTTCCCATCTTTCTCGCTCTGGACAAGAGTGTCGCGAATGGTTTTGCCAAACAGTGCAGAACCATCAAAAGGGGCATTCGCGAATGACGCCTTAAAGGGTTCCGAGAAGTCACAGTGATGGAGCCAGGCCTGTCTCCTCATGACAAGCCCGACTCCGCCTGCTCTAGCGGCTCCCTCCGTAGCATGAGACAACAACCGCATAGAGGTGTTAGAGATAGAGCGGAGGGTGACCATTCGGGAGGAGTACAGATCCTTGTCTCCCTCCGACATGGACTCTGGGGGGGAAGCAGCGTATTCCTTAATTAGATCCCGCTGCATCCAAATAACGTGTGCCATGTAGTTCAAGGCCCTCATAGAGAAGGTCGCTGAACTGAAGGCCCACTTCCCAAGACGGTCCATCGCGCGAGACTCCTTGCTCGGAGGATGAACCGTGGGGCTCTCCTGAGCCAACTCTTTCTTGGTGGCTGCAGCCACCAACATGGCATCCACAGGGGGACCTCTGCTCCAGTGTGATCTCTCTGCAGGGGGGCTCAAAATTTTGTCCGGACGCTTGGGGATCGGCTCTATGGTGTCCGGTTCCTTCCAAGCCCTAGAGGATATGAGATCCACCAGGGGGTCGGGTGGAGGGGACACCCAAGAGGTAGATGGTCCTGCCTCAAACGCCTCAAGGAATACGGACTCATCAGAAGAAGCCTTAGGGGCAGACCACCCACCCCTGATTTTGAGCATTTCCATGATGTCTCCAAAGAAGACATCCTCAGGGGTGATCTAGGGGAGCCTTCCCCTTCATCCAAGTCCGTATCTTCAGTGAGACTCTCAGGGGAGTCTATGTGCCTCCTTTTGCACTTTGCCTTGCGAGGAATCTCCTCGGGGGGGCTGTCCGAGGAGTCCTCACGGGCTGTATCCTGTTCCACTGGAACTCCTAGAGGTGCTGAGGCAGGCTGCCCCGAGGGCCAGATGAGGGGAGCCAGGACCAGATGAGAAGGAGTGCGGGAGGGAGCTGAAGCCAGGACCGGAGGCCTGGGAGCACTCGACAGTGCCCTCTCCACCGCAGCGAAAGCCGAGGGGGAGCCGCTCTCTGATGGATCCGACTCCCACTCGGATCCGAAGCGGGGATCGGACCCGGCGCAGAGAACGTCGGATCCGAAGGACCAGTGTGCTCCGACTGGGACGGAGCTGAAAGCACACCGAATCCCTCGGATCCGAAGCTCGGCCCACGGCTCCGAGAGGTCGGATCTGACAAACTCGAGGGAGCCATCGGAGCCGACATGCCCAGCACGGTCGGCTCCGACCTACCCCCGGATCCAACGTGGCTCGACTCCGAGCACTCCGAACCCGGAATGCGGGTCGGAGAAAGAGCTATAGGAGCGAAAAAAGGGGTTGAGTGGGGGGGGAGGCAAGAGCACTCCCATCTGCATCTGGGCCTGGATGAATCTCATCATCCCGTCCTTGTCCGCATCAGACATGCTAAAAGTGGACCTCGAAGAGGCCGAGGCAGACCTGGAGTGTCGCCTCGATGACCTCGACGGGGACCGGATCACCTCCTCCTCGGGTCCCGGGGAGAAACAAGGGGATCGGATCCGAGGAGGAGGAGGAGATCGAGAAGACTTGGACGGAGAAGCCCTCTTGGCGAGCGGGGCCGATGAGGAGTCATCGGCCCGCCGCTTAAGGTGCTTCTCCCACCGCTTCTCTTTCCTGGCCTCCCTATCCTCCGGAGCCAAAGTGGGAGGTTGAGTCCCGGTCAGAGGAAGGGAGGCAGGAGTGACCGCTACCGGGGGGGTAGCGGGCACCGAAGTACCGGAGGCCGAAGCAGAGTCTGGGGGTAGAAGACCCGCCACAGCTAGCTTCGACCTTCGATCCTTGAGTGCCCTGGGGTTGAACGCCACGCAAATCGCGCAACCCGAAGAGAGGTGTTCAATCCCAAGGCACCTAACGCACCGAGTGTGGCCATCAGCCGGTGAAAGCTTGTGACCACACTCGGTGCATTTCAAAAAAATGGCTTTAGGGGCCTCCGACATTACTACAGTAAAGCACACTCACTAGGCCCCTAACACTCAAGTCACACACACGCTACGACCAGCGGGGGAAGGAGAAATATTTTAAATTAAATTTAAGCTGAAAAGCTAAAATAATAATAAGATTAGTGCTAAGGGTAAACCTACCACGCACACACAATCACTCACTCAGAAAGAAGAAAGAAAAACCTTTTTTTCTCACAAAAACGCTAAGAGCTCTGGAATCTAGCTGTTGCTTGAAGAGCAGCAAACTAGATCTGGGGTCAGTTAGGGTAGGCAGGGGATTATGGGTAAGGGGAGGAGCTAGGAGCTCGGATCTATGCTATGATAGAAGTTGCCAGCTCGGATCCGAGATCGGATCCGTATCCCAAAGGTTGCTGACAAATGAAGTTCCTACTTCAGATCAATGTGTTTCTGTATGGTAGTACTTACTACTGGCAGAAGTCGGGGGCACCGATGGGAACTCCATGCGCAAAGCGTTATGCTAATCTGGTCCTGGGAAGATGGGAAGAGCTATGAAAAGTGGATATTAACAACAAATGGAATAGAAACATAGTTTTCTATAATCGGTTTGTGGATGAGGTCTTTCTTTTATGGGAAGGCGATCCAACCTCTTTGGAGCACTTTGTATAATTTTTGACCAACACAACTTCATTTTTGAAATTTGAAGTGACATCATCTGGTATGGAGATAGAATTTTTGGATGTTAAGTTGATGTTAGATGACACAGGATGCATTAATACTAGAATGTATAGGAAACCTGCATGACGCAATCATTTATTACATAATACCAATATGCATCCCAAGCATGTTCTTGACAACATAGTGACCAACCAACTAACTAGAGTGTCCAAGCTCTGCACGAGGGATGAGGATTACAGGGAGGAACAAACCAAACTCATTAGTGACTTTATTAAGAGAGAATATAAAGTCAGAGAGACACAGATCAATGAAGCAACTACTCTAGAACTACGCTCTCAGAGGGGAAGACCCTATTTTTCGGACCAAGGAGAAACAACTAAAACCAAGCAAAAGGAGGCAAAGTTCAATCTGAGATGTCAGTTGACATATAGTACTGACAGTCCTGCTATTCGTAACACCATCAGAAAATTCTGGCCAGTGCTAACATCTGATAACAAAATCAGGGAAATTGTTGGAGACCAACCCAGCTTTTCTTTTAAAAACAGAAAAAATTTAAAAAGACTATTATGTTATAGAACAGAAACTGAAGATATTTCCGAAGACAGGCGTTTTCAAATGAATAGGAGGGTTGGTACATTCAGATGTGGAGATTGCAAGGCATGCTCTCATATAAACATCTCGAATATCTTTATACATCCCCTAAGAGGAATTATAAATTTGAAGGATTTGCTAACTGTCGGAGTAAGAATATTATCTATGTGGCAACCTGCAGCATTGCAAGGCATACTACATAGGGAAAACTAATCAATGCTTAAGGAACTAAGCACTTATCCGACATAAGAAGAAAAGTTACCAGCAATGCACTTTATATGCACATTAGTGTAAATGACAGCCATTCTTTCATATTTATGGCGCTAACTAGGCTTTATGAAACACCAAGAGGTGGGGACTTAGTAAATCAAACAGAAATTGAAGAGATGAAGTGGATAATGAATTTGCGTTCAGATCAGCCAACAGGTCTGAATGCATTTGTTCCTTTAAAACCTGCATTAAAAGGGAAACCTCTCCAGCACTCAAAATGACATAACTGAAAGGGTGTGTATGCTGCTATGGTTACTAAGTATTTCTAAGTGAGTGAACATTAGAAAATGAAGGTACTTAAGACGAAGTTTTACTGGCTAACATTTAGGATTTGAAAAGGTATTACACCGAAAGCACTTATCCGGTTTATGAGCCAGTGTGTTTTATTTCATTTTATTTTATTACCGTTCATTTTCATTAAAGTTTTCAGATTCTATACTGAATATTCAGCTTATAATGCATCACAAAAGTGTGGTGAACTAGCCAGGTAGTAGCTGTGCAAATATCATCCATTGATACTCTAGAAAGAAAAGCTGTAGAAGTAGCCACAGCCCTTGATAAATGACCTTTAGGCTTGTGTGGAAAAGTCTTGCCTTTCAAAGAATATGCAAACAAAATATAATATGACACTTGGATAGTGTCATATTGGCAGAGGATGGTGCAGTGGTGCAGCGGTAGCATTGTCGCCTCACAGCAAGAGGTTTTCTGGTTCAATTCTCGGCGGGGGTGCCTTTTGTGCGGAGTCTGCATGTCCTCCCTGCGTTTGTGTGGGTTTCCTTCGGGTACTCCGTTCCAAGTCAGACTTTCCCGGTAAACTTTTAGTTATGTACTTACCATAACTTCGGATGTATGGGATCCATCTCGCCTACATTCATAACATATGGGTTCGGAGCCGATCCATCGGCTCCGACTCGGCAACTATTACACTAGCACGAAGTCTCTCATTGGCTGGGCTACTCCCTATCCCAGGATGCACTACACCTGCTTCCCCAGATTTTGTTTGTTTGCTTTCATACATCCATGCAAACACAGAAAAATAGTAGTCACAATAACCAACTAAAGTTCTTCAAGAAAGATCTCCAAAAAAAAGACTACAGCTCCTCTAAATCCGAATGGAAGGGGGAAGGAGGGTGGGTACTTATGAATGTAGGCGAGATGGATCCCATACATCCGAAGTTATGGTAAGTACATAACTAAAAGATGTAATGGGATCCTATCTCGCCTACATTCACAACATATGGGACAGCGTCCCTAGCACCTACATCCCGGGTGGCTCATTGAAACACACTCCTGAGAACTGTGGAACCAAAGGAAGCTCTGCCTCGAGAAACCACATCCAATTTGTAATGAGAAATGAAAGTGTGCGGAGAAGTCCAGGTTGCCGCAGCACAAATATCATCTATTGATAACTTGGAGTGAAAAGCTACGGAAGTAGCCATTGCCCTGGTAGAATGAGCCTTGACTGGAAAGGGAAGGTCTTTATTAGCCTGTGAATAAATAAAAATGATACAATCTTTAATCCATTTGGATATGGAGGTTTTTGTTACTGGTTGACCCAATTTGTTCACTGCAAAGGAAACAAACAATTGATTTGACTTCCGCGTTTGAGCGGTTCTATTCAAATAAAAACGCAGTTGTCTATGTACGTCCAATTGATGCAAAGTATATTCTGCGTTATTAGAGAATTCTGGGAAAAAGACAGGGAGTTCTATAGTTTGTTGCATACAGAAAGAGGAGGCCACTTTTGGTATGAATGCAGGGTTTAATTTCAATGAAACTCTATGCTTGTGAAAAATCAAATAGGGAGGATCAGAACAAAGAGCTTAAAGTTCTGAAACTCGCCTAGCAGATGTTATAGCTACTAAAAAGGCCGTTTTCCAAGACAGAAATTTTAAATCACAAGTAGCAGCTGGTTCGAAAGGACGGGCAGTTAGGGCAGCAAGAACCATATTCAAATCCCAAGGGGGGACAGGATGAGATAAAGGAGGCCTAAGGAGCCAAGCCCCTTTAAGGAAAGCCTTACAAAGTTTGTGAGACATCAATGAAGGTTCAAATGCAGCATGAAAATTAGAGATTGCCGCTAACTGAACCTTAATGGTAGAAACTGAAGAGCCCGACTGAAAAAGGGAGGCCAGAAAATTCAGAACCTCCGATACTGGTGCAGTGAGGGAATCTATACCCCGTTCTTGAGCCCAGAAGGCAAACCTCTTCCATTTACTGGAATAAAGTTTGATGGTGGAAGGTTTATGAGAAGAAGACAGTATGTGGACCACGTCCGGCGAAAGAGCATTGTCTCGGACTAAGGATGGAAGTGGAGTAACCATGCTGCCAACTTCAGGGACCTGAGAGACGGATGAAGCCGTCCTGACTGATGAGTCAACAGGTCTGGCACCGGATCCAGAAACCATGGACCTTCTATCGCATGCCTCTGTAGGAAAGGAAACCAAACTTGACGAGGCCAGTGCGGGGCAATTAAAATCATCTCGCTCTCCATGTAAATGGCCTTCTGTATCACCCTCGGTAAGAGGGGGAATGGAGGGAAGGCGTAGAGAAGACCGGGGGGCCAAATGTGAGTCAGAGCGTCCCTGGGAATCTGTCCCTGAGAAGGAAACAGTGTGAAGAACTCTCTGCATTTCGCATTGTGAGGGCTGGCAAACAGGTCGCAGCAAGGAAGACCCCATCTGTCAAATATTTTCGCAGCTATACCCTGGTTGAGGGACCACTCGTGGGGTAAAAGAATGGTCCTGCTTAATCTGTCCGCAATCACATTGGACTTGCCCGGTATGTGCGTTGCCATTAGAAAGCGGTTGGTAGCTACCGCCCAGTGCCAAAGTCTCATGGCTTCTCTGCATAGTGGGTAAGACCTGGTTCCACCTTGCTTGTTTATGTACCACACCACCGACATATTGTCGGATAGGATAGTAATCGGGCCCTGTGGGAGAGCGTGATGGAGAGCTTGGAGTACCAATAGTACCGCTCTCATCTCCAGGACATTGATATGCAAATGTATTTCCTGGATCTGCCATGTGCCTTGGACCGACCTGTCCAGGTAATGACCCCCCCACCCTACCTGGGAGGCGTCCGTAGTCACAGTGGCAACGGGACGTTGAGGTATGAAGGGTCGCCCCTGGTCGAGATTTGATTGGAGAAGCCACCAACGCAGATCTCGACGGCAACTTTCCGTGATTATGATTAAGTGGTTCAAGGGAAGTTCCTGATAAGACCATTGAACCGACAGTAGCCATTGTAATATTCGCATGTGAAGTCTGGCCAAGGGAACAAAAAGTATGGTCGACGCCATCGAGCCCAACAGTTGTAGGATCCGATGTGCCGGGGCTCTTTGTAGGGGGAGACAGGCTTTGACTTGATCTTGTAAGACCTGAATCCTTGCTGCCGGTAAATAGGCGCGCATTCTTTTTGTGTCTAAGTCTGCGCCTATGAATGTAATACGCTGAGATGGCTGTAGTACAGATTTTTGCAAATTGAACGTGATCCCCAGGAAACGGCCCAAGGTGAACGTGGCTCTGAGCGCTTGGAGTAGTAGATGCTTGGAGGTGGCAGTAAGGAGCCAGTCGTCTAGATAAGGAAACACCTGGAATCCCAGACTTCTCAGGTGAGCAGTTACCACTGCCAGACACTTGGTGAATACCCTGGGGGCTGTGGTGAGACCAAAGGGCAGTGCTCGGAATTGGAAATGACTGACTCCGAGGAAGCGTAAATGTCTCCTGGACTCTTGAGCTATGGGAATGTGATAGTAAGCGTCCTGGAGATCTATGGAGCACATCCATGCATCTTTTTCCAGCAAAGGAGGAATAGATTGAAGAGTGACCATTCGGAATTTGGACTTCTTTACGAAACGATTCAATGAACTGAGGTCCAAAATGGGCCTGAAGTCCCCTGTCTTTTTTGGTACCAAAAATAATTTTGAGTAAGTTCCTGATCCGATCTGGTCGATGGGGACAGGCTGGATGGCTCTTTTTCTAGCAGCTTTGAAACCTCTAATGCTGCCTGATCCCGCTGACTGGGTGGTACGTCCGGGATTTCCCTTAAAGAAAGGGGGTTTGTTGAAGGGATGATATATCCTCCGGTAATGCGAAGCACCCCCTGATCGCTTGTTATGCATTCCCAAGCTTGTGGGTGCGCCGCAAAGCGCACTCCGACTGGCTCCGGAGTTGCACAGTCGGGCAACAACTCAGGAACGCTGGTTGTATGAAGAACCACGAATGGAATCGCGGTCTCCAGAGTTACGGGGGCCTCTGCCACCTCTGGGGCGGCATCTTCCAAAATTCCCCCCTCCCCTGCCTCTGGAGGGGGAATCACTGGGTGGAGTAGGGAAAGACTTTTGAGATTTTTTAAACCACATTTTCCCTCCTCTCCCAGCCTTGGGGTAAGGCCTGGAAGGAGCGGAAAATCGGGCCCCAACGGCAGTCAAAGTCTTGCCCTCCTGCTCGCACCGAGTTAGTGTGTCCTTCACCTTGGGTCCAAACAAAGATGACCCATCAAAGGCGTCGTGAAGGAAGACTTGAAGGCCTCCGTGAGCGAACACAAGCGTAACCAGGCTTGTCTCCTGAGGGCAACGCCTGTTCCGCTGCTCTACTCGCCCCTTCGCCACATACAAAATGAGCCTCATGGACGAGTTAACAATAGAAAAAGGGTAGTCATCTGTGCGCCAACAGTCGGGGCCAGCGCCTCAGGTAGATTACCAACAAGAGAGTCATTTAGCTCTTTGAGAAGATCCCTTTGGAGCCTCGTAAAATGACATAAGTAGTTCAGCGACCGTAAGGTAAAGGCCGCTGAGGATAGGGTACGCTTCCCGTACCTATCCATACCCCTAGAATCCTTATTAGGAGGATGAATAGACGTCGAAGCCTCTGCCACGTCCTGCTGTGTGGCAGAAGCCACCACCAAAGCATCTACAGGCACACCCTTTGTGAGAAATTCCTTCTGGGGGGGGGCTGACAAAATTTATTGGGCCTCGAGGCACCGGTTCCACAGAATCAGGGTGTTCCCACACCCTTCGAGAAACCAAATCAAGGAGTTCATCAAGGGCGGAGACACCCAGGAGGCGGAAGGCTGGGCCCCAAAGGCCTTGAGGAAGACTGACTCCTCAGCTGAAGGGGTTTTGGCTTGCCAGTCACCTCTCTGTCTCAGAATCTCCAAGATATCTGAGAAGGAGATATCATCCGAAGATGATTTGGGGACCCTTCTGCGTCATCGAGGTCAGTATCCGATGTAATAGACTCATCTTGGGAGTCTACGTGCTTCCTCTTACACAATTTCTTCCGTGGGGTTCGTCCGAAGCAGTTTCGGACGGACCACCGAAGAAGGGAACCCGATGGGGTATCCTCAGGCCCTGGGGCCCGCTGCCGGGGCTGCAACACAACAGAGGCACCAGTCTCCAAATCTAGGGACGGTGAGGTAGAATCTTGCTGAACCGGCAAAGGCATGGCCAGCGCTCCTCATGGCCTCAAAGGCCGGACCTCCAGAATCCAAGGAGGTCACTGGTCTAGAGGCCACGATGGCATTGGGAATTCCAGCAACCGATGCTCCGAGAGGAAGACTAGGTACCGAAGCACCCAATCCCAAAGTATTCCCTCGGGCCCGGCTGAAGAGGTCGCAGTACCAAACCCTGAACCGGAGGACAGGGTAGGAAGCACAGTCGAACCGAGACCTCGAAGGGGTCTCTGCTCCGACCGTATGGCTCCGCTTTGCTCCACCACCACCGACTCCAACGGCTCCGAGGAGGTTGGAGGAGGAATCGAATGCGTTGGAGGGATCGGCTCGAAGCTAACTGTGCTGGAGCCGAGACCAATTTAGTAAACACTGGAGATTGGAATAGCCTCTGTAAAACCCTATCCAGGTCCGAATCTGAAAGTCTCGATGATTTAGAGGAGGTAGACAATCGAGAAGACTTTCCTCTCGGCTCCGAGAGAGAAGGGGACCGGCTCCGAAATGGCTCCAACACTATCGGCGCCGACTCCACCACAGCATGGACCACCATCGGCACCGAAGGAGCCTTTTCCGGAGCCGAGGGGGAAGAGTCTGAGCTGCACACTTCCACCGCCCGAAGCCATTGGAACCGATGGAGGTGATTCACCTCGATACTCCAACCTGCGGCTCCGACAGCAATGGCGCCGAGGTAGGAGGTATCGAGGCAGACTCTTCGACCCTCGGCCCCGAAGTCAGTGGAGCCGAAGAAGAAGAGGTCAATTTAGTCTTTTTAGAAGTCGGCTCCGACGGACTTGTCGGAGCCGACGATCTTTTCTTTTTGGAAGCAACAGGTAGCTCTAAGGCTTCCTCAAAGGAAGGCTTGATAAGCCCTTTCAATATTAATTTGTTTTTGCGTTCTTGAAGAACTCTAGATGAGAATGCTACAAGTCTCTTGCAGATGTTTCGGCCCCAAACAATAAACACATATTGAATGACTGTCTGTAATGGACATTTTATATTTGCACCGAGTGCATTTTTTAAACCCTGACTTCTGTTCCTTCGACATGATATAGTCCAAAAACAAGTACAAGTCTAAGGAAATACTAATCTATCACCACAAGTATAACACTACACACAAAAAGCGCCAACTGAAAAGCGCGAGACACACTGGCGCGAGTACTGATGACAGTTTACCTCACAAGAAAAAGAAACAATTAAACGGCCCAAAGCCCTCTAATTTAAACGGGCTTTGCCCGAAAAACAACTAACCAAAGTAAATAAAAACCAAATAACACTCAGAGATAGGGCACAGGCCCTCTAACTTAAACGGGCCTTGCCCGACTGAATAAAATAAATTTCTGGAAACAAGCACTCAACAAAAAATTCAGAAATAACAAGAAATTACAAGAAATAGCTGTTAAAACAGCTGTTTGCTTAATATGGACAAAAATTCCCTAGGTCAAGGACCAATAAGGTAAAAATAACCACTTAGCTCCAGCCAAGTCGAGACCACGTCCAGCTTGTTAAGCGGCAAACGAGATCTGGGGAAGCAGGTGTAGTGCATCCTGGGATAGGGAGTAGCCCAGCCAATGAGAGACTTCGTGCTAGTGTAATAGTTGCCGAGTCGGAGCCGATGGATCGGCTCCGAACCCATATGTTGTGAATGTAGGCGAGATAGGATCCCATTACATAAAATGTTAAATAAATAAATTAATTAAAGATACAGGTGAGCCCATCCTAGACTTTGAAAAGGAGGCAAACAACTGACTGGATTTTCTGACAGCTTTGGTACGGTCCAAATAAAATCTCAGTTGCCTATGTACATCCAAACAATGAAAAGGTATGCACATTTGTTAGAGAAACTGCGAAAAAACACAGAAAGGTGAATCAAACAATTAAGGTTATTCAGAGAAGCTTCCTTTGCCAGAATGTACTTGCAACTCTGAAACCTTTCTTGCGGAAGTAATGGCCACCAAAAACAAAGTTTTCCAAAACAAAAGCTTCAAGTCTGAAGCAGCTGAAAGTTCAAATGGAGGGCCTGCAAGGATCTGTAGAACAAATGGCAGATCACAGGGAGGAGCAGGATCCCATACTGCGGGATGGAGTAAAAATATACCTTTGAGAAATGCCTTGGAGATCTTGAGAGAAGCCAGAAGCACACTATTTCTGTCAATGTGAAAGTTAGAAAAGTCTGCTAACTGCACTTTAGTAGTAGAAAAAATAAAACGTGAATGAAACAATTCAGTGGGAAAATCCAAAATGGATTCCAAAGGGGCAGAGAAAGGGTCATATCCCTGAGCCTTCACACACAGGACAACCTTTTCCACTGACTGGACTACACTTTTGTAGTAGATTTATTTTGAGAAGATGACAATATGTGAATCACCACCTGTGAAAGCTTGGGATTTCTGACCATCAAGAGAACTGGAGGAATCATGCTGTCAACTTGAGGGACTGAATATTGGGGGGATCCAGGCCTGCTGGATAAGAAATATGATCTGGAATGGAATCTAGTATCCAGGAATTGGGGTACTTCAGAAGAGGCCAAACGAAGGGAAACCACACCTGATGAGTCCAAAAGGGAGCAATGAGGATCACTGCAGCTCTGCTTCATGCTGCTATCTGTAGAAACCTTACCATCAAATGCACTAGGGGATAAGCATAAGGAAGTCCTGGGGGCCAATACAGTACCATATCAACCCTAGGTGACTATTCTGGAGGGAAAACAATGGAATAATAGCTGCTGCACTCGGTGTTGGATGGGGAGGAAAATAGATCTCAACACAGAGTGCCCTAACGCCAAAAATATCGAACTGCCACTTTCGGATTTAGGGACCACTCATGAGGCAACAGAATGCTTCTGTTGATGCTGTTAGCCAGAATGTTGGACTTCCTCCGGATATGCATTGTCACCAAAAACTGCTGAGAAGATGTTGCCCACTGCCAAGCTCTCATGGCCTCCCGACAAAGAAAATAAGAATGTGTTCCTTTCTGTTTGTTGATATATCAGGCTGCAGACATATTGTCCATCTGTATTGTAATCACACCCGAGGGAAGGGCATCCTGAAAGACCTGCAATGCAAGGAGGACTACCTTCATTTCCAGAAGGCTGATGTGAATGTGGGCCTCTGTAGAATGACCAGGACCCTGGAACCATCCTCCATTCAAAATGCCCATACCCCACTCCAGGAGGGAGACATCCATGGTGACCATGGCCAAAAAAAAAGGGAGAAGGGATTAAAAATGGTCTCTCTTCAGTTAGCAAGGGAGACTGCAACCACCAGTGAATATTCCTGTGGCACACTTTTATTAACCATACTGGGAAGTACAAAGGATGTGTAAGGACAGACCACTGAACAGTCACAGTCCATTGTAGATCCCTGACAGACCACTGAACAGTCACAGTCCATTGTAGATCCCTCATGTAATATCTGGCTATAGGAACCAGCTATATTGATGCTGCCAAGCTTCATAACTACATGTGCTGATGGTTTTGGAGTTTGAAGCACAGACAGGGCCTGATCCTGCAGTCTGAAAAATCTGGAGCTTGGAAGCCAGACAATATGGTTGATTGTGTCTAAATGACACCCTATGAACTCTAAAACTTGTATTGGCTGAAGGATCAATTTTGGATAACTGACTGTGATGCATAAGTTGTCATACAGCTGGAGTAAGGAGCTCCTGGCCAAGATTAACGATGCCCTTGTCAGGGCAGTGAGGAGCCAATCATCCGGGTATGGAAAGACCTGAAATCCCTGAAGTCGGAGCCAGGCTGCGACCACTGCCCTGCATTTGGTAAATACCAGGGTGGGGGGGGGGGTTCTGTGGTGAGACCACATGACAAAATGGCAGGGCCCTGAACTGGTAATGATACCCCCCCCCCACCCAGCCAGAAGCCCAGAAACCTCCTGGAATGCCTGTCTATCTTGACGTGATGGTAAGCGTCCTTGAGGCCTATCGAGCACATCCAATCATCCTTCCTCAGGAGGGGTAAGATGGATTGTACCATGACTATCTGGAAATCGGTTTGAGGTCCTTTGTTTTCTTTGGAACTAAAAAGAACCTGGAATAGACCACAGATCCTATCTTGTAAGGTAAGACCTCCTGAATGACTCATTTTATAAGCAGCTTTTTAAACTCTGCAACTGCAGTAAGGTGTCTGATGGGGTTGAACATCTGGGAGGCATTTTGGGTGGCAATTTGGAACTTGTAAAAAGGGAATGTTATAATTTCTGGATACGACTCTCAGCACCCAGCTGTCTGAGGTGACTGGCCTCCCAAGCTTTTGGGTGGAGAGCTAGATGACTCACGACTGTCTCCAGAAAAGAGTCAGGTGACCATTCAGGATTGCTGAAAGGGGCCACCAGAAAAAAGGATGGTTTGGCAGAATGGTTAATGTCTTCACGTCAAAGACACAATGTACAAGGTTTGCTTCTGACCTGGGATTACTAGTTAGGCTTAAATGGCCTTTTATGATGGAGACTGGTATAATGGTTAAAGTGCTTGCTTCACATTCACAATGTAGAGGATTTAAATCTCTCCATTGAAAGGGAAACTGGCTAGGCTTAAAATGGCCTGTAAGGACAGCTAGCTTAGTACATACCTATAGGTTCATAGGAGGTTACTATCTATCTTGACGTGATGGTAAGCGTCCTTGAGGCCTATCGAGCACATCCAATCATCCTTCCTCAGGAGGGGTAAGATGGATTGTACCATGACTATCTGGAAATCGGTTTGAGGTCCTTTGTTTTCTTTGGAACTAAAACGAACCTGGAATAGACCTAATTGTCCTAGGGCCTTTATAAACCTAGCCATGTAATACCCATGTTCCCTAATTGACCATTGTTAGATGGTTCCCTAATTGACCATTGATAGAAGGTTTGATTGTCTGCAGAGTGAATCTATGATCAGCACTAGCTGCTCCTGTCTATGAGGGACATAGCGGTTACCCCAGGGGTGAATTCATGGTCTCCCATCCAGTTGTCCAGGTTGCGCTTAAATAGGTTCATGGAGGAGCTCTGTTTAATGTTAACTGGGAGTTTATTCCGGAGTAGTGGCAGTCTCTGGGAAACCTATGAAAGCCCTGATTCTGTGGACTGCCCCGGCAGTGTCCATTAGGATTCACCCCACTCTAGGGAGGAAACCTCTGGAAACGCATCCTGGGAAGAGAACTGCAATTTTCTGAAAAAGAGATGCTTACCCCTTTTTAATTCCTTGAAAATGTCTGTTTGGGGGTAGAAATAATACTCTGATTGCGAAGAGTCTTCCCTTCTTGTTCACTCCTTATCAGAGTGTCTTTAACCTTAGGCCCAAACAAGAAGGGCACACCAAAAGGGGCATTGATGAAGGATGCCTTGAAGCAGTCAGCAAAGTTATACAAATGCATCCAAGTGTGGCTCCACATGGCAATACTGCAGCCTGCCACTCAAGATGCCCTATCAGCTGGGTTCGAGATAAGTCTCACTGAAACATTGGTGATGGAAACAAGGGTGGACAACTGAGTCTCCAGCATCTTCAGTATATCTGGACACAGTTGTTCCTTGAGGGCACTTGACACTTCAGACACTAGGTCCCATTGAAGCCTTGTCAAGTGAGATAAGTAATTAAGTGCTCTCAGTGCAATAGTGGCTGAGGCATAGGAACACTTCCCTAACTGATCCAGCACCTGAGACTCCCTGTTTGGGGGTTGAATTGAGGAGCTCTCCTCAGAAATTTCATTCTTGGTGGCTGCCACCACCACAGTGGCATCAATAGTCAGATCCTTACTCCAATGAAGCATGTCTTGGGGGGGGGGGACCTTATCTGGGTTTCTAGGGATAGGCTCCATTGTGTTGGGTTCCTTTCATGCCCTCTGGGGATATCAGGTCTATAAGATGTGAATGGGCCTATATTAAAGGCCTCCAGAAAAACTGACTCCTCCAGAGAGGGTGTTTCCATGTTCCAGCATCTGTGCTGGCAAAGTAGCTCCAATAAATTGCCGAAAGAGGCATCATCACACAGAGACTTTGGGGAACCCTCTCCTTCCTTGAGGTCAGTATCCTCAGTGATGGACTCCTTCAGGAAATCCAGGTGTTTCCCCTTACACTTTCTCTTCCCTGAATCCTCCCATTTTAACAAAGCTGGGGAGGAATGGGAAGAGTCAGGAAATCCTGCCACAGGAGCAGACTGGAAGCTTGCTGAAGTAGGATGTCCTGGAGCAGACTGATGACTGGTCACAGGTACTGACAAAAAAGGGGAGGAGGTGCCAGCAGGAGAAATCTGACCCTCTTCCCTAGTTGAAAACATCCCCTCTACAACATCAAAGTCTGAGGCAGAGGCAGACATATCAGTTCTGAGGGTCCCAGAACCAGAGGGTACCAAAGACAGCCCAGAACTGAGGAACCTGTACCTAAACTTGACATTGAGATTGGTGCTGAGCTGTCCAAAGATGAAGCTCTAAGAGGAAGAGATGATCCCAAAGTAGGGACTGTTAACCCCAACCCAGAATCTCTAGCTTCTAGAGGTCCTAATGACCCTGAACAAGTCGGGTCAAGGCTACCAAGGAAAAGGATGGAGTTGAAGACAGCCAAGCTGTCAGATCTGACCCAGAGAGTGGAAATTTAGACGGTTTCAAAGACTTCAGATTCAAAGGAACCAAGGGTGGAAGCCTGAAGGATGGAGCCAAAGGTCCTGGTGCCGGTCCTGGACTTGAGGGGCTAAGGCTTAATTGTATCTGCGCCTGTAAAAAGAAATTCATCAGCTGCTCCAGATCAGAGGTTTTGATGCAGCCCACTGACCTCAATAACTGGATGGAAAAAGCTACTGAAGAGGGCTTACAACATCTGTGAGAAGAAGATCTTGTGTACTGGATCTGAGCCAGGGTGGCCCTGAACTGGGATGGAGAGGTGAGGTGCTAGGAGAAAAAAGAGGAAGCTACCCTATCTGAATGTGCCCCTTTGGTCAAGAATGGGCTAGGTATACTCGGTGCAGGAGAAGAGCTCTCACTGGGTTTATTTGATTTGGACACTGAAGGTGAATGGCTCCGAATTGTTGCGGCCAATGTTTGCGCTGGGGAACATGAAGGTCAGAGGAACTTTGGATCCAGAGAGCCCTAGTGAGCAGGTCTGTAAGTAGAAGCCAAAGAAGACCTCTTATACTCTCCTTTGCCATGTCTGGAGTCTCACTGTCAGGCTTCTTGGACCCAGTCTTGGGAGCCGGGGAGAAGCCACCCCAAGATACAGAAGCAGAAGAGCCTGAGAGTAGAAGCCCTTTCAAAACTAACTTAGCCCTGTGCTCATTATTGGCCCTAGTGCCAAAAGTCTTACAAATACAGCATCTGGAATCCA
This sequence comes from Protopterus annectens, assembly GCF_019279795.1. Lineage (NCBI taxonomy): Eukaryota > Metazoa > Chordata > Ceratodontiformes > Protopteridae > Protopterus > Protopterus annectens. The sequence goes on along the minus strand of NC_056730.1, from coordinate 750,185,077 downwards.
GATGCACCAGACCCAAACAAAAGACACATTAACTGTGCATCCTGGGAAGGCAAATTGTAACGCACAGGAAACACGGTTTTTAAAAAACCCTTATCCATGTTTTCTAAAACTACCTAAATTACAGAAAAAAAAACAACCACAATGCAGAAAACACTTACGATAGTTGGACAAAAGGGAGGGAAGGGATACGAGACGACACAACTACAACTATCTACCTACCTATCAAACTAACTAGCTGGAAGGGAAAAAGGACAAAAAGGATCACTAATTGAGGGTAAGGGAACAATAAAAGCTTACCAAATCACCACACACATTTCTCGAAATAGAAAAAAGTAGAGCATTGCCAAGAACAAGCTGCAGATCTCAAATGGTGGCAAACTAGACCTGCGGAGTTGATGGAGGAGAAGGGAGTTATGGGTAAGGGAGATGGAGCCAAACATTATAAAAACTTTTGAACTGGCCGGTGCTGGATCCGTTGAAGACAGATGGAGCAGGCAACATGGGAACAATACTACTCTAGATAAATTAAGATATAAAGTTAAATAAATTTAAAACATAGTACTAAGCGAATGGCTATACTATTATTATCATTATTCACAAAATTGTATGTATTTAAAAACAGTTCTGACATAAATACCAGATTAAGTACTGTTGCCTGCATTAGTTTAAAACATCATTATAAGTCTGTGAATTAAAAAAGAAAATATCCACTGCCCTTGCTGTATTTACAGTGGTGTTTATTCACACAAACTACTGCTTCTAGATTAATCCAAAATCATTGTTAAATTATTTAAATATTTACATTATGTTAAAAAAGGGACTCATGGATTATCACAGTTAAAAAAAAGCTGCTTTATTCATTTAGTTTAAGTTATTTTTTTGTTTGTTTGTTAACTCGGTGTGTGGGCACATGCAGTTGTAAAATACTGTACCACTCTGTCACTATAAAAAAATTATCTTGGGAACGCTGTATTTTAATTAAATAGGGACTTAAGAAGAACCTGAAAATACCACATGATAATGATAAATCAAAACAATATTTGCAAGATACCTTTGTCAGAGCAGACTTGCATCTTGGAGCCACAATCAGGATGCCATGCTCAGAGCAGACTCGCATCTTGGAGCCACAATCAGGATACCATGCTTGTGGAAGGCCTTCACTTTACTCCATTATGCCTAGCTTTGTTGAACAGTGTTTCGAAGCAAGTGACTTGATATACATACACAAAATATTATGAACATATATGTAATGTCCAAGGACTACTATGAAGCTATCAGTAATACAACACAGAAATATAAGATATGCTCATGTACACTGCTCAGGTGCTAGTCACTGTGTCATGTCTGCCATCAGTCAGTGGATATGTCCTTTGCTGCTTATACTTCTCCAAGACATGCAGATTACTGTGGTTATATATCTGGATATTGATAGGTCACTGGGCACACACTGTGCTGTTGTTGTCAAATATCATGACAAACAAGTCAGCTTCATAATGTGTACAACGGCACAGATGTTCTATACTGTGTGTAATATAGTATATTTGGATATTCTATTTTTACGTGCTATGCCACTAACAGGAGTAGCAACATGCCCATCTGTACAAACAGCAGTGCCTCTCCAGGGTGAGCTTTGACATCAGCTTAGATAAGTTTTGCTTCTCTAACCTAAACCGGTCTGTTCCTCTATTTTCTATTCCATTGCCCACCAACCAAAGTAACAAACAGGTTGTACAACTCTTTTACCTACTGCACCCTCCCCCTCTAGATGTAAGGCACATAACTAATACAGCCTTCTTTATTCAGCCTAGCTGGCAGTTTGGCTGCACAACTCTAGCACTATCAGCCCAGGTGGTAGCTGTAATAAAACATCATTAGAACTTCTCTCCTCCCTCACTTGATTAGTTCAAGAAGTCCATTTCTCTTCCACTGTATGCTTTTCTTTTTACCTCTTCCATGTTTATGCTTTTCTGTTACTTCCCCAGCTAGGTGGTGGATATGCTGAGCTACTCTTAGCTAATTAAACAAATGCAATCTAAGGGTCATGCTGCTCAATGCTAAAAGTCTAAATCTCAAAATGCACTCACTTGAAGCACTCCTTAAAATGGAGAACATCGATATTTGTGCCGTAACAGAGACCATACTGGGTGACTTCAACTACCCCTCCATTAACTGGGAAAACTACTCATGTACCAATACACTTTCCCAAAGTTTCCTGGAATTCATTAATTCCAATGCCCTGGACCAGCTCATTCTTACCCCTATAGAGGTAGCAACATCCCTGACCTGGTCATTACTAACATGGGCGACCACTGCTCTACACCAATAGTCAACTCCTCCCTGGTTAGATCTGACCACAAACTAATCACCTTGGAAATCCACATCCATCCCACCCTCACAAAGGTAACCACCATGAAAAACTTCTCCAAAGCTAACTTTGGGCTCCTAAAAACAGAGGTGGCTAACTTCAGGGCACCCATGCAAAATGGAGATCAGTTGCATGACCGCTGAATCATACACCAATGCACTGTACGAACACGTACACAAATGCATGGATCTCGCCATACCCAATAAAACCTAGATGCTCTCCTCCAAAAAAAGAAAGCCAATCTGGTGGTCCCCTGCCATAAACAAACTCTGCAACAGAAGGAGGAAACTGATGCAGAATAAGGTGAAGCCCCAAGACTGGAAAAACTCCCTTATCAGCCTCAACAAAAAGTTGAGATCCCTCATCAAATCCTCTAACACTAGCTATGAAAACAGAATTGCAGCAGATAGTAAAGACAACCACAAGGCCTTCTATAGTTATGTAAAGAATCTCCATGGCAATAACCAGATTTGCTCTGAGCTACTGCACAATGGTACCTCCTATACCGAGCCAACAGATATTGCCAATATACTGGCCAACAGATTCAGTTTACTCCCCCCCCCCCCACAAGGGACCAGTCACAATACCAGTAGATTGCCAGGCACCCAGTATTACTGCTGCACAGGTTAAAACAGCACTGTCCAAAGCCAAGAATACAGCTTCTATGGGACCTGACAATATCCATGGCTGTGTTCTACATCCTCATCTCAGGATTTGTCCCTACCGAATGGCACACTGCTACAGTCATCCCTCTCCACAAAGGAGGAACGACTACAGACCCTGGGAACTATCTCAGCATTAGCCTGACAAGTCTGATATGCAAAGCTATGGCACACATCACCATGGAGCTAATAAACAAGGATATAGGATCCCACACAGTTTGGTTTTGTGAAGGGTAGATCATGCCTGCTCAACATGGCCAACTTCTTTGAGTCAGTCACCAGAACTGTGGATGAAGGCAAGGTGGTTCATACAGCCTACCTTGATCTGGCCAAGGCCTTTGATACCATTCCCCACTCAGGAATCATAGAAAAACTTACTAAGCTAGGCATCAACCCCTATATCACTAGGTGGGTTGCAAACTGGCTCACAGGTAGAACCCACAGTGTGAAAGTAGCTGACTCCAAGTCAGACTGCCGACCAGCCACGAGTGGAGTCCCACAGAGTTCAGTCCTGGGTCCTCTCCTGTTTGGTATCTACTTCTCTGAAGTCCAGGCCAACACTAAGGGACGCTGGCTGACAGAGTTCACAGACAATTGCAAGTTGGGAGCTATTATTAACTTCCCGAAGGATGTTGACATCCTACAGAAAGGCCTCACTGAGACCAATGACTGGTGTCAGAACCATGGCCCATGAGCCATAAGCTCAATGCCAAAAAATGTGTTGTCATCCCCTTTGGGAAAAACCCAGTTCCCATGAATTACCACATCACGGTAGTCCACTGAACACAGAAGGCGTTATAAGAGATCTGGGAACACAGGCTGACAGCAACCTCTCGTTTGATCACCACATTGCCACTGTGGTCAGAAAGTCCTTCTATGTGGCACATCTCATTACTAAGGGTTTTGCATCCAGGAAGAAAGAGGTCATTGTCTTCCTTTACTCTTCCCTCATTAGGACAATCATCAAGTACAATGCCCCATTTGGTATGTACCTCACTAGACACAGGAAACAACTACCTCACAAAGAGGATCCCTAGGCCTTAAACATTTGTCCTATATGGACAGACTAAAAAAACTCCAACTATTCTCAGTCTCATATCGCCTACTTAGAGGTGATCTCTGCTTGACTTACAAAGCCATGTTTGACCCAGCTCTGTTAGAAATGCTACATCTAAAGAAATCCCAATCCCTCTGCACCACACGCTCCAGAGCCTCAACCTCATTACCACAATCAACAGAACATGTTGGAAGGACAGGTTCATAATCCAGAGACTGCCCATGCTATGGAATAGACTTCCAATACATGTCAAGCACAGCACCTCACTGGCCCTCTTCAACCGAAATCTTGATGAGTGGATGGGAAATAAAAAATTCACCCCAGGGATCACTCCAGTGGCTTTAATCGACAGAGGCACTGGGAACTAAGGTCAGGTGGCACGATGCCAGGGTAATCCTAATTCCTCTATATTCTTCTCTTATACAACCTGCATGCCAACTAAGTGAAGAGTAAAACCTCTTTAGCCCATGGCAGCTGGGTTAAAACATTCTATCAGCTATACTCGTACTGTGCTAAAACTAAGGCAGATAATTTATACAACCTTTTGTATTCAGCTTTTATGTCAGGTAGACCACACAACTCTTCCAATTTTAGCTTGGATGGCAGATGGGCTTAAACATAATTGTAACGTATACTCTAACCTTGGCTACCCAGCCCGTCCTTCCTCCTTTATTTAGCCCAGGTAGCAAACAAACATTATATCTCTTCTACTTCTAGTTTAGGTGGCAGCTGTCCTAATACTTTCGTATAACTTACCTATGAGTCATACTCTTATCCCTCTCAACCAAAGCAGATAGTCTTCCCATCCTTTCTCCATTTCCTATGTGACAGGCAGACTATAAAACTCAGTTCTGCTTGGACACTCATCACCTATTGTTAACTACTCTCTAAACTGCTATTTCTTTTCTCCGTTTCACTACATACCATACAACCCCCTCACAAATGACTTTATCTGAGAAAAAAGATAATTGTACCTGCCTCTAATAGATTAAGATACTTATACAAAAGTTCTATGTAGTACTCCATCATATTGCATAACGGAGCTAAACAAGTTTACTTTTTCCTGCATCTTCCTTTTTTCTGGTCTTAGTACATCTCTGTACATCACAGAGATAATCTGCTCAAACATGCCACCTACTGAAACATTACATAACCCCCTTCTAGGCATTTTCTAATATGCATATCCTCATTAAATGTACACATTATACCAAATGTTTAACCTAGTCAACCAGACAAAAATCCATCAGCCATATCTACAAGTTACAATGTACTACAACTCCCAGTCACAGCCTTAAAGACTTACCAACTGAACTCCATTACCAGTCCAAAAGATTAATACTATCTTGGGACATCCCCCTTAGCCTAGGCCAAATGGAGACCAACAACTTTACCTCTAATGCCGACTCAAAGTTGCTAGTAAAAATACACGCAGCATTAACAACAAATGGATCACTTCAGAAAGTCGTCTCACCCTGGAACAACCTTATGTACTAGCCATTTAGAGACCTGGTCAAAAGATAACTTCTGTCTTTCACATAACATTTGAGCCATCTGCAATATATTTGTTGATAATAGAACTGCCAATATAATAGTTGGGGGCACAATGTTAACAGTTAAAATATAACCTTCAATCAAAATGAATGCCCATGAAAAAGCAAACTCTTCAAATGACAAAATACCTACTTGAATACTTATCCATATTACTACAGGCGGACACACGTATCTACACATTAATGCTACCATATACAAACACCCTCTTCCATTTGTATACTATAGCAACTCCTCCTAATGTTTCCTAAAAGTTTCCTTAAAATCTGCATCATCCTGGGTGACTAACTAATACAAAAGGAGATGATAAAACTCCACTGAACAAAATGTGAAGCCACTGCCTCGAACAATTGGTACAAACTCACACTAAACCAACTACACAAACAAGCAATCATAGGATCATAGGAAGTTACGAGGCTAATGGCCCTAAGGCCCTTACAAGCCTAGCGAAGTTCTGCCCTTGTTTCCATGATCAGCACCTACTGCCCTTGTCCAAGAGAGAGACAGGTGGAATTTGTAGGGTGACTTTACGGTTACCCATCCAATCGTCCGGATTGCACTTGAAGAGGCCCAAAGAGGTGTTCTGCTTTACATGAATTGGGAGTCTGTTCCACAGGCAGGGTAACCACAAATCTGTCCCTCCAGCAGGTTCTATTAATGTCAGTTACCAGGTTAAGGTCTTTAGAGTGAGTAACCAATAAGCCATTGGACTTATGGATATGCAGCATTTCCAATAAAGCAGAGTCAGAGATTGCCTTATATACAAGACAGAGATAGTCTCTGAGTAGTCTGTATGAAATGGAGTAAAGTGGCAGTGATTTTAGATGATTCCCACAAAGGACAGATGCTGAAGGCCTTAAATTCTCCTTGTGAGGTTCTGGTCACTCCAATTGCTGCAGGTGCTTGGAAAGGTACATACCAAAAGGGGCATTGTACTCAATTACTGGTCTGATGAGGGAAGAGTACAGGGAGGTTATAACTTCTGTTTTTTCTGGAGGCAATGCCCTTACTTATGAGATGAGCAATATAGAATGCTCTTCTTACCACTGTGGAGACATGGCTGTTGTTGTGTCTTTTGGCTTATCCCGGTTAGGGGTCGCCACAGCGGAACTCCGGTCCGCTAATGTTTGGTAGTGGATTTTTACGTGCCGAGTTACCAACCCTGACGCACAACCTTCAACGAAGGCATGCCATTCACGCATGCCTCCACACAGAAGATGCTCTGAGAATCGAACGCAACAACGTCTTGCTGTGAGGCGACAACGTTACCGCAGCACCACTACTGCGGCAATCAACAGTAAGGTCGCTGTCAACCTGTGTGCCCAGGTCTGTCACCACTGATTGAATGCTTAGGGGGTGTTTCTACTGATCTGGTGGTCAGCTGGAACATGCTCTTACTGAAAGGGATGATAATACATTTTTTGCATTGAATTTAAGGCCATGACTTTGGTACCAATCATTTGTTTGCATAAGAACTTCATGAAGGATGTTGACATCATTTGGGGGATTCTAGGACCGCTCCCAGTTTGCAGTCATCAGCAAACGTTGTCAGCCACACACTTTTAGTTTTTGCTTATACTTCAGCGAAACAGATTCCAAACAGTAGAGGCCCCAGGACTAATCCCTGTGGAACACCACTGGTTACGGGTTTGCTGTTGGAGGTGGATTCTCCTATTTTGACTGAGTGAGTTCTATCTGTGGGCCAGTTAAGTCACCTAACGATATACGGGTTGATACCTAGCTGGGTGAGTTTGTCAATAATGCCTGAGTAGGGAATAGTGTCAAAAGCCTTGGCCAAGTCCAGGAAGGCTGTATGTACAGTTTTCCCCTCATCTAGGGCTCTGGTGACTGCCTCAAAGAACTCTACCAGGTTTAACAGGCATGATCTCCCTTTGACAAATCCATACTGAGTAGGGTCAAGTGTTTGGAGATTACCTATATCTTTGTTGATTAGGGCCATGATGATTCTCTCCATGGCCTTGCAGTTAAGGCTAGTCAGGTAATAGGTCTATAGTTCCCAGGGTCAGTGGAAGCAGCGCCTTTGTGCAAGAGGATACTGGTGGCCATTTTCCATTCAGTTGGTGCTTAGACTATGACTGAAAAAAGAGTACCCAATGGTGTTGCTAGTTCTTGTTGGAGCCCATGTAGGACACAGCCTGGGATGTTATCTGGTCCAACAGATGCACTGTTTTTGGCCTCAGAGAGGATGTATACAACCTGCTCTCTAGAGATACAAGGTGGGGGACAGGTGGAAGGAATGTCATGGGGTATGTGTGGTGGGAACAGGGGAGTGACGTTTTCAAAGAACCTGTCAGCTGACAGGTTTGCTATGTTCACAGTCTCAGTCTATGTGGTATCATTAAATACCATGTGATGCCTCACCACTGGACCAGTAATCAAGGAGCCTCAATCCTCATCACTGGCAACAGTGGGGGATGTACAGTGGGAGGATAACAAGTACACACAAAGTATTTCCAGATGCAGCCCTCTGCATCAAGTACAGTTTCCCATAAGAGCACACAGAGACCACAGTAGGTCCAGGCTGGTCTCTCCCTCTTCCTCCAGATGGCCAGTAAGACTCCCCACTGGCAGAGCTATAGAGTTGAGATCTCAGCCAAGACCTCAAGCACCCTCTCTGTCTAACCAGTGTTTTGTGTCCCTGTCCAGGTAGCTGACAAACTCTTTGAGGTTTGATTCACACACACACACACACACACACACACCTGGGAAAGGCTGGCACTGGTTTACTAGCTATGCCCCCTTTTACCCAGAATATAAGGTAGTTATCACTGCCACCAGACAACTCCTTATCAGCTACTTCAAGACCCTTAACAAAGGGTGTCCAATCTTACTGTATAACATCAATATTAATACAAATGGTAGTTTGACCAAGAGCAAGAATATTAGGAGTGGCCCATAGTGTCACCAAATAAATATGCAAGTACTCTCAACATTTAAATATGTCTCACAAAGATCAGCCATAATGAAAGGTTTACATATATTTAATAATAAGCAATAAAATAACAAGAAAATACTCAGTATAAAGTCACAGTAACATCAGAGTTCAAAACCACAGGAAATATTTAAAACAACATTGCAGGACAGTCTCAAATAAATAAAGAAAAACATCTAAACTATGCTTCACTATATTCCTGACTGAATCTAAGAGAATTACTATACCCTATTTAACTTACTTAAGAGCAAGGCAGATGTGGTGAATGGATCTTTAGTTGTTCTCAGATCCAGGACAGAATACAGAATGACTTGTTTCTCTAAGAGACCTCTCAAATTAATATTTCAAATATTACTGCTGGGATAGCTTGCAGAATGACATAATTCTTGTCATCTGACTCTATCCCAGGTGAAACTCCCACTGCTGGAAGCTAGTATTTAACATCTACCTGCGAAAATACATACACCTCAGATCTTTGGCAGATGCTGGACATCATAAAACAATTACCTTCCTTCATGTTTTCAAAACTAGTAATTAGTTCACCTTAAAGACAATACAGAGAGCTCCCTAGTATATACATTCTGTCTCTAGCTGCCATAAAGTAATTTAATTTCAGCTATTTTTCTGAAATGTACTAGACTGAGGTTAACCTCCTGTATCCCACTTTCCACTTTTAAAATATATACATTTAAACAGTTACAATAGCGTATGTACATTTCAGTTCTCTTCCAGCACGGCACACTGTGGATCCATCTTTAAGCTCAGTACTTTACAAAATACCTTTTTTAAGACACGTCTGTACAGACCAGTTTGATATACACATAACATACAGTTCTAATACATTTGTAACACAAGCATTTTATAAAAGTCATGTTGATATTAACAAAATGACATATAATTATTTAGAAAATTCCAGCTAGCTGTGATGGTAGTATCTCTCTTTGTCACATACCAATTTGACGCAAATCTGGGTCTTACCATTTAGGCTATGGAAGAACACTTTATGGTTGTTCTTAGTTGAGGGGGCTAATTTGGATTTGTAATTTGCTTTAGAGGAGTTCATAAGGCCTTATTTGCTTGTTTAAGCTGAGGAGGGAGAGTTTACAGTTTAGGGAACGCTCCCTCTTAATTTTGGACAAATATTTTTTCCTCTTATTGTAAAGCCTGTTAATAGCAATTGCCCCCAGGCAGGTTTGCTCTTCCTTGAAGAGCTTGTTTTGGTCATATCAGGTAAAGCTGCATCAATGCAGTTACACAGGTGTTTGTAAAAAGCATTGGTGTAGGACTTGGCATAGTTGCCAGTTCCATCTGAGGGGGGAATGCAGTGACGCTATTTATACCATCTCTTAGAAGAATATAGTCTGCTTTGGACAAGTTTTTTAGCTAAGTTGCTGCTGGATGGGGGGGGGGCTCAGGTGTGATAATTACTTCAAATGAGACTGATTTGTGGTCAAATCTGACACGGGAAGATCTCACAGTGGGGGTGCTACAGTGTTCTACATATTGGTTAGCACCAGATCCACAATATTGGTGCCCCTAGACGGGGTGTCCACCAGCTGCTCCAGGGTATTGGAGTTAATGAACTTGAGGAACTTTTGGGCAAGTGAGTTTGAGCATGAGTAATTTACCCAGTCAATGGACGGGTAATAAAACTCACCTAGAACCATGGTGCTCAAATGTATCTTGATGGATTCCAGTAGATCCAAGTAGGCAGAGTGGGAGTCCTGATTCATGGAGGGGGTGCTGTAGCTGGCAATGACTTGAATAGGTGTCCTACTAAGAGTTAATTGCACCTGAAGTGTCTCCAGGGAATCATACTGTTTAACCAAACTGGAGGTGTATTTATCTTTAATGAATATTGATACACTGCCTGCTTTAGTTTTTATACCTTCCATTCGTGATCTGAACATGTGGTAGAAGGTGTAACCCGGTATGACTGGGGTGCTCTCCACAGCCTTGAACCAGGTCTGCATGACGGCAGAGATGTCACCGTCTTCCAAGGTGAGGACTGCTTCCAGTGAGTGCAGTTTCTTACTAAGACTCCCAGCATTTATCAGCATAACCTTGAGACTGTTTTTTGATGAAATTTTGTTTTTATTTTCATTCTATTTTAGATCTCATAATAACAAATCTAAAGCATATACATTGATATACACCCTAATTTCTTAAGCTATTACTACCTTGTGATGTTCTCCTGGTTGTTCAGGAATAGAAAAGGATCTTTGCTAATAATCACTGAGAGAATACACCCAAAAAATAAACTTCCTGACCATAATTACCAACTCAGCAGTATTAACACTTCTCTGCCTTATTCATAAAATGACCCTAACATAGCCCTATCTTATTTCATAACGACTCTTGCCAGTATCCAGCACATTCTTTTTTCCCCTGACTCAAACATGGGTCAGGGAACAGAACTGTTCCCAACTAGCTGACGATATCAAAATTAAAATTGCAGGAACATTCATTGATATGACTGGAATATATGAAACCAACAACCATGACTTATTACAACAGAAACTGTACAAATTATATTTGCAAACAAAATAATGTGTTTTTGAAAATGAGCTAAAATATAGAATCTTTCAAATTTATTACAATAACTCATTTTTTGAAATAGGTATATTTGGCACGGGTGTAACTCAAGGCTCATTACTAGGCCTACTACCACTTCCCCTTTTTATCAATAACATTACCGTAGACCTGATTAACCTTAACCTTATAATGCATGTAGATGATTTCTTAAAACTGAATCCCACAAAACTCATCAGAGCCCTCAAACTCATCTTCAAGCTAACTTCTCAGCATTATCTAATTGGCTCCATAACTATTATTAAATTCAAAGAAAATTAATGTGGTGTTATTTGCAACCGCTCAGAAATGTGCCTCCTGTTCTCTTGTAACCATCATGCACTTTAAAAGAACTAGCATCCCTAACAAAACACAACAAAGGTATCAGAGTCCCACACTGGATCCCCCCTCTCAATATTACATAGCATACTGACATAATATCCCCAATAAAGCGCTGTCACACCTCAAACGTTGTTATTGAATCTCTCATCTACTCTCACCTACTGCTTGCACAGTTATTGGCAAAACTGTCTTAATTTCAGACTTGAATATAAGTGACCCCTGTTATGCTTAAATGTCTTCTAACACAACAGCAGGTCATGCTTTTCAACCAGATGGACTTCTTTGAAAAGGTCACCAAAGAAATGGATGAAGGTAAAATGGTACATACCTCAACCTGGAAAAGGCTTTTGACACAACTTCCACTAGGGCATGGTACAAAAGCTAAGTAAACTGGGAATTAAACCCCTATGTCACCAGCTATGTCTGCCAACTGGCTCACAGACTGGATGCAGAAGATTAAAAAAGGGGAAGCTACTTTCACAGAGACCAGTCATAAGTGGGGTCACCCAGGGTGCCATACTGGGACCTATCCTGTTTGATATCTATTTTTTTGAAGTAAAATCCAATACTAAAGGGCTCTGGCTGACCAAGTCTGCAGATGACAGCAAGCTACAAGCAGTTATTGAATCCTCAAAAGACATGGCTATCCTGCAGAAAGGTTTACCCCAAACAAAAAGCTGGTGCCATAATCATGGAGTAAAACTAAATGCCAAAAAAATGCATTATTGTATCCGTTGGGAAGATATCTACACTGGGAACTACCACACTGATAAGATGCCCCTGAAAGTTGTCCCACACGTACAGGATTTGGTAACTTATGTGGACAGTGACCTGACTTTTGACTAACATGTGTACACTGTCATAAGAAAGTCCTTCAATATTGTGCAGCTTATAAACAAAGCGATTGCAACTATATCTAGAAATGTCACTGTGCCCCATTACTTGGCCATCATTAGGCCAGTCATTCAGTATAATGCCCCCTTTGGCATGTAACTGTCCAGACACATGCAACAACTGGAGCACCCACACAGATACAAGATCTAAACAATATATCCTACTTGGACAACCTCAAAGTCCTGCCACTATACTTGGCATCATACAGAATGCCAAGAGGTGACGTGTCTGGCATACAAGGTATCATCTGACCCAATACTAATGGACCTAGTGTACATCAAAATGTTAAATAGCATCAGAAATACTTGGTCCAGGGTCTAAACCTCTTCTGTAGCATCAACAGAACAGTCTGGAGGGACATGTATATCTCGGAGAATACCACTGCTCTGGAACATACTACCCCACCATCTCCTCAGTGGGTGGTAGCACAGATCAAATCCATGGTCCTGCGATGGACCATATCATAGCTGTACCACTGAACACCCACTACATGTAAAGTACTGACCATTTCAACCCAGACATGGTCACTGAAGGACTTGTTGGTGACATGGTCAGCTAAGAGCCACCAGCCAAAGAGACAGAGGGCCTGCAGAACTACCTCATTCTCTGCACCTGTAAATTTGGGCTTGCGGGTGGATGAAGATGGGACACCAGACACAGTAATTTTATTACGGCTGCTTTCAGTCAAATCGGTATGACAGAACAGTGAACTTAACAGCCTTTTTCATACATGGTCCTAACAAATCAGTACAAAACTTCTATCCTACTAGAACCCATATATTATGTTCAGTTTGTGCTGTCAGTGAGATATGTACACCCACACTCTTTTAAATAAATGTCAGGCAAGGTATGTGTACAGAGCACATATTCCCCGCAAAATAATTAGAGAAGTGCAACTGAACACCTACACATGACCATTACAATACCATTATTACTAAGATTGTGGCTAACAACATATGTGCAAGGCACATACCAATAAAACAGTAATGATCATTACTTGGAATATGAGTCCAGTACTCTCTCCCATCTATCTTAACCTTGCAGTCTGTTACTTGCTGTACACCTGCACTGTACCGCTTAAGACAGTTTGACTAACACATCTTAACATTATTGACAAACTGACATCCCTCACATGCATTAGGGTATAGGAACAGTCAATACTACTGTTCAACTGAATGAATTCTGTAAGAAGTAGTGTTTACCTTCTGTGAGCAGATATCTCACTCAGCAAAAGCAAGTCACAGAATTCAAACACCTTTCAAAATTGTTTTCTTTCATAGTGCAATGAGGTCCTGTGCTTACATTGTGTAGATTCACCCCTCTGGGTGCAATGATTATGTTAATCAGGATTCATCCTTTACTGCTTCTGAATTGTTCAATTTGTGAGATGAGCACACCAGGGAAATATCATGCAGATTTCAGTACAATGCCATGCACGTGCCTGGGCGCCTGTGTGAAACTCCAAGCATGCACAGACAGAGAATGGAAACTTGTCATTCTGTACTTAACAATCTTCAGATAGGACTGCTGTGGAGCATGCAACATACAGAAAGATGGAGGAATACAATATTTCATACTTTATAAAGTGCCATCAGATTCATAAAAATACAGTACCTATAATTTCAGATTGCCATCCATCTTGCAAATGAGGTGCCCATCATTGTACAAAGGCAGGGACATGCAAGTACTGTTTTGTGTGTCATTTCTCTGCCATTTGCCCTGAGATCTTTGAAGGTGAGACATTACGGCTGAAGAGGGTGGGGGTAGTGTTATTTGTAGAGCACAGAGGTGGTGTATGGAAGAGTCTAAGAGTTTTCTGTACATCCTCCATAAGCAGTACAGCTGGATGTTCCTGCAAAAAGGTTATACTGGGTCACTGTATAAGGCTGATGCCTGGAACAGTTTGGCCAAAGCTGTCACCTGTGCTACTGGCATCCCATGCATGAGGGAACGGTGCCATCGCCAGTGTTGCAAGCCTGATGTTCTTCACAGATGGGAGGATGAAGTTATAGCTCAGTTACTACCTCAGTACTGTAAGTATAACATGTTTTAGCTAACACAACTCTTCAACAACACAATAGATGAAACACTTAAATGGCACTAGATCCACATAGGACACTAAAGACCCATCAGAAACAGTAAAAAAACTTTATCTGATTGAGTGCTTTCATCCACTGGCCCCGTGGACTTCATCAGAATCTAAATTCATTAATCATTCCAATTTCCCTGTTTTTTCTCCTGATAAAAATTTCCAGGGGGGTAATTGTTCCTGTTTCTACCAGGTCCCTTATTATTGTCATTTGTATCCTGGTAGGAAAAATGATATCACTCCTTTTTCTGTTTATAATTCTCACTTACCCATGGGTAAACTACCTATCTCTTGTATTGTTCCAAATCCCTTTCAATTTCCTTGTATTTTTTATTAAGCATCTTATCACATTTGTTGTTTATAGCACTAAACTGTTTCCAGTATAAATTCTCCCACTGAGGGAATACTAAGTCATTGGTCATTTTAACGTTCAATTTATCAAGGATATGATTTTTTCTATGGAAAAAATGTTGGAGAAAATTAACCTATTGCAAATGGACAATGCATATTTAAACTGTTGTACAGAATTAAAAATTGTTCCACAAGGGTTAAGATTTTTTTAAAGTGCCTTTAGGTATAGATTTAAATGATGAGGTGCTGAAAGAATATAATACAATGTTTGACAATTTTGGATTCAAATTTATGAGGTTCCTAATGAAGTGTAATGACAAAAAACTTCTTCTCTTTCGACTGTTCCCGTTAGGGACTGCCACAGTGGATCATCTGTTTCAATTTCTTCCTGTCCTCTGCATCTTGCTCTGTCACACCAGCCACCTGCATGTCCTCTCTCACCACATCCATAAACCTTATCTTAGGCCTTCCTCTTTTCCTCTTACCTGGCAGCTCCATCTTTAACATCCTTTTCCCAATATACCCAGCATCCCTCCTCAGCACATGTCCAAACCAAAACAATCTCGCCTCACTGGACTGGTCTCCAAACCGTCCAGGCTGATTTGACCCTATAATATACTGATTCTTAATCCTGTCCATCCTCATCACACTCACTGCAAATCTTAACATCTTTAACTCTGCCACGTCCAGCTCTGACTCTTGCCTTTTTGTCAATGCCACCGTCTCCAACCCATATAACATAGACGGTCTCACTACCCTCTTGTAGACCTTCCCTTTCACTCTTACTGGTACCAATCTGTCACAAATAACTCCTGACACTCTTCTCCACTCATTCCACCCTGCCTGTGCTCTCTTCTTCTCCTCTCTTCCACACTCACCATTACTCTGAACTGTTGATCCCAAGTACTTAAACTCATCCACCTTTGCAAACTCTACTCCCTCCATCCTCTCTCCCATTCACACACATATATTCAGTCTTAGTCCTGCTGGCCTTCATTCCTCTTTTCTCTAGAGCATATCTCCACATCTCCAGGGTCTCCTCAACCTGGTCCCTACTCTCACTACAGATCACAATGTCATCTGCAAACATCATAGCCCATGGGGCCTCTTGTCTGATCTCGTCTGTCAATCTGTCCATCACCACTGCAAATAAGAAAGGGCTCAGAGCTGATCCTTGGTGGAATCCCACCTCCACCTTAAACGCATCTGTCACTCCCACCGCAGACCTCACCACTGTCACACTACCCTAGTACTTATCCTGTACCACTCTTACATACTTCTCTGCCACTCCCAACTTTCTCATACAATAACACAACTCCTCTCATATGCTTTCTCTAAGCCCACAAAGACACAATGCAACTCCTTCTAACCTTCTCTATATTTCTCCATCAACACTCTCAGAGCAAACATTGCATCTGTAGTTCTCTTTCCCGGCATGAAACAATACCGCTGATCACTAATCATCACCTTCCTTTTTAACCTAGCTTCCACTACTCTTTCTCATAACTTCAAGCTGTGACTGATCAATTTTATCCCTCTGTAGTTACTACAGCTCTGCAAATCACCCTTATTCTTAAAGATAGGTACCAAAACACGTTTTCTCCACTCCTCAGGCATCCTCTAACTTTCCAAGATTTCATTAAACAATCTAGTTAAAAATTCCACTGCCATTTCTCCTAAGCACTTCCATGCTTCCACTGGTATGTCATCTGGGCCAACAGCCTTTCCATTCTTCATTCTCTTTATAGCTGTCTTTACTTCCTCTTTGCTAATCTGTTTCACTTCCTGATTCACTATCCCCACACCATCCAATCTTCTCTTTCTCTCATTCTCTACATTCATCAGCCCCTCAAAGTACTCTTTCCATCTGCTCAACACACTCTCCTCGCTTGTGAGTAAGTTTCCCTCACTATCCTTTATCACCCTTACCTGCTGCACATCTTTCCCAGCTCGGTCCCTCTGTCTAGGCAATCAGTAGAGGTCCTTTTCTCCCTCTTTAGTGTCCAGCCTTTCATACAACTCTCCATATGCCCTATCCTTAGCCTTCGCCACCTTTCTCTTTGCCATGCGCCTCATCTCCTTATACTCCTGTCTACTTTCTTCATCTCTTTGACAATCCCACTTCTTCTTTTCCAGCCTCTTCCTCTGTATACTCTCATGTACTTCCTCATTCCACCACCAGGTCTCCTTGACCTCCTTCCTCTGTCCAGATGTCATACCAAGCACCTTTCTAGCTGTCTCCTTTGCCAGCTCTGCTGTAGTTACCCAGCTATTCAGTAACTCTTCACTGCCCCCCAGTGCCTGTCTTAACTGTTCCCTGAACTCCACCTCACAATCACCGTTTTTTAACTTCCACCATTTAATCCTTGGCACTGCTCTCACACTCCTCCTCCTCTTTTTGATCACCAACGTCATCCTACAGACCACCATTCTATGCTGCCTAACTACACTTTCCCCTGTCACCACTTTACAGTCTCCAATCTCCTTCAGTCTGGCCCTCCTGCATAGGATATAATCCACCTGTGTGCATTTTCCTCCACTCTTGTATGCCACCCTATTTATTTATTTTATTTATTTATCATTTGTTAACTGGGAAAGTCTGACTTGGAACAAAGCCAATTTTCAGCGGAGGCCCGGGGAGAACGGCTCCAGATGCATGTCTTTGTAATGTGGGAGGAAACCGGAGCAACCGGAGGAAACCCACACGAACGCAGGGAGGACATGCAGACTCCACACAGAAGGAACCCCAGCCGAGAATCGAACCGGAGAACCTCTTGCTGTGAGGTGACAACGCTACCGCTGCACCACTGCGCCGTCCACTATGCTCCTCCCTCTTCTTAAAATACGTATTCACAACAGCCATGTCCATCCTTTTCGCAAAATCCATCATCATCTGACCTTCTGCATTCGTCTCCTTAACACCATACCTACCCATCGCTTCCTCATCCCCTCTGTTCCCTTCACCAACATGCCTAGTAAAATCCGCTCCAATCACCAGTTTCTCACCCTTGGGTACACTCACACCACTTCATCCAACTCGCTCCAAAATTTTTCTCTCTCATCCATTGCACACCCAACTTGCGGAGCGTATGCACTAACAACATTCATCATTACACCATCAATTTCCAGATTTATAAACATCACTCTATCCGACACTCTTTTCACCTCCAAAACACTCTTGGCATACTGTTCCTTCAAGATAACCCCTACCCCATTTCTCCTGCCATCCACACCATGATAGAACAATTTGAACCCGCCTCCTATACATCTGGTCTTACTCCCCTTCCATCTGGTCTCTTGCATGCACAATATATCAACCTTCCTTCTCTCCATCATATCAGCTAGCTCTCTCCCTATACCACCCATACTGCCAACATTCAAAATTCCTACCCTCACTACTACACTTCTAACCTTTCTCCTCTCTTCCTGCCTTTGGGCATGCCTTCCCTCTCTTCTCCTTCAGCCAAAAACTAAGTACATTAATAGGTGAACTGGATAAACTGACAACTGAGAGGCATGTGCACAACACCCCCTCACCCGGATAAGTACTCTCGTAATTTTTTTTTTTACATCTATATTGAATCATCACTTGTGACACAGGCAAACATACATTTATATGAAAGAAAATAAACCATATTAATATGCTCACACTTACAAACATTATATATCAAATATATTCTTCTGTACAATATAACCAACACAACGTTTCATATGTTGGTCAATTTCTACTTTCCCTTAAACCACATTCCTCCTCCAAGACATTTTTCTGCATCGTTCCCACAATTTCCATTTGTTTTCTGTGTAATTTGCTTCTACCTTTTTCTGAAGGCCCCACTTCAGGTTCTTTTATCTCTCTTATAATATTTGCTACTTCAAACAAATTTGGTTTAGAATTTGATGTCCATTTTCTAGTAATTACTTTCTAGTCAACCATGAGAGCTAAACCTAAGAAGGCCTTACTATGTCTAAGCAATTCCAATCTTGTATCTCAGCTCAAAAAGTAAATAAATAAATAATTTCTTACTTATACCCATCTTCTCACCCAGTATTTCTGACAGAGTACTCTGTAGGGAATTTTGGTCTGTCGACTCATTACATTTCCAAAACATATGTTCCCGGTTTCCTCTTTCTTCCCCATCACACCTTCAACATTTGCCATCTACCTAAGAAAAAATACCTTGGAGTCTGCATGGGACAAAAGGCTTTGTTGCTTATTTGGGAGCCATACATATGCCCTCCCATTGTTTCTTTGTGAATTGCTTATCCAATATCTCTTCTCAATCTCCTTTAACCTCCCCTGAGTGATTCCTCCAGTAATTGAGCAATATTTTGTGTGTTCTACTAATTATCCCTTTTCAACAACAACTTCTACTCTAGATTCAACAAAAACTCTACCAGTGTAGGTGTTTCATTTACGATTCCATTACCCCTTTCTCTTTGCCTACACTCTGAAATAAATCGCTCATAGGGAAGGCAGTCTCTAACCTGTAGTCCAAATGGCTTCTTGGCCTCTTCCCATTATATTCATGTTCCCTCTTTAATTATTTGTCCCCAATACCTTGGTTCCTTTGCCAGGTTCCTCCTTTAAATTCTAGCCTCCTGTTGCTATTCTCTGTACTCATAATTGGAGTTATCCCTATAGGCAGAATCTCCTTTCTCTGCTCCTGTGTTGGTTTAGTTCTCAGAATACTTTCTGTTACTTTATGAATATAATATTTTGCATGGCTGTTGTTACTCTCCTTAAGGATCTACATCCAAAATCCCACTCTCTCCTTATTTCTTGAACTTCCCCCTCTGCTTTGTCACCATCTCTTTCTACTTTGAATTGTAGATTTCAGCTTGTATTACGTATAAGAAATTTAAGCTCTAAAATATCCCTTCAAATCAGGTAATCCCAAACCACCTTGTTCTATTGGAAGGATCAGCTTAACTCACTTGATTCTTGCCCTCTTTCCCTCCCGGATAAAATCCTTCATCTCTTTATTAACAACTATCCACAACTTCACCTCTGGTAGATAAAAATATCACTGACCTGCATATAAAACTAAAGGGTCTTAAAAACATTTTTACTGCTTGTATCTTGTTATTCTTATCCATTGAAACACAGCTTCTAGTTTCTCAGTTTTTGTATTGTCTTTTGTTTAGCCGCCTCCCATATACCGTTAGTTGCCACAACAGAGTCCTTTTTAATGCATACTCCTAAATAATTAATTTTATCATGTCCCATAATTATGGATATTGTTGAACTATTTAATATGTGGGTACACAGTTTACAGCTATAGCCTTTGTTTTATCTTCACTAATTTTATATTCCCCCCAAAAATGAAACCGTCACAGAATGTTCTACAACACTGAGCTGTCCTTTTCTGGTTTTATCAAGTACAAAATAATATAGTCTGCAAATAAAGCCAACGTTTCTTGATTACCATACAAATTATATCACTGAATTTCAGAATTCCTTTTTTTTGCCAATGGTTCTAAATATAATGCAAATAACAAGGGGAAAGAAGACACTTCTGTCTGATTCCTCTGTTCAGACACAACTCATAAGAGAGAAACCCTCCTACTTTGATTTTTGCCTCTGATCCTTCACACATCCTCCTAATTAAGCTTATCATCACATCAGGAAATACTAATGCTTATATTCCCCTAGTCATAAAATCCCAACTTACTCTGTTAAATGCTTTCTCTGCATCAAGACCCACCAGCTACAGTGATATTTTCTAATATTCTGCCTCCCTCTGGATCACCACTGTTCTATTCATTTTTTTCAAATGTTTGCCTCCCCTACACAAAATTACACTGATCTGTATCTATGAATTTTGGCCACACCTTTGCCATTCTTTTAGCCATTATAGACACTTTATAATCATGGTTTAAAGTTGAAATGGGCCTATATGAAGCTGGATCTGATAGGTCTATACCTTCTTTAGGTGATACAGCCACCACAGTTTTTTTCCCTAGAATGTTGGTGCTTCTCTTCTTTTAAAATAATGTTAACAAATCCTTCCAGATCTTTATCACTTTCTTTCCTCCTGGCTTCCAAACTTTCACCTGAATAGCATCTATTCCTAGAGACTTCCCTGCAGACTGGTTGCACATCACTGTTTTTATCTCATTTCCTCCTGTCTTAACTGTTTATTGTTGAGCCTCACCTACCACTAACCTTGGCATATTTAAGTCTTTCATAAATATTTCCATTTGTGCTTTTTCTCGACTTTTACATTTTTCTGCTTTATACACAGTTTCATAAAATTACTGAAATATCTCTTAATACCTCTACAGGATCTTTGGTTATTTATTTACTTATTTTTTTTTGTTACAGCTCCCTAATTTTGGCAACAACCCTTGCTACTTTTTCGATGCCTCAGTCGTTGTGCTAAATTCTTTTGTAATACTAAGAAGACCTTGAATAATGTATGAATACTCATGAATATTCATGAGTAAGTGAAGCTGATTTGTTAATTCAAACTATGTAAGATCGGCTTTTAATTGGTAAATTATATCAACTGTAAAGGAATTAAGGTATTTAAATGTCATTAGCACAACTTCCTAGTATCTGATGAAGTCCCACATAGTGAGACAAAAACGCAATTGGTATCTGTGTTAAAAGAGCGTTTATTATTTTTATCGTGTGGTTTGTGAAATAAATGGTGAATTTCATCTATTTGGCTGCCTGGAGATACTTTCGAGCACTTAGCATCACAATTATCGGTATTTGTTGGTGGTTTTCCTGTGGATGCTATCGCATTGCTACGGCTAAATGTTTTTGTGTTCTGAAGTTATCAAAAAACAGTTGCTTAACAGTAGTTTTTTTAAACTCATGCATACTATCCAAGTACCCTTATTTTGTCTTCAGCACTCTGCATTGGCACATCTTCTTATTCTGTGAGATTTTCCTTATTCTGCAATTCTTTAAGCTTTGCCAGACCCTCAAAATAATTCTTGTTACTTCTTAACTATATCAGTTTTTTTTTCTTTCTATCCTATTTTTAAACTCCAGTTTCATTTTATCCCGCTTAATAGCTATAACTTCTGAAGAACTTTCTGTCTTCCCTACTAACTTCCAAATAATTTCTATTACCCATTCCTTAAATTCCTCTCTTTTTAACAGATAGGTAGGGAAATGCCAGTGTCTCATTTTACTCCATTACCCTTCATTCTTATCTAAGTTATTACTGGTGCATGATCTAAAATAGTTATTGGATGTGTGTCAGAGCTCTCAATTAAATGCACATATATGCCTGAGAAATATAACTGCTGTCTAGTCTAGCCCAGTTAGTGCATCTTAGAGTATAATATGTAAATTATCTCCAAGTTCCTACTACTGAATTCATGTTTTCATACCAAATATTTTCAGAAATTTCATCAGAAATAAACCCTCTTTTGTTATACTTTCCCTTCTAGGCTCCCCAGATACATCCTTAATGTTGCAAATCAAATTCTAGTCCCCACCTATAAGTAATATTCCCTCCTGAAAGCTGATTATTTCAGCCAAATTTTTTTTAAGTTCCATAATAGCAGTTTTAGGTGGAATATAAATACATGCTGCATAATCCTCCTCCTTTGCCACCAGCCCCTTACTACCAGAAATCTATGATTAGTGTCATTTTTCCCTTTTCTATCACTATTGGAGTTCCTCTAGCAATTAGTATAAGTACTCCTCTTCTCCTTTGTCCCTGATATTCTGCTGAATATCCATCCTGAAATCCTTTCTTTATCAAATGCACATGCTTAGTTCTTTCCAAATGTGTCTCAAGTATCATTATTTGCACTCTACATTTCTTAATCTAATACAATGCAATACTTGTTTCATTTTGTTTATACCTGTGAAACCATTCACATTACAAGATAATACAGAAGGTGTCACCATTATAAAAACAGGTTATTATTCCCACAAATTGTATATGATAGCTTTTTTTAGATGTCTATTTCCAGCTTTTGCAATACATGCACCTGCTAATGTTTGTCAGGTTGATTGTTTATACAGTTGTTTCCTGTCCCCTCCATTTCAGCCTATGAACCTATGTCACATTCTACAAGGTTTTTTATTTTAATGAAAACCCTCAAAAAAAAAAAAAAAAACAAACAAGCACATCCCCAGAACAACCTCATAACCTATTAACTTAATACAAACACACAAAAAGTACAGTTGTGTAAAATCTTACCATAACAGTAGATGTCCTTCTCTTCACTGTTGCAATATTCTTTACATAAGGGATTCCCTGACAAGGGTAGCCCAACATCTGGCCAGTATACCAAAGCCTTAGGAATTTATAGACATCATATGTGACACAAATGCTTCCTGATCAAAGTACAGGGCATAAAAATGGTGTACAGACGTACATACCTCAGAAAAGCATCAGAAGAAACAATATTCCTATGAACTAGGAGGAACATGTGCATCCAGAAGGAGAAAAAATAAATAATTCCAGGCTAGGAAGACAGAAGGAATAGGGCACAGCAGAAGGGGGAGGAGGGAGGTAAAAAATACTGCAACAGTAAAGAGAAGGGCATCTACTATTATGGTAAAATTTTATACAACTGTGCAATGTCCTTCCATATCATTGTTCCAGTATTCTTTACATAAGGGAGAGTACAAAAGCTCAAGAAGAAATTTAGGAGGAGGAAGGCACACAGGAGCCCTCTAGAAAACCATGCAGGGCACTCTGGCAAAGCTAGCTCTTGCTCTGGAAACAACATCCAACTTGCAATGCTTAATGAATGCATGGACAGACGTCTAAGTAGCAGCCTCAAGGATGGAATTGGTATCCAGTTCTTTGAAAAAAGTACCAGAGAAAGCAAAGGCTTTAGTGGAATGAGACCTTTACAGATGTAGAAAGACATTTTCCATGAAAGGAATAACAAAAAGAAATGACTGTAGAGATACAGGAGGATATGGTTTACTTAGAAACAGCCAAACCTAGAGATGTGGGATGGAAAAAAATAAAAAGTTGCTCAGATTTGCAAATGGTACTAGTCTTATCCAAATAATATCTAAGCTGTCAATGCAAATCCAAAGCGTGAAGAACCTTCTCACAAGCAGACTGTTGAGAAGGAAAAATGGAGGACAAACTAGCAGACCGATTAAGAGACAACTCACTAACCAGTATGAACAGACACCCTATCCCTATATAAAACTAAGAAAGGAGGAACAGCCATAAGAGCCTGGAGTTCAGACAGACTCTTTCAGCTTCAGCTGAAGTAAGGGACAAAAGAAGATAGGCCTTCCAAGTACAGTGTTGCAAGCGAGCTGAAGATGCAGGCTCAGGAGCCTGAGTCAATTTTTCAAGCACAAATCTGAGGTCCTAGGAAGGTGGAATACCCCAGTAATATTATGGGGGTTATTAATGTTGTTTTGTTCGGACCATAAAATTCATTTCAACAATAACAGTAACAATAAGGAAGTAGGCAACTTTATGATGTATAGTTTTGTGACAACATAGAGTGTTAACTCAAATGATTTAAGAAACATCTTATATAAGAATTGGACATTGTTAGAAAGTGACTCTTTCATTAACAGGAAACTTCCCAAACCATCACAGATAAATTTTAGAAAAGGGAAAAACATCAAAACAATATTAGAAAGTAAAACTGAGTGCACAACTAGAAACCCAGGAATGACCAAGTGTGAAATGTGTAATTTTTGTAAGCACATTGACACGGGTAAAAGTTATTGGATTAAGGACAGGAAATACATTACTAAAAAGAAATTTAATTGCCTATCCAAGATGGTTGTTTACCTGGAAAAGTGTCAACAGTGTCCCGTGTTTTATATAGGGAAAACTATAAGAACTTTAAGAGAATGAGTGTACGAACACGTATATAGTATAAACAATAAAAAATGGCGAATGCACTTGCAAAACATATACTGGAGAAACCAGAACATACATTCAAGTTTCGTGTAATAGATCAAGTTTGCTCAGATGGTAGGGGAGGGCCTGACAACCTTATTCTAGAAATATTAGTACTGTTGTGGCAGTTTGCCTGTTGTTACCCAGGAATAAATGAAGTAAATTCTATCTTATGTATTTTAAAATTGAAAAACTTAAATAGGTGTAGTTGATTTTAGTAATACATGTGTTTTTGTATAGAATCAGGTAGAACAAATTAAATATCTTGGGTACTGTACTGAAAAGGTAAATGACTTAAAGTGTATTGCGAAAGACTGAAAGGATAATTTTAAAAGTTGACAGGTTACACCTGCATTAAGATTATGTATGTGATAGATTAATGAAGTATTTAAGTGGGGGGAGTGTTAAAGTCGATGTATCTGTATCTGAAGAAGTCTCTTTGATGTGGTAGAGACGAAAGGCGCCTAATTTGACTGTGCTTAGTTTTTATTTTATTTCATTCTACGGTGAATAAATCAGTTGGCATTTTTATGAAATAAGTGTTGTGTGGTTACTACGGAATATACTGACTGGATTGCAGTAGCAGCCATCATATGTTGACTTCGTAGTTGATGTGGTTTTGAAGTTTGCTCTACAGATACATTATACCAAATGTATAAGGTTACAATTTAAAACAGTATATATAAGGTTACAATCAAGTTAACATAGCAGATGTTTCAAAACATTTTACAGTACATTGCAGAAAAATATTTACAAAAATATAGCACAAGATATTCACATGAGGTAGACTGAAATTTTCCAGGTTTACAATTCCTGAGAATGGTTGCATAAGAATATTTATAACATAGGGGATGAATCCTGAATGAGCAGGTTGTCCAGGTAAAGAAAGATTTGAACCCCTCTGATCCTACAAAAGGTAATGACAGGAGCAAGTCATTTGGTGAATATCCTTAGGGCAGTAGAAATGCCAAAATGAAAGTAGAGAACTGAAAATGCAAGAAAGAAACACAGAAACATAAAATCTTTGTGAAAAGAGACATTTCAGAAACAT
Source organism: Protopterus annectens (assembly GCF_019279795.1). Taxonomy (NCBI): domain Eukaryota; kingdom Metazoa; phylum Chordata; order Ceratodontiformes; family Protopteridae; genus Protopterus; species Protopterus annectens. The sequence continues at coordinate 750,159,340 of NC_056730.1, read as the reverse complement.
TGCAAAGTACGTGTCAAACAGGACAAGCAAACATACTATACCGACAAGGCAAACATCAAAACAACCCAAAACTTTTTTGGTCATCATTAAATAAACTACTACACCCGGGCAAGACCACCACTCTCTCTACAAAAACAGATAACACAACAAACTCTATCCCCACACAATTTCCTACTTTATGCAATCAATATTCTCTCTCTCAGATGCTAATAGATCTGATCTTCCTCTCTCTAGCCTTGTCCAGCCAAAATCACCCGCAGCTCTTCAATTTTAGTCCAGTACCCACCTTGCTCATAATGAAGTTGCTCTTTAAAATAAAAACTACTTCCATAGCTGTAGACCATTGCTCCTTAAAATGAAAACTACTTCCGTAGTTGCAGACCAGCTACCATCAGACTACCTAAAAATGGATGGAGATGTCACAGCCTTCCCTGTGGCCATACCAATTAATAGGTCCATAGCAGAAAGATATGTCCCATCACTATGGAAAAATCCAACATCATACCACTACAGAAAGATGGCACATCTACACAGTTTAATAACTACAGACTAATAGTGATTTTCTACCTCCTCTCCAAAATATTACAGAAATGCATCCATATGCAGCTGATACGATGCCTAACCTAAAATAACCTGGTCTCAGAAACACAACATGGCTTTAGGCCCCAGTACAGCACCGCTACTGCTCTACTACATTTTACCAATACAATAAACCAAAGTAGAAACAATGGTCTGCTTGTGTCCACCATGTTCTTAGACTTGCCAAAGGCATTTAATACTATCTTGTACCAGCAACTGCTTATTTGACTCTCCTCAATAGGACTTTGGCAATACTCCTTGTCGTGGTTTCTTAGTTACCTATCAGGAAGGCAACAAAAGTACAGTTTTGTACCTACCATAAATGTAGATGTTCGAGTGCTCATACAGCTGCAGTCATTACAGATGGGTTATCCTGCCGTCAGGCGGGTCCTCGGTTGGCTGAATTCCAAAGTCTAGGTCCGGCGTCGATTGTCGTCGCTTCTTCCCTGACGTCAGTGCGCCAGGGGTATAAAAGAGGCAGCCGACGCCATTTTCTTCAGTTTTTCTTGCCCCAGATGTCAAGTGCCCCCAGAAGGAAGGCAAAACATAATATTATGCAAACATGCAACGTAGATAAATCAAAAAAACAGTAGTTGCAAGCAAATACACCATAAAAGAATACCCCAAATAGGTTATATGATAAAGGTGTTTGTCATAAGGCCTGTCCTAAGAGGGGATGGAGGGAGGGTAACCTGGACTGCAGCTGTATGAGCACTCGAACATCTACATTTATGGTAGGTACAAAACTGTACTATGTTCATCGTGCATACAGCTGCAGTCATTACAGATGGGTAGAATCCCAAATCTAAGTAAGGGTGGTAGGCACTAAGTGGAACTAGGAGGGGCTAGGATGCCCTGCAGGACTGCTGTGGCAAACCCGCTCTAGATTTTGAGTATAGTGGAAGGTGGTAGTGCTTGGAGAAAGTGTGCACTGAACTCCAAGTAGCTGCTTCCAAAATGTCCTTGGTAGGGACCCCCCTGAGGAAAGCTGCAGAGGTAGCTGCAGCCCTGGTGGAGTGGGATCTGATGTATACAGGCACAGATTTTCCATGAAATGAATAACAAAAGCGTATGCAGTGGGCTATCCATTTTGAAATTGTCTGTTTGGAAATAGCCTTTCCTTGAGCACCTGTAGCATAGGACACAAAGAGCTGCTCAGATTTCCTGAATGACTTTGTTCTGTCCAAGTAATAACGAAGTTGTCTGTGAATGTCCAAGGAATGTAGTAGTCTCTCCCCTTTGTTCTGTGGATTTGGATAAAAGGTAGGTAAATGAATAGTCTGATTCAAAGCTACACTGGATACTACCTTTGCCATGAAGGTAGGGTTGGTTCGTAAGGAAACTCTGTCCTGATGGAAAATGATGAATGGTTGCACAGCCATGAGGGCCTGTAGCTCCGAAACCCTGCGTGCTGAGGTAATAGCCAGAAGGAAGGCTGTTTTCCACGACAAGTATTGTAGCTCTGTTGAAGAAGCCAGCTCAAAGGGAGGCAGGGTCAGCTTTTCCAATACGAAGTTGAGGTCCCAAGCTGGGACTGGTGGTTTCCGTGGGGGTTTTATATTTTTTGCCCCTCTGAGAAACTGCCTTAATAGAGGATGTGAGAATAAAGGAGGATCTGTATTGTATTGTGCAGAAATGGCTGAAGCGTGGATCTTGATGGAGGAGAAGGAAAGGCCACTATTTAACATCTCAGCTAGGTACTGTAAAATTTGAGGTATGTTTATTACCCAAGAATTCTAGCCCTTTTCTTGATTCCAGGAACAAAATCGTTTCCATTTGGCGGAGTAGGCTTTTCTAGTAGAGGGTCTTCTGGCCTCCAAGATGACATCCTGCACCTCCTTGGAGAGGAGAGTCTGTTGGGAAATTAAGGTATTCTCCATGCAGCTAGATTTAGGGTTTTGAGCTGGCTGTGAAGGGTTTTGTAGTTGTGCTGGGACAACAGAAGAGGAACTAGAGGTAGGATCCATGGTGGTGAGTGTGTCAGGCTCTTTAGGAGAGGATACCAGTGCTGTTGTGGCCAGTCTGGAGCAATGAGAATCATTTGTGGCCTCTCTGCTCTGGCTTTTAATAGAACTTTGGTCAGTAGAGGAAGAGGCGGGAAGGCATAGACTGTCAATGTTGTCCAATTGAAAGAGAGAGCGTCCACTTTCCAGGCCTGTGGATGATAGGTCCTTGAACAGAATTTTTTCAACTGGTAATTTCTGTGGGTAGCAAATAGATCTATGTCTGGCTGTCCCCATGCCTGAGTTATCTTTGAGAAGACTTGAGGATGCAACTTCCATTCGTGTGGGTCTGTCATATTTCTGCTTAAGTTGTCTGCCAGTGTGTTTTCCTTCCCTGGCAGGAATTGTGCCTGTAGTTGAATTTGTAATTCCAGTGCGGTGTTCCACAGGGTCATGGCTTGCCTGCACAGGGGGTATGAATGAGTTCCCCCCTGTTTGTTTATGTACCACATGACTGTGGTGTTGTCTGTCCTTATCAATAGCTGGCCTGGATGGAGTAGGTCTTTGAAGGTCATAAGAGCATTTTGCACGGCTAGCATCTCCTTTTGGTTGATGTGTAGGTGCTTCTCTTTTTGGGACCATTTTCCCTGAATGCACTGATCTGCCATGTGTGCTCCCCAGGTGTAGTCTGAGGCATCCATGGTGATGATTTGAGTTGCTTGAGGTAAACAGAAAGGGAGACCTGTGTTTCTTTGGCATGCTTGAGCCCACCACAAAAATTCCTTTTGAAGGCATGGAATGAGTGGTATAATTGTTTCCAAGCTGTGGCTGTGTTGAGACCATAAGTTTTTTAGGTACCATTGTAGTTTCCTCATATGCAGCTTTGCACTTGGTATTAGTAGGGTGCAAGATGCCATGAATCCCAGAGCCTGCAGGACTTTCCTTGCAGTTAGTCTGGTGAAAGTTGCCATTTTGTTGAAGTATTGAGACAGTTGCCCTTGTTTGTCTGGCATGAGGTAGGCCATCTGGGTGGTTGTATTTAAGCTGGCACCCAGGAAAATTATCTGTTGAGAAGGTATTAGTCTTGATTTCTTTTTGTTCACTGTGTATCCCAGGTAGTTTAACAGTTTTATTACAAACGCCAGATGCTGCAAAAGAATGTCCTTGCTGTCCGCTTGGATCAGGCAGTCGTCCAGATATGGGTAGATTTGTATTCCTTGTTGTCTGCAGAAGGCAATTACTGATGCCAGGCATTTCGTAAACACTCTGGGCGCAGTAGATAAGCCAAAGGGCAATGCAGAGAATTGGTAATGGGTTGAACCTGCAAGACATCCGAGGTATCTTCTGCAATCTTGTCTGATAGGGACATGCAGGTATGCCTCCTTGAGGTCCAACGTTACCAGCCAAGACTCCTTGCCCAGCATGGGAAGAAGCTGCTGTAATGTGAGCATCTTGAATTTTGGCACCTGTAGATATGTGTTTAGGATGGATAGGTCTAAGATGGGTCTCCAATCTTTGTCCTTCCTTGGTACCAGAAATAGTCTGGAATAAAAACCTTGACCTTGTTCTTTTGCAGGTACCTCTTGTATTGCTTTCATATCCATGAGAGCGGAAATTTGTCTTTGTGTCTCTGCCCATTGATTTTGTGGCAGGTTTGGCAAGCCTCTCATTTTTGGAAGGGTGTGAAAGGGGAACCTGTAGCCTCTGTCTATAATGTCCAGAATCCATTTGTCTTTTGTAACAATGTGCCAGTTTTTTGAAAATAATGCCAGTTTTCTGCCCAAAGGAGCTGCCATTATAGCTTTGTTTGGCAGGCATAGGGGGAAGTCATTGTGTCTGTTTTCTAAATGACTGTGATCTATCTTCTCCACCTCTTGGGGTTGGTGCTTGCCACTGTCTAACTCTGTAAGATCCTTGAGGTTGTCCTCTACCCCTTGGGCGTCTGTATCTGCCCCTTTGAGGTCTGTCCGTGGCTGGAAAGGACCAATTTTTTGAAGGCCAGTTTCTGCTGAAGCATGGAGGTTGCACCTGCAAGAAATCATTCACTGTTTGCATAGATTTCGCTTTTTCCTCCATTTTCTTTAGTACCTTCTCAGCTTTAACACCAAACAATACATCTTTTTGAAGTGGTGCATCTAATAACTTTGCTTTGATGTGATCTGGTAAGGATTGCTCTTTGAGCCAAGCATGCCTACGTATGACAGACCCCGTGACAGCAGCTCTACATGAGGCCTCTAAAGCATCAAAACCACACTGCAAGGTATGTTTAACCACTTGCTCTGCTCCATGCAACAAATCCTGCAACTCTTTCAAATCTGGTTGTTCTGTTTGTGTCATTTTGCTTTTCAGCTGAGATAACAAAAACTGTTGGTACTTTAACATATGAAATTGACAGTTTAATGCCCTCATGGTTAAAGTGGCAGATGTATACACCTTTTTCCCCCACCTTTCTAATGCTCTGGAATCTCTCTCTGAAGGTAAAGGGTTTTTAGCAGTAGAGGCCTTTATTCCCTTGGGACCCTGTGAAATTGTTTCTGGGTCAGCAGTATGGCTTTTATAAAGGAACTGGTGAGAATCAGGAACCCGGTAATACCTGACTGGTTTAACAGGGGCTGGAGGTAAAGAATCTGGATTAAGATTGGCTTCTGCGTACACATCATCCAAAATATCTAAAACAGGAGGGATAGCCAGGGGCCTATGCTGGGGGAGCAGTAGAAATTCCCTAAGCCTTTTCTTGGAATCTGAGTAATCTTGACCTTCCCAGTGGAAATGCTCCCTCAATGTATGCAGGGTTTCCCCAAAAGGGTAGTCCTCAGGGGGGGAGACCGAGGGAATAGACTCCTCAGCATCAGAATCTTCAAAAGGGGAATAGGCATAGTCCTGGTCCTCAGAATGGTCTGAGGTAATAGAAGCCTGGTCTGAGGAAGGGTAGTCTTCCTCCAGTCTGGGTCTTTTGTCAGAGGGGGGTTGAGAACCCCTGATAAGAGTTATCAAATCCTCAGCCATTTTAAGCATCTGTTTTTTAGACATGGGGCCTTGAGAGGAGGTCTGAGGACCCTGTTTTTTAGTTTTCATGGCAGCTTTAGATTTAGTGAAGGATTTAATAGAGAAGGTGGTAGGCCTGAAGACGCCTTCAGAAATGGCAGGCCTCACTAAATTTTCAGTTTCCCTGCCAAGAGTGGCGTCGGTATCTGCAGTGGGAATGGAGACCGAGGAGCCTGCGACCTCGGGTACTGAAGTCACCGGTAAAATAGTTTCATCGGTAGTCAAGGGCTGTGTAGGCACCTCGCTGAGAACCGGTATCGGCCTAAGCGTGGTCTCAGTACTCGGTGCAGACCTCAGATGTCGGTCCTTATCTTTGCGTCTTTTGGTTAAATCTGGCGTCGGTGTATCCGACGACATGATATAATTAAATTTTTTGCCAAAATAATGAAGGGCGAACTCCGCCCGACGCTTAATAGTGTGCTTGTTGAACCTAGCACAAAAACGGCAGGCCGAGACGTCGTGGTCTGGCCCTAAGCAAGGTATACAGAAAGAGTGAAAATCCTTATGCGTTATTTGCTTCCCACAAGCAATGCAATTATTAACTTTGGCTGACATCGGTCTGAGGCAAGAAAAGTTTCCCCAACGGGGTACTTAGCTTTAAAGAAGACTTTGGCTGAAATACTTTCGTAAATCTCAGGATCTGGCCGACCGGCACTTGCGAACTGCTTCTGCTTCGGGCACCGCACGGCAAGAAAGACTGAAGAAAATGGCGTTGGCTGCCTCTTTTATACCCCTGGCGCACTGACGTTAGGGAAGAAGCGACGACAACCGACGCCGGACCTAGACTTTGGAATTCGGCCGACCGAGGACCCGCCTGACGGCAGGATAACCCATCTGAAATGACTGCAGCTGTATGCACGATGAACATCTGTTAAATGGCAACAAACCTACTCATCTTTTCAATCAGTTATGACAGGTGTCACTCAGGGCTCTATCCTGGGTCCTCTCCTGTTTAATATATCTAGTAATAACTTCCACACTTCCACTCACTGTGCTACTTTAGTTCAGTATGCAGATGACTCAACATTAATACGTGCAGCCTTAACAATACATAAGCTCCAAAACATTACCCAAAAATCATTTTCCTCTGTAGAAACCTGGTTCAATGAATCAAACCTTCTACTCAACCCCAAGAAAACTAAGTTAATGCTTTTTACCTCAAAAAGTTGCCAAAATCAAAAGTAATCTATTACCATAAAGTGAGGACATAATACTCTCATTGAAGCTGTACTCACAGTAAACTTCTAGGCGTTATAATATATATGACAATCTCAAATATGACCAGTAAATACTGCACACCATTAAATCTGCACACCAGAAACTAGGCTCCCTTTATAGGATCAAAAGATTTCTTACAAATACTGCAAGAAAAACTCTAGCTACCACCTTCCTATTGCCATCTCTCTTATACACCACTCTTATCCTAACAAACTTAAATAATACTCAGAGAAAGAAACTTGCCTCCTGCTACAATAAAATAGCTAAATTTGCCACCGATCTCCCTCATAGGATGGACTATTGTCATAGCTTAAAGCAATAAAACTGTCTTGAAATGCAGAACTACCTAACATATTCACAACTAACTACAGCACAGAAACTCATTCATCATCCAGAAAAATGCCCTGCACTACAAATGTTATTACTGCCCTACTGTCCAGCAAGGGATCTCCGTTCTAGTAACAAATTCTTACTCCTCACAAATAAGTCAAATAATGTTTAGGAGACTTGCTCTACTACCAGTATATTGCTAAACTATGGAATAGTATCCCCACATGAATAAAATTATCTGACAAACTCATAGTTTTAAACCAATGCTTAAACATCTTAACCATTCTGGTCATGCACATGCTCATCAGCAGGTTAAGACCTTGTGCTCACAGTACGATAACTCTTCAGATACTCTCCTTAAACAGAACACTCTCAACCTCTCACTGAAATGAAAAAAATTAAAGTTGTATACTCACCATAACTATGCATCTGTGTTGTCCATTTTCATTCTTCCTCAACGACTGGGTCTCTGATCTGACCTTGGATCCGACTTGGCTGTTTTCTTTTTAGACTCTTGGATCCAACTCTTGAGCTCCTCCCTTTACCCACAATGCCTCTTACCACTACATTACCCCAGATTGAGTTTGCTTACTGCTAAGTATGCCTTAGGGCATAAGTAACCATAATAACAATAAGAAACAGTCAGTGCTTCCAATGCACCTCAGCATGAAACTCTGAATGGATAAGGATAGGGGGAAGGAAGGAGGGAAGTTGAGGAAAAATGAAAATGGGCAATGCAGATGCATAGTTATGGTAAGTACATAACTTTAACATCTGATGTTGTCATTTTCATTCATTACTCAATGAATGGGACAGAGTCCCTGCCTACAATAATCCTGTGTGGCACTCATGGAAAGATATTCCAGAGAACCGCAGAACCAAAAACAGCTTTGCTCTTGGAGATGATATCTAACTTGCAATGAGCAATAAAAGTATAGGAATTGGACCAAGTGGCTGAAGCACAAATAGCATCAATGGAAGCCCTGGTCCAAAAACAGATGATGTAGCCATGGATCTAGTCGCATGAGCTTTTGGAGGTTTGGGTAAGGACAATCCTCTCAGAGAAAAGAGAAAGGAAATACAATCTGTTATCTATTTGACTAAAGTAACTTTGGATTCTGGTTTTCCCAACTGATTTTTGGAAAAGGCCACAAACAGTCTATCAGTTTTTCTAAAGTCTTTTGTTCAATGGAGGTAAAAACAAAGTTGTCTAGCTACATCTAAAAGACGGAGGATGGATTTGCCCTTATTCTCAAATTTTCCAAAGTAGACTGGCAATTTGATTACTTGATTTATATTTGACTCAGAGACAACTTTTGGCAAAAAGGAAGGGTTTTTGTATGTAAAGTCACTCTGTCTTTGTGAAAATCAAATAAGGTGATTTTGAAGAGAGTGCTGGGAGTTCAGAAACCCGCCTCGCAGATGTAATAGCAACAAGAAAAATAGTTTTCCAAGAGAGAAATTTTAGATCTGACTTAGCCGAAGGCTCCAAAGGGTGGTAAATTACAGTTTGTAATGGAACATTAAGATCTCAAGGTGGGGTAGGGTCCTTAATTGGAGATCTAAGCAGCAGGATATCCTTAAGGAATGCCTTCAATATTTTAGAAGAAAGTATGTCCTTTGTGGTAATCAGAAATGGCTGCCAGCTGAACTTTTACAGTAGAGAAACTGGCACCAACTTGAAAGACTGAAGCAAGAAATTCTAACACAACAGAAACTGGTGTGGCAAAAAGTTCCAGCTTTCTCTGTTCTGACTAATAGGAAAATCTCTTCCATTTACTTATACATTTTTCTCATAGAAGGTTTCTGGGATGAAAATAAGATTTGACAAACTGGAGAGGAAAGCCTGGACTGTGTAGCTATCATTGGAATTGGAGAAACCATTCAGTCAACTTGAGGCCTTGAATGTCTGGATGAATCATTCCCAATGGATGTGATTGTAGATCTGAACTGGGGTCTAGTGTCCAAGGCGGACACAGGAATGGGAACCACACCTACTAAGGCCAGAAAAGGGCAATGAGGATTACCTTGTTCTTCAATTGTTGTGCTTTCTGGAGAAATGTGGCTATCAAGGAGAGGGTAGGATAAGCATAGAGGAGACCAGACGGCCAAGCGTGGACTAGAGCATCTCTCAGTGACTCCACTGAGGGGGAATTAGGGCAAAGAACCTGCTGCACTTTTTGTTGAAGGCAGAGGCAAAAAGCTTGCAGCAAGTTTGACCTCCTTGATGAAAAATCATTTCCATCACTGCATGATTGAGAGACCACATGTGCAGCATCAGGATGGTTCTGCTGAACTTGTCAGCTAAAACGCTGGATTTCCCCTGTATGTGCATTGCTACAAGAAAGCGGTTGGAAGAGATCTTCTACTGTCAGACTCTCATTGCTTCTCGGCAAAGAGGTAAGCTCTGGCTCCTCCTGTTTGTTGATGTACCAGACGACTGACATATTGTCTGTCTGGACAGCAATTGGTCCTAGAGGGAGAGAGGTCCGAAAGACCTGCAACACTAATAGGACTGCTCTGATCTCTAAAACACTGATATGCCGATTGGTCTGTTCTGGGGACTATGTGCTTTGAACAGTCCAGCCTAAGAAATGCACCGCCCACCCCAATTGGGAGGCATCTGTAGTCAAAGTGGTCTTTGGGGGAGGAGGGATAAAGGGACGTTCCCGACAAACCTCGTTAGACTGCATCCACCAAAGTAGGGAGTCTCTGCATAGGATGTTTCAAAGGGTGCCGAAGCATCGACCACTGTACTGCCAGGGTCCACTGAAGTACTCTCATGTGAAGACGAACTATAAGTAGGAGGGTGATCGCTGCAGCCACTGAACCTAAGGCTTGAAGAACCAATCTTGCTGGAAGACAGGGATGGTCTAGATTCTGTCTGACATGCAATCTTAGGGTATGAACTCTGCTTTGGAGTACAAATGCGAACTGACTGACATTGTTCAGGTGAACTCCTATAAACTCAAAGACTTGAACTGGCTAAAGATGGGACTCAGAAAGATTGCCTGTGATCCTTAGGAATGAACACAACTGGAGTAAGTTATCCCTGGCCTTCTCTTGTAGATGCTTGGTTGGTTCAGAAAGGAGCCAGTCATCTAAATACGAAAACACTCTGAATCTCTGCAGTCTGACATGAGATGCCACCACTGCCATGCATTTGGTGAACACCCTGGGGACTGTGGTGAGGCCAAAGAACAGGGTTCTGAATTGGTAATGACCGTCTCCCAGCCAAAAGTGCAGATAGCTTCGAGAGTGCCTGTTTATTCTGATGTGACAGTATGCATCATGAAGATATGTAGAGCACAACCAGTCATCCCTCTGTAGAAGAGTCAGAATGGACTGAACAGTGACCATCCGGAACTTGGAGTTCTTCACAAACTGATTTAGATGACTGAGACCCAAAATAGGTCTCAGGTCCTCTGTTTTCTTTGGCACTAAAAAGATCTTGAGTAAATTCTGAATACTGATTGTTCTGGTGGGACCTCTTAGATGACTCCTTTTTCTAGCAGTTACTGAATTTCTAGAGCTGCCAACAATGAAATATTTTTTGGATATGATCCTTTGCACCCACAAATCTTTTGTGATGACTGTCCAGGCATTTAGGTGCAAGGACAAGTAACCCAGACTGCCTCCAGAGAAGAACAGTCGGGCATCCTTTCAGAAGTACTAAAAGGGCCTATCCAAGTAAGAGACTCGGGACCCTTGGTTCTGGGGACCCCCTCTGCCACTAGGATGGTGTATTCCATTGTTATTTCCCTCTCTGGCTATGGGAGAAAAATTCCCACGTGAATCTTGAAAAGGTTCTTGAGATTTTTGGAATCACATTTTCTTACCATCATGTTGATTCCTGGAAAAGGATCTCTTGCAAGGTAGAGAAATGGATTCCAACAACAGACAAGGTCTTTCCATCTTGCTCATTGTGGGAAAGTGTATCTTTAGCTGTGGGCCCAAACAGGGTAGTTACATCAAAGGGAGCACTGTTGAATGAGGATTTAAAAGGCTCCGCAAAATCACACAATCTCATCCAGGCATGTCTTCTAATGGCTTCCTCTGCTGACATGGACCCCGAGGTAGACTTAGAAAGTTCCTTTATCAAGTTCCTCTGTAACCTAGTAAAGTGTGTTAGGTAGTTAAGCGACTGCAAGGCAAAGGTTGCTGAAGCGTAAATGCTCTTTCAATATCTGTCCAATGCCCTAGACTCACAGTCAGGAGGATGGATACTGGATCTCTGCTCGGCTAGTTCCTTTTTGGTGGCTGCTGCAACAACCATAGCATCTACAGGGATCCCTTTACTCCAAAACTGCCTGTCTTTAGGGGCTCTAAGGATCTTGTCTGGTCAACAGGGGATAGGATGTACAATGTCCAGTTCCTTCCAAGCCTGGTGGGAGACAAGATCTATAAGGTCATCTGCTAGGGGTTAACCCAAGGTACAGATGGGCCAGAACTGAAAGCTTCTAGGAGCACTGACTCCTCTTGGGAAGGGCTTTGGGAGGATCAACCACCTTTTTGGTGCAGGATCTCTAAAATGTCTCCAAAGGAGTCATCCTCTGGTGGTGACCTTGGGGACCCTTTCCCCTCATCAAGATCAGTGTCTTCAGTCAAAGATTCCTGAGGGAAATCTAAGAGCCTCCTCTTATGCATTCTCTTCTGAGAAATCTCTTCAGTGGGATGCTCTGGAGAGGTATTAGAAAAAATGGGAAGTTCCTGAATAGGAACTGCCTAGAAGCTCTTATGGGCTGGCTGTCCCAGTGAAGTAGGGTGATGCGGCTTAGAGCTCAAATCTGATGGAGGAATGGGGATAGGATCCAAGGACATGGGACTCAAAGAAGCCCTCGGATGGGAAAAAGCCCTCTCCACTATCTCGAAGGCAGAGTGACCAGGAGAAGTAGAAACCACACTCACCAGAGCCAAAGCTCTTGGTTCAGCTGATTCTCCGCCCCTACCGAATCTCCTGAGGAGGGTGTAGGATCTGAGCTGTCCAGTGCCAAGGCTCCAATGGGAAGCGACAGCTCAGAAAATCTTGGAGTTAAAGTTCTTCCCCTGGACCCTGCACTGACGCTTCAACTCCTAGACTCATCCTGCTCAATGGGGATCGGGGCTGAATGTGTCAGGGAAACAGTTGTAGTCAAAGAAGGAGGCAGTATCTTCGGAGAGTCAAACAAGCCCTAGGATGGGAAAAAGCCCTCCCCACTACCTCAAAGACAGAGTGACCAGGAGAAGTAGAAACCAAACTCACCAGAGCCAAAGCTCTTGGTTCAGCTGATTCTCCACCCCTACCGAATCTCCTCTCTGAGGAGGGAGTTGGATCTGAGCTGCCCAGTGCCAAGGCTCCAATAAAAAGTGACAGTTTCGAAAACCTTAGAGTCAAAGTCATTCCCCTGGACCCTGCACCGACACTTCAACTCCTAGACTCATCCTGCTCAATGGGGATCGAGGCTGAATGTGTCAGGGAAAGTGTCGTAGTCAAAGAAGAAGGCAGTATCTTCGGAGAGTCAAAGAAGCCCTTGGATGGGAAAAAGCCTTCCCCACTACCTCGAAGACAGAGTGACCAGGAGAAGTAGAAACCAAACTCACCAGAGCCAATGCTCTTGGTTCAGCTGATTCTCCACCCCTACCAAATCTCCTCTCTGAGGAGGGAGTTGGATCTGAGCTGTCCAGTCCCAAGGCTCCAAGTGGAAGCAACAGCTCTGAAAACCTTAGAGTTGAAGTTGTTCACCTGGACCCGGTGCCTACACTTCAGCTCCGAGACTCATCCTGCTCAATGGGGATCGGGGCCGAATGGGTCAGGGGAAACAGTCGGAGTCAAAGAAGAAGGTAGTATCTTCAGATCTGAGACTTTGACTCTCAGCGCTCTCAGATCTGATGGCTCCGAAACTACAGGCTGGATTGGAGAAGGAGTCACAACTGGGTGCGAAGATTGTTGAATCTCATGGCTCCGATGGGAGACTGAGCCAGTAAATCCCCCATCTGGATCTGTGCTGTTAGGAATTTCCTCATAATCCTGTCCACATATACCTCGGTAACATTTCGGGAGCACCTGATCGAGGAAGACGAGGGAGTATGAACTGGAGGGAGTATGAGACCACTTTCTAGTAGTCTCCTGTAAAAAGAGAGATCTAAGCCTAGGAGACAATGGCTCCGGAGAAAAATTGGGACTCCGGATCCAAAGAGATTTAGAGACTATGACTGTCTGATCCAAGGGTGTCAGCTTATGCATTTTAACTTTAGGAGGTGGCTCCAAGATTGGAACAGATCTTGGAGATTGTGCAGCAGAGTGCTTCCTATGCTTCCTGGGCTCCAAAGATTTCTGCTTTTTGTAGGGGGTTTGAGCCCCTGGAGTAGAAGCTGTGGAAGAAGCAGCAGCAGGCAAAAGACTCTTCAGGACCATCTTATTATGTCTGTTATTGATAGCCCTCGAGTTAAATCCAGCACAGATTTTTACAACGCACTTTTAAATGGGAAAGGTCTAAATGATAAATGCACTCCCTGTGGGCATCAGAATTAGGTATCTTAAACTCACATGAACTGCACTTTTTAAAACTGGTAGGCTTCTTAGCCATACTAACAATCACCAATAAACAATAAACCAGATACTAATACCTAATATAATTTTTTTAAACAGATAGAAAGTTTACCAACAATGGTAACAAAGATTACCTTAGAAAGTAAGGTAAAGAAAGGCCGATACCAACTATGGTAAAAAGAACTACTTTTAAAAAGGTAGAGAAAAAGGAATAGAAAAACTACCAGAAGGAGTCAGGAGAGGAAGGGCTATCTAAAGAAATGATATACTAAAATGAAAAGGAGATAAATTGTATTTTTTTTTTACTCGCAAAATCTATCAAAGGCAACCCAGAGCTCGAGAGAATGTAATCCCAGCCAAATCATTAGAGCGGCAAATAAGATCTGAGGTAATGTAGCAAAGGGGCATTATGGGTAAAGGGAGGCTCTCAAGAGTTGGATCCAAGAATCTAAAAAGAAAACGAATGAGACAGATCCAAGACTCATTCACTGAGGAATGAATGAAAATGACATCAGATCAATTTTTATACATAACTGCTGCCTGTACAATCTACTATGTTGCATGTGGGCTTTCGCTTTTGCAGCTTCTACCTCTGTAAAATCTTAAAATGTATAAATGTAACTATTGTATGTGTATAAATATAAATAGAAATGTAACTGCTCTGTGTTTAACTGGAACTTCTTATAATGCAATGTAAGCAAATGGAGTTTTTCTTCCTAGCCCTCCACTGAAAATGGGCATTACCCAATCAGACTTTCCCAGTAAACAAAGACAAATAAATAAAGGGGATGAATGGGGATGTGAAGACAGGCATCCTTGAGGTTCAGGAATACTAGGAAAGCCTGGGTCTCCAGGTGCCATCCTTCCTAACCAGAAATATCCTGGAATACAACCCATTGTCTTCCAGGGTAGGGGGCACAACGTGGATGTTGCCCTAAGCCAAAAGGTCCTGAAGCAGTTCTGGAAGGAAATGAAGCTGTTCCTGAGGAGGATGAGGGGTGCCCAGAAAAGGTGGAAGGGATTTTCTCACCATGAAATATACCTTGGCGGATGATGGACAGAGCCCAAGAGTCTGGAGTGACCCTTAACCAATTGGGAAGGGACACAGAAAGATGAAGTGATAAGGGAACTTGGCCCAGGAAAAAGAGAAGCAAAATGTCAGATAGCACCTGGTTTGTCTTGAAAAGGAGGCTTCTGAGAAGTAGCAGTCTGAGTAGACTTAGCAGTTGTACACACCTAGAACCTTTCTTACCTTTGGGAGGATGGTGGGGTTGTCTGCATAACAAAGCAGATTTGGATGGATAATGCCTCTTGAATTTAGGGACAGGAGAGAAAAAATATGTTTCAATTCCTGAAAAGCCTTGCCTTTATCCTGGAGGGTTTTAAGAAGCTCAGCAGCAACAGCAGAACCAGAAAGGATCTTATTATCAACAGGAGCAGGCAACAATTTAGCCTTAATATCATCAGGTAAGGGCTGAAGATGAAGCCAAGAGTAATGTCTCAAAATAGAACCAAAGGCAGCTGCCCTAGAGGAAGCAGCAGCTGCATTATAACTACAAGTAATACAGTGGTAAGCCACTTGAGAAGTAGAACCCAGCAGAGAAAGAGCTGTGACATTCCCTTCTGAATCAGGGATGTCAGAGAGTGACTAAGAAGCTTGAGAAAGAAAGGCTAAAAATACTTGGTTATATGTGTCTGGTAATTAAAAGCCTGAAAAGCCAAACTGGCAGCGCAGCAGTATATACCTTTTTGCCCAAACGTTCCATAGCTCTACTGTCGTTGTCTGAAGGAAGTAGTTTAGTAGATGGCAAAAGCAAAAAAGGTCTGTCAGAAGAGACAGACACTACAGAAGGATCAGCAGAAGGACATCTGAACAAGAACTTTAAATCATCAGGCACCTTGTAAAACCTATCAGGTTTCTTAAGAGCTGGAGTACGAGAATCAGGGGCCACAGAGGCTGCTGGAAAGATATCTAAAAGGGCAGCCAAAACTGGAAGGACAGCAGAGGGTTTAGGAGACTCCATTTGGAGGAGTTCATATTACTTCTTTTGAATATCAGCAACCTGAGAACAGCCCCATTTGAAATATTCCATCATCTGAGAAATAGTGTCCCCAAAGGAGAGATCTTCTAAGGGAGAGTCTGGACTAATAGACTCTTCCTCCTCAGAATCATAATCAAAGGGAAAAGGGATTTGAGAGGAATATGCCAAAGACTCTTCCCCAGAATCTAAATCCCATTCAGAGGACTCCTGTTCCCTGGGCCTCTTGACAGGAGCAGATAATCAAGGAGGAACAGGCATAGAAACTCCTTGAGAAGGCTTTAAGGTCATTAAGGCATTAAACAACCCCTGGGTAAAATCCTGCCATTCATGTTGGGGATCTTTAGCAACAGGGGAAATATGCTTTTTTTGTTGTTGTTTTTTCTCCTGAGGAGTGTCTGCCCTAAAAACTGTAGAAATTTCAGACCCTTGCCAACACTCAAGCAACGTAGTAGGAATCTCCTCCCAAACTAGGATTTGTGGTATCCCCCTCAGTCTATCAGAGATAATCAACCAAATTCCCCCCTCAACATCTGAAGTGGACATCTACAGAGCTTCCAAGGATGTGTGAGAAGTCAGATCCATGCCAGCCTCCAACAGGGTCACAGCAGAGGAATTCAAGACAACAATCAGGTGATGCTCTGGGATTTCACCAGCCTTGAGAGAGATGTCCACGACAGGTGGGACAGCAGCCAAATCAGACTTGAGTTTTTTGGCCTTTTTCTTGGCACATAGCTGACCTTCAGGATGGGAAGATTCTGCCATAGCACCTTCAGCCAAAAATTTAAGACATTGTTTCTCTAGATAAATTGACAAGGAGGAGAGACAACTATGTAGGGTCTTATGGATAAACATCTGGCAGACAGAACACTGTGTACGGTCGTGAGAAGCCCCAAACAGAAGAGTCACTGCTCGTGACAATCTTTATGAGAAATCTGCTTTCTCACACTGACGTTTTCCCTTTCTGGATGACATGTATACCTACCAAAATAAAAGTAGAAAACAATAAGAAGAAATCCCAATGGTGTACTTATCTTAAACACAGCTTGGCAACCAGCAGCAGAGAAGGAGCATTCAGACTTATGACCAATGATGGCTTTCAGACTGGTGGCAAAGAAGTTCGGAGGTATGTACATCCATACATCACCTTTATGCTTATGCCTTGAGTGGACAGCATATGTGTGATGTATGACATCTATAAATTCATGGATGGATATTGGGCTACCCTTGGCAGGGAATCCATTATGTAAAGAATACAACAGTGATATGAAAGGACATCTATGTACATATTCAAATAAAGAAGTTTAACCTTCCTAAAAAAGAGCAATTGCCTCAAGTAGACAGCTGCACACACACACAGACACACATACACACACACACACACACACACACACACACATACACACAGGCATTATCTTACCTAAAGTTAAGGGTATTCATGCTCAGATACATATTTCTACTGCCTGTGCTCCTACTTACACCAACTGCTGTCTGTTCTTGTTTTATCTTTATTCCCTTCCCAAATGTGAAAAACAACTTTATGCCTTCAGGAAAACATTAACTTTTAGCCTCAAAGAAACCAGTGCTCTGGCTTTTTTATTGTTCTACAATCAGCTTGTTTCCATGGAAACATAGGATAAAATGTAGTCCTCAGCTACAGGCCTCTAAAGTCACACTTAATATTCATTGCTAAACAGAAACTTTTCATTACATTAAGTGTTGTCTTATTTATATGTTTCCACTTAAAACTTGTCATTAGATTAAGCTAAGTGTCTTAATCCATACATTTGTCTGTGCAAAAGTTAAAATACATCAGGTCTAGATATCCTATGATCTGTGTACTTTCACACTCCATCCCCCACCTCAACTACCTAAGATTACAGCCTATGAACATAAACATGCTTTTGTTCAGCCTGTTTTTCTCTTTTTGCATTGTAATCCCTACATTTCTTAATACTAAAAAAAGAAAGAAAAAGAAAAAGTTATCTGTTAACTTTAGTATCTTTATCACATACAATATCTTAGAATGCTTCATTATATAACTTGCAATTTATATCAAAAGATTTATAGAAATACTGTTAAGAACATAAATTTTACTTACAGTTACATTTTTCCTTCCTCTTCCTTTTCCCCTTAGTGTCCTTCCAAACATTAATGACATGAAGTGGGACAAAAGCCTTTTTATTCCCCACAAGTTTAAGTCAACAAAAGTCCATTTTCCACTTTGTCTTGTACAGCCATATTTTACATATTTGACTGATGCTTTGTAATCTCATATTTATTCACTAATTTCCATGTTGCTAGTCTTCTGCCTGCTCATCTACATCTCCTAACTCCAAACTCAGGTTCAGTTCCAAAGTATACCTGATTCTTTTTTTCTTTCTCCCAAGCATTTTTCTTTGAAACACTGAAAAACATTTCACTGGTAAAGTCTCTCTATAAGCTTTATTATCAGAAGAATGAGTAGCAGAGTCCAATCCTGCTTGATGGCTCATTTTATGTTGAACAAGCTTTTGTATTTGCTCCTTATTCTGTTGTGCATAAGAAAGTGACTGATTCTCCAGAAAAAAAATATTCTGAAGACAGCTGGATATAGCAGCTTGAATATCACATCTGCCTCTCAACATTCCCTGATTGCTGGAATAAATTTGCTTCTCTTCTGCCTGGCATACAGTGAATAATCATGTTCTACAAACACCCTACTGTCTTTATCTTTTAACACTTTGTCCTTATGTCACAGTTTTGTCAGGTCACCTCTTTTCTGCTGGTAGGACTGCATCTTTATTAAGACAGGTCTTGGCTGATTTCTCATGCCCAGGTTTGAAGCATGCACAAGATGTGTCCTTTCAATTAACAAATCCTACAGTGGAATATCAGTCCAGTTGCTTACCCGTACCTTCATAAAATGAATGCAAGCTGTTCCTTCCAGTTATTCTGGTACAGCAGAAAATCTCAGGTTTTCCTTGTGCACACTGTCCTCTAATTCTATCATTTTTTGAAATATTTCTTTTTGACCAGTCTCATACTCAGCCAGCCTTTTCTTCATACTGACCTCCAATTTTTGTAGTTGTATCAGTTCACCTGAATATCTGCTTAAAGATTCTTCCATTTCCCAGCCTTTTCTTGTTTGAGTTGATATATTCCTTCAATGTTTCATTTATTTTACTCAGCTCTGAGTACATTTGACCTATTTTTCCTCTAGAATACTGGAAGCCCTGTCTTGCACCACTGCTGGAGCCTGAACTCGTTTTTGCTGAAAAGCTGCAAGATTCTTCCTAGTCACTGCTTTTTCGTCACCTTTTCCAACTGATTTTCTTTCAAGCTCTCTTAGTTTCTTCTTTGCTAGTATCCAGGCAGTGTACTTACTAGCCAGTAACTGAATTTACTAAAAGTGGCAGAGTTCCTGGCCCTCATCTCTTAGTTTCTTTTTTCACATTGGGAGAGATGACGTTAAGTTGTTGATCAGTGTGCAGTCGTCTTGGAAGTCCCAAGTACTCTCATAACTCTTAATCTTTTAGTGCAAAAATCAAGCTCAAAGCCAAAAAACAATGAGGGACATATTTTAAATATTGGTGTTATACTTAGAAAGCTGTAAGAATAACAGGTTTTGCATTAGCATATATTTCTTAAGGACATATTTTGAAAACCATACAGATTATGAGGAACAGACCCCCATAGCTCTCAACCTCTTAAATCCAGAATCAGAGAAAATCCAAAAATAATTGGGGACAGAGACATCTTATATTAGTATTGTTAACATGAAAGTTGTCAGAATAACAGAATAAGAATTACTATGCATTTTTTGAAATAAAATAAGTCTATGGCTCCAATGATTGTCATTATTTATGTGCAGTCCACCACCTTTTCTAACCAAAATGCCAGTTTTAGTAGGGGCTATGAGGGATACAGAATTATTGTGCACCACAATCAGGGACCTCTCTGAAAATCAGACACAATTCAGAGATAGGAAGAGACCAACAATATGAAGCAAAAGCACAGATGGACAGATAGCAACCAAGCAATGTATGCCTTTCAACCAGAAAAACACACGTTTTATGACAAAAAGGCCATAAATATGATGCAAAATTGGGGACAGTTGAGAGCTACCCTCTCATCTTGTCACCTTGAAAAGTTGCCACATGCTGAGGCAGCTATATCCACATCCAGCAACTATCTCTTCACTCTTCAATATTCACGGGGGTTTTAAGCCTGTGAACTGATTGATTAAATGTATTGACCTCTGAAAGGTCAGGGCACTTAACCAATCACCTCTCCCATACAGTGCCACAACTGCAATTATTTTCAAAAGTGAAAGATAAAAATGTTACATAAAGCTCTTCTACCCTGGCCATGGTTCATCGATCACCTAGGCCTTTTTGTAGAACCCATTTTAAGAAACACTGTACTAAACCATTACTCCAAAAAAAACATGGACTTGTAGTAACATTCTTAAACTGCCATTCTCTTGCAAATCTCTTGAACTCTTGACTGATAAACTGAGGTTCACTGTCCGACATCATGGTTTCTAGCAATGCATTTTTTAAGAATATACTCGTTGGCACACTAAACATACTCACTGTATCTCCTAACTTCAGTACTTCTGGAAACTGAGAATAATACCAGTACAAATCAGATAATGTTCATATCTGACATGAAACAAACACCTGCCAGCATTATTCCATGTCAACCTTAGTATTTCATCTGACAGCATTTTATTTACTTTTTATTCTTTTTTGAAAAGTTTAAGCAGAGTAGGCAAAGAATTTTTTTCCAAGGGAGACCTGAAGTACTCTTTTTGATAAGTGCCTATTTCATTGTTAATTTTTTTCTGTCCTTTTAGTTACATCCAAGTGTAATTCACAGATTTTCTCTAGCATTTTACAACATTAAGTCATACAGAAAAGTCACCAAATTTCTGAGTTCAAACTCTCTCTAGAAGCCCTTATTCAAAGGTAAGGTACATTATTTCTCTTTCTAAGACTATTACGTAACTGTCTGGATCAGAGTTCAATTTTTTGTGCAAAGCAATAACTTTAGCCTTTGCAAGACCTTCAAAAATCAGCAAATACCATGTATTTCAACTACCATAACTTGACATTAAGTGCAGGATGATAGTTATAATACAAAGCCATATTAGTTTCACTTCAAGTTAACTAATCAGATTTTTTCATACTGTAAATTTCCCTTTATCTGGTACTGCAAGTCACACAGCTAAGCTGTTTTAAGTAATTTAATAATATATTTTGTTGCTATAAACATTCTATATGTCATGGGTCACAGATGAGATACAACTGCATACACATTTTGCCTAAGCAATACTCAACCATTTATCAATGGCATACTACATAAATGCAGCAAACATTGTTAATCAATATAGTTTCAAAAATATTCAAGTGATGCAAAAGTGCCATCAGTAATGGCTATGCCACAAGTGATGCACTAGTCAGCATTTTGCACATAAAATTTGCACATGTATGCAAAGAAAAGAAATAGAAGAAAACAAACAATAGGGGAAATGAGAGAATTTTACTGGCTATATAATGACAGCAGACATATTCTCACCTTGTACAAAAGAAATACTAAAAAATCTGATTCCATCAGCATGTTCTATTACGCTCTATTTATTCTACAGTAGAGAGTCAATTATCCGAACGTCAATTATCCAAATGCAGCCTTCTAAATTTTTGGGTTGGAAAAATCATAAAGTCTGAACATGTAAACGTCATAAGTATTTACTTGTGTGTTTTTTTTTATCTTGTAGCCCGCTCGTGTGCCTGAAGTGCCTGAGAAGGATGGTAGGATGCACTATGTGGCACAAACGAAGAAATGAGGACATAAGAGCAGAAACCAAAGCAGCTCCAATTGCTGAAAATATCAAAGAGAACAGATTACAGTGGTTTGGACATATGCAGAAAAGCAGAAGACAATCTGGTGAAGAAGATTCGGGCAGACAGGAAGACAGTAAGAGCAAATGAGGACATCCAGCAAAGAGGTGGATGCATTGTGTGAAAGAAGATCTGTGAAACTCAGACATGAGTGTTGAAGAAGGCAAGAGTGTGGTATTGAATCAGGAGAGATGGTGACAGTTAACGATTCCCCGACCCTATGTAGAAAATGGGGAAAAAAGGGATCTGATGATGATGAGCCTGCTCGTGTGTGAAAGATATTCTTTACTGTCTGCTGGAATCACCAAATGGTTGAAAAGTGTATTCTCTGCGTGCAGAAAAAACAAGATTTTAGAAGTTTTTTTATCCGGTTCAATGTATGTTTGATTATCAGAACAGTTTAATTATCCAAACTACCCTACGTCCCAGTTAGTTTAGATAATCGACTCTCTACTGTAATCGTATGACTGTTGTCTGAAAACCAGGACAGAAATAACATCCTTATACTGGAGCCATGTGGGACACTGAAATGTGATCCAGCCTGTCCATGCAGTAGATATAAAAAGTGTACACACCCCTGTTAAAATGCCAGGTTTTTAGGATATAAAAAAATGAGACCACAATAAATCATTTCAAAACTTTTCCCACCTTTAATGTGACCTATACCTGTACAATTCAAGTGAAAAACAAACAAACATGTTAGGGGAAAAAATATAAAAACTAAAAATCGTTCAAAAAGCTGGTTGCATAAGCGTGCACACCCTTAAACTAATACTTTGTTGAAGCACCTTTTTTTTCTCAAATATTTTTTATTTTTCAAATACAGTTGAATAAATTCCATAGTATTTGTATACAACATCTTAAATAACTATGTACACTATTTACATCAGCCTGACACCATAACAGAGCTCAATATATATAATTACTTTATAGGTCTAACAATCCAGTTATCAGAGTGTATCTGTTTGGTTATTGTAAAGTGTCAATCAATGATAAGACTTTTTTCCATGGATTGTTAATAAATGGCTTAGGATGAATCCTTAATTCTTTAATTTTAATTTCCAACAATGCTGTGGTATTCAGTAGGCTGTAGAAGTCTTCCACAGTCAGTACTGTGTTTGTATTCCATCTTCTTGTTATACACTTCCTTGAGATTGTAAGTATTGTCCAAACTAGATATATATTTGACTCATTCGAATGAGGACCTTTGTACACATTTAATAATACAAGAGATTTAGATAAGTTAAACGATTCATTAAATAAAGCTTGTAAAAAGTTTTTAATACCATTCCAAAATGGCTTCACTTTAACACAGTCGAAAAAAATGTGATTCCAATCTTCATTGTGTATTTCCTCATGCCTCCAACATATTCCCTTTGTGGAAGAATTAATTTTAGTAATTTTATCTGGAGTTAAAAATTATCTGTGCAAGCATTTCCAATTAAAAACTTTCCAGTATTGTGTAAAGGATGTATGTTTTATTGGTAATAAAATATTTGATTTAATTTCTTCAGTTAGCTGTAATGAGTGCCCTTTTGTTATATAATTCCAATACGAAGATTTGGGTGTTGTTTTATAATTCATCAATATCTTGTAAAATTTTGAAATACTATTTCCCATGTCATAATCATTATATATGATTTCATATAGGTATTTCGTAAGTTTAGGTATTTCTTTAAATGAAGAATTATTAATTATTCTGCATAAATCTTGCGAATATGTCAGAATGCTTTGCATGGTTAGCCAATCTTGTCATGGAATTTTATATGTTGCTTCTATTATCTGCATATCCAGAACTTTTAGTTCTTTGATACACTGAAACCAACAAACAAATCCTTTCTGTTCCCAGGAATTAATTACTTCTCTGTATATTTTATGTGGATAGCTCTTTGTAACTATGAATGGTGTTAAAAGGTCAAACCAGATTTTTAAATCTATATTTGCATTAATCTGCTGCTGTGTCTTTTGGCTTTTCCCGGTTAGGGGTCGCCACAGCAGAACTCCGGTCTGCTAATGAATGGTAGTTGATTTTTACGTGCCGAGTTACCAGCCCTGACGCACAACCTTCAACGAAGGTACATCCATTCACGCATGTCTCCACGCAGAAGACACTCTGAGAATCGAACTGGACAGCGTCTTATTATGAGGCGACAACACTACCGCAGCACCACCACCGCGGGTACCTAATTTTCCTAAATGAGTCAATGTAATAATTAATCATACGAGTTTTAGTGGGCTTGGTTATGTTATACTGCATACTAAGACATAATATGTGCCATGGCAAATTGTTTTTATCTGTTATTTGAAAATTTTTTTGTACATCAAATTCATTTATTGATATTACAGTTAGTAATTCTTTCCAATTTGCAGAATAATTTGGACTTACCCAATCTGAGATTGTTTTAGATATTGATGCTTTTATATATGTTTCTATATCAGGAACGTTTAATCCTCCCTGTTTCCATGGTCTGATATGATGTATTAAAGCTATTCTGTTTCTTTTGGGAAACCATAAAAATTTTATTAGGCATGAGTTTATTTCTTTTGAGTATATTCCTTTCTGGTAACAGTTGTATTGCCAAAGCGCTATATACAGAATCTTGGGTAGTAAAACCATTTTTATTAACTGCAGTCTATTCTTCAAATGTTAATATTATTTTGTTCCACTTTTCCACAGAGATTTTAATTGTATTGATATTACTGTAGTTTTTTTAGATTAATTCATTATTATCCTTGCATAACTCAATTCATCGATATTTTAAGGTAGATTCTTGTTTCCCTATAATGTGATTCCTCTTCGTCTGCAATTCTTTTTTTTTTTTATTTAAAAATAAAAATTTTGATTTTGATTTACTGAAATGGAGTCCTGAAGTCCTGTACAATGTGTCCATTAAAACTTCTAATGTCTCTTTTGTATTGGATAATGTTAATAATATGTCATCAGCAAAGAGCATTACTTTAGAATTGTATTGTTCATAAACATCTACTCCTTTGATTTTTCTATTGTTACGTATTGAATCTGCCAATATGTCAATAGCCAAAGCAAATAGAACTGGTGACATGGGATGTCCTTGTTTATTAGCCTTTGTTATATGTATAGATTCAGAGGTGAAAGGACCTAGCTAAAAATATGCTAAATTATTTGTATATATATATATATATATATATATATATATATATATATATATATATATATATATATATATTCTTTAGTAGATGAACATAGGAAGGAGGAAATTCAAATAACACCAGAATTTTGAATAAATAGTCCCAATTTAGGGAATCAAAGGCCTTCTCTATATCTAAGTCAATTATCGGTGTTTATTTTCTTTATTAATATAATATAGGAGAAATTATCCTTTTAATATTGTCATGTGTGTGTATCTATGATATATAAATCCAGTTTGATCATTATTTATTGTTTTGGATAGTGGTATTTTCATTCTGTTAGTTAATATTGTCATAAATATCTTATAGTTATTATTTAATAATGGTATAGGTCTATATGAGATACAGAGGTTTGGAGATTTGTTTTCCTTTAGGATTGGTGTGATTAAGGAATATCTCCAAGAGAGTGGTATTAAAGCTTGTGACTGAATTTCTAATAGAGTTTTATGGAAGACGGATAGTATCTTTGAAGGAAAAAGTTTATATATTTCCATAATTATGCCATCTATACCTGGAGCTTTATTATTTTTACCCTCTTTTATTGTATCTGTAATTTCTTTGTAGGATATGGGTGCTTGCAGATCTAGTTTTAATTTTTCTGGTATTTTTTTTATATTACATTTTTCATCTAGATTTAATTGATCAATATGTATATTTTCTTTTTAGAAATGTTCCATATATAGATATCAAAAATGTCACCTATATCCGAGACATTTTTCCCTTTCTTTTCATGGAAGATACTTTTAATGTTATTAGCTTTTGATTGTATTTTGATTCTTGTGGATAAATTATGTAGATATTTGGGAGAAGTGGCCAAGGTATTAATTTTTAGTTTTTCTAAAGCTAAACTAGTTTTATGTGTTAGAATTTCATTGTATTTATTGTTTAATACTTCTACCTTCTTTTTCATCTCCAAATGATTTTGATTTTTTTCTGCGTTTACTGACAAAAGTTTGGATTGTAGATCTAATAAGTCAGAATCCCATTCTCTGATTTTTTTTTACCAAGTTAGGGTTTTACCATATATGTAAGCTTTTAATGAGTCCCATATCATTATTTTATCTCTGTGGTGTAATTAATATCTAAGAAGAACTGTAATTCAGATAATAACCAAGGTTTGAACTCTTTAATTTTAGTTATATATATGCTGGAATTCTGGAGTTAAAGATTAATGGTTTGTACCCATTTTGAAGTTTTAGTATCAATGAACTGTGGTCTGAAAAGGGGCAGGGAGTGCTTGAGAAATTAATGATTTTAGAGTGTAAGTCATGGGCAGCAAATATTTTATCTATTCTAGTTTGGGTAACAAATCTGTGATCTTGATGGGAAAATAAAGATTTATCTTCTTTAAATTTGAAAGTATCTACAAGATCAAATGATTCTACCCACTTGTTTAAAGCTTTTTATACAGCAGATTTACACAGCGGTCTTTTATTTGTAGTTTTAGAAATATCAAATATACAGTTAAAATCTCCTCCTAATATTAAGTTGCCTTTATAATTACTGGAAATGCAATCCAAGTGTTTTTTTTAACAGTTCCTGATCCAATGCCTGGGAACCAGTATAGATTGGCTAGGGTCTATATTGTGTTATTATATTTAACTATTACTAATGCCATAAGGCCTTCTTTATCTTCATGTTTATAAATGATTTCTGGGTTAATCACATTTGTTTTCCATAAAATTGTTACCCCTTTTGTCTTTGTCTTATAAGTGGATTGCACCAATATCATATATTCCCTAGGATTCCATTTGTAATTGCCATTTGTTTTGAAATGAGTTTCTTGAAGGAAAACAATTTGTGCTTTGTTCAGTTTTAAATATTTCAGCAGATTTGATCTCTTGCTAAGATTGTTTAAGCCACTAGTATTTAAAGATAATAAAGTTAAATCCATTTTAGGTTATTTAGACTATGTATTTTTTGTTTTATTGTGACTATTAAACATTTTCCTCTGATAACTATAAAGTATATGTTTGAGCTTTTAAAGGAAATTATCAGTTTTATACTTTGATTGTTTACCAATAAAGTAATGTTTTGGTCAGGCATACTAAAATGTTTTTGTGAAATAAATTTAAATTAATAAATGTTAACAAAACTTAGATCCACACTAGTCATGGAATGAAAATCATTCCTAATCTGATGGATAAACCTAAGTCCATCAGATTATCACTCATACCTTGACAATCCAGAACATCTGAGCTCCATAAATTGAATCATATGGAGAATATTTGTAAAACAAATAAGCAATATGTATATTATTTTGAACAGATATAATACTACTTAGATTAGACAGAATTCTAATTCAATATAAATGTCTACTTATTGTATAAGCAATTAATATTTACATGAAAGACAGATGACAAGCAATTCAATCATAGTAAAGTAGGATGCATCAGATATAAAACCCCAGTAAAAGATTATAGCACACAGTTATTTAACATATTCACCCTTATTGATGAAGTCTTTCAAAACTTATTACTTAATATAAATAGATGGTAATAATATTTATACCTAATGTTTATAATACAATGTATTTTACTGGATAAATCAGAAGTTATATTTCATTGTTTACTAGCATTTAAGTAATCACTCTGTTGCTAACTTACTTAAAGCATCAAGTTTGTTTTATGTAAACATTGATGAAAGTTTGCACATTTTAATTATCAGTGCATCCCTCCACATAAGGATTTTCATATCTGTCATTTCTTATTATAAAATGAGTGAAATTATAGGTTAAAAACAACAAATTCACTTAATGTGATTAATGATTACAAGTTCCCTTTCCATATTCATAAATTGCCATTTTATGGCATATACTGAAAGTTTTTAGATTTAAATGATAACATTCTATTTTGTATAATCAGCAATGGTTAAACTGAGTGATTATTGTCAATGTAATACTATTTGTTCAGAATGTGATTGTTACATTCTGTGACATTCCTAGTTCAGGCTTCTATTGTTTCCCTTGAACATCTTTGTCAGTTTGATGTTCTTCTTTTGGCTTTTCCTGGTTAGGGGTCGCCACAGCGGAACTTCGGTCCACTAATGACTGGCAGTAAATTTTTTATGGGTGCCGAGGTGCTAGCTCGACACCCAACCTTCAACGAAGGCACGCCCATTCTACGCATGTCTTTCGAATGCCACTCGACCAAGGGGAGGAAATGCAGACTCCACACAGACGGCGCTCCAGCCAAGAATCGAACGTGAGAACCTCTTGCTGTGAGGCAACAACGCTACCGCTGCACCATGTATAAAACATTAGTTACCTTGGTAACAGCTTAAGTATTATGTATGGTCAAGATGTGTTACAAAACCACAATTCAAGTTAAAGCAATTATATGACTTGTTATGCACATTTAGCTACATGAGAAAATCATTATGCTTCCCGCTGATGTTCAATATAGTGATATAGTGTATGTCATTTATGACAAGTTAAAACAGTAGTGTTATTATACTCAAGTCTATGTTATTAAACTGTCTATTGTCAATTTAATACTATTTGTTCAGAATATGATTGTTACATTCTGTGACATTTCAAGTTCAGGCTTCTATTGTTTCTCTTGAGCAACTTTGTCAGTTTGATGTAATGTATAAAACATTAGTTACCTTGGTAACCGCTTTTATATATGGTCAAGATGGGTTACAAAAACTACAATTCAAGTTAAAGGAATTACATGACTTGTTATGCATATTTATAAGAAAATCATCATGCTTCCACTTGATGTTCAGTGTAGTGTATGTCATTTATGACAAGTTAAGACAGTAGTGTTATTATACACAAGTCCATGTTATTAAATCCTGTCTTTACTATTTAAATTCAGCAGACTGCTTCATCTTATATGATGATTATATATTTTATATCTAGATTTACTAAAATCATACGTTACATAACTATTGTGTGTGCGTTTTTTTTTTTTTTTATCATGAATCAACTTAACAAGCTAAACAAAGTGTTGGGAGACCATCAATATGTATACATGTGGTTTAAAACAGCCCTTTTATTATATATATATATATATATATATATATATATATATATATATATATATATTTTTAAAACCAAAAATGTCATTGCCAAGAATCATCTCGGAGGTTCCTCAGAGCAACATGGGAGCATCTATTTCTGTTAATGTGTCTGTGTACTGCATACTAGAGGCTCGAGGTCCACCTGAAGCAAAGCTTCACTTCACTGCAACTTCAAGCCTAAATTCCCTCCCTTTCAGAGAGCAAACAGATAAAAAAAAAAAAAAAAAAAAACATCCCAACAAGCCGCCACAACAAGAGACAACACACTCCTCCAGCCCTCCCACCTCCCACTCAGCAGACATACAAACAAATCGTTCTCTGCCAAAATATCCCAAATCACAGTTCTATCAACCCCCTTCCCCTGGATCCAGGCTAAAACACCAAATGTCTCTTCCTAATACACAAGCATCAGTAAACCTCGATCACATGCCGCAATCCACAGCTTCCTGGAGACAGAAACAGCAACATATAACAGCTGCCAGACACAGCTGCATCCACATACACCATGTTAGGCTTAACCAAACAGCACTTGAAGCTATAATACCTGCCATAATTGATATTAATTATGTTTAGACAAAATAATAATGACATTTGTACTAGCTCCCAGACATGGCTGCATCCACGCACACCATATCAGGATTGATCAAACAGCACTCGAAGCTATGATACCTGCCATAATTGATATTAACTATATTTAGACAGAATAATGATGACATTTGTACTTACAGCTTGCTACTATTATTCAACCAGGATATACATGACATTTCTAAATCATACTTTAACTGGAGAAGGCATTAGTCTCCATGACAGCATTTTTTTTTCAAAACACTCTACTGTTACTGCTATTATACATGATGTTAATTTATTACATTTAAGTCTGAACTCTGATGAATGGTACCTTGTTGAATTAGTTAATTACTTAAACTATTATAAGTACAAACAATGAAAAATGAACAAAATAAGCATTCACTGGATTCAAGTAGGGGAAAAGAAACTTCTATGTTTATATCATGTGTTGCTTTGTTTGGCTTATATATAATGTAAATAGTAACCCATCTTGACCTACCTTTGTGAAGAATTACAGGACTCTTTGAACATTCTGAATAAATAAATACTGTTTCTCAGTTGTTTAAGAACCCCTCCTTTTTTTTTAAACAAAAACAGATGACAAGTGATGTACTATATCAGTTGATACTTTGAGAGATGTAGTGGTAAGAGTTATTTTTTGGGACAGCTATCTTGGAATCAATTTTTAGTTTCTTCTTTCTAGTATCAGTCCAAGGATTTGTTTCTTTTATTCTTTTAAGAGTAGGGCCCTTTCTTCTGGGCTAGATACTATGTTGTGGTTTTTGATGAATATAGTAGCTTCTTCTAAGTCATTAAAAGTTCTCATCTCATTGGCAAAAAGTATTTTTATCTTGGCTGGAAAGGCCAGCTGTGCTTTAATGTTGTTTTGTTTCAACAGTTTTATTATTGGCCAGGCTTTTTTCCTTTGTTCTAGTATTCTGGAAGAATAATCATTGTCAAAGCTTATCAGGCTTTGATTGTATTTTAGGGGTGATTTTCTCCAAGCAGACTTTAATATTAGTTCCTTGTCCAGAAATTAAAGAAATGTTATAACTATCAATCTAGGTGGAGTATTTGTTGAGTTAGAAGCAGGTTTCCTCAGTGCTCTATGCATCCTTTCAATCGCAAATGAAAGTCCCTCTTTCAAGTCTAAAAATTCAGGAATCCAGGTTGTTAAGAATGAAATAATGTTTTCTCCTTCAGTGTTTTCAGGCAGACCAGAGATCCTTATGTTGTTTCTTCTTTCCCTGTTTTCTAAGTCATCAATTTTGTTAAGCAGCCATGTATTCTGTTTAAGCAGAAATTCTTTTTGGAATTCTTCCTCTTTAAGACTCCCTTCAATGTAATTTAGAGAAGTCTCTATATTTGTTATTTTTGTATGGTGTTGCCACAATAGTTCCTTAAGAGTATCAGTCTGTTTTTGAAAAGTTAATTTGAGGTTTTCGAAGTCATTTTTAAAGCCATCCATCTTCAAAGATAGTCCCTGCAAGGAAGATGTCATTAATTGCAGTTCTTTTTTCAAAGCAACATATGGACGAGAATTCCTTGAGTTGTTCATATTCAGTGACTCAATATATCTCCAAGTTACTTGACAGGAACATTTTTGTATATCTCCACCAAAACTGATATTTATGTAGTTTAGTAGTTTTATCTATAGATTTCTGACATTTTAAACTTGAAAATAATAAAATTTTCCTATATTATTATACTAGTTTATGGAGCTCTCAAAATTCACTGCTCTCAGTTAGCCATCTAGGCTCCTCCCCCTTGAAGCACCTTTTGATTTAATTACAACATTCAGTCTTCTTGGGTACAAACCTGCCATCAATTAGAGAGACTCTGATTAACCCCAAATAAAGTTCAGCTGTCCTAGAAGGATTTTCCTGACATTTACTCAGTTGCCTGCTACAGCAAAAGTCATGGTTCACAGAGAGCTTACAAAGCATCAAAGGGATCTCATTGTTGAAAGGTATCAGTCAGGAGAAGGGTACAAAAAAATGTCCACAGCATTGGATATACCATGGAACACAGTGAAGACAGTCATCAAAAAGTGAAGAAAATACGGGACAACAGTTACGCTGGAAAGAGCTGGACATTCTTTCAAAATTGATGAAAAGACAAGGTGAAAACTGGTCTGGGAGGCTGCCAAGAGACCTACAGAAACACTGAAGGAGCTACAGAAACTTCTGGCAAGTACTGGTTGTGTACTACATGTGAAAATCTCTCATTCTCCATATATCTGGGCTATGGGGTAGGGCTGCAAGACGGAAGCCTTTTCTTACACAGTCAAACATCCAGGCCTGGCTACATTTTGCAAAACAATACATCAAGTCTCCCAAAAGCATGTGGGAAAATGTATTATGGTCTGATGAGACCAGGTTGAACTTTTTGGCCACAATTCCAAAAGGTACATTTGGCGCAAAAAACAACGCTTCGTATCACCAAAAGAACATCATCCTCACGGTGAAGCATGGTGGTGGCAGTATCATGCTTTGGGGTTGCTTTTCTTCAGCTGGAACTGGGGCTTTAGTCAAGGTGGAGGGAATTATGACCAGTTCCAAATACCAGTCAGTTTTGGTCCAAAACCTTCAGGCGTCTGCTAGAACGATGAAGAGGAATTTCACCTTTCAACACAACAATGACCCCAAGCATAAATCCAAATCACAAAAGAATGGCTTCACCAGAAGAAAATTAAAGTTTTGGAATGGCCCAGCCACAGCCCAGACCCGATGTCCTTGAATGTGACAGATTTGGAGCACTTCTGCAAGGAAGAGTGGGCAAATATTGCCAGGTCAAGATGTGCCATTCTGATAGACTCCTACCCAAGAAGACTAAATGCTGTAATTAAATCAGAAGGTGCTTCAACAAAGTATTAGTTTAAGGGTTGCACACTTATACAACCAGCTTATTGTACGTTTTTTTATTTTATATATTTTTCTCCCAACCAACAGATAATTCCAGAGTATAAGAATCAGTTGAGAAGTAGAAAGGAAAAAGACTCAGTGAAAACAAAATAAGTTAAGTATTTCATTTATCCAGTGACTACTGCCATGTGAAAGGCTGTTCATACAACAATCCTGACAACATTGGCACTTTGAGCAAAGCAAACAATAAATCTCCCCTTAGCAGGGCCAACCTTAGATAAATTGGTGCCCTAAGTGAAAAGGCTCCATCCCCTCCCCACAAACCCATCCTGGTCTACTCATATTATCGAGTACTTTTTCCTTATTTTTTCTCATAGTTTGTCTTACTCTTCAGTTTTTTTTTCCTGCAGTTATTCATTCATTCAACATGATCTAGGCAAGACAGCACTCTGATAGCTGTGGAGGAAAACAAACTGCATTACGTTATGGGTTTGGGGACCACAAGGCTGACAGAAGCCATGGGGTTCTAGATATTGTAAGGTACATTTTAGAGTTTTTTAAACACATTTTTTTTTCATCCAGTGATTGGCTGAACAAAAAAAAAAAATGATCAAAGGAAGAAGTTGAGTCATATTCTTCAATTTTTTTCACTGCATTCTTTCTAACCAAGACTACACTGTAATAACTGCAGTGGAAATAACTGTAGTAAGTCACAGATCTGGGAGCTGCTAGGCCCCCAGAAGCCACGAGGTTTCTAGATGCTCTGAGATGCATTTTAGAGTTTTTTTAAACAAACCTTTTCATCCAATGATTGTTTGAACAAAAAACATAATTATGGAAAGAAATTCAGTCTTGCTCTTCAACTTTGCTTTTTTCCTGCATTCTGTCAACACAAGCTAACCGACCAAGACTAGCCAGTAATGACTAAATTAAGCTGGAGTTGATAAGAACCCAGAAGCCCTGGGGTTAGATACTCTGAGGTGCATTTTAGAGCTTTTTTCCCAACATTTTGATACAATGATGACCTGAACAAAAATTTGTACAGAAAAAAAATTAAATGCTTTTTTATTTCAAGGGAGAAATAAGTTATATCCAAGTTTTAATGTTCAAAGCTGACAAAACATCACTTCACAACAAACTGTAGATAAATGATTTGAGAATACATATATCATACATGGGAATAGTACTTGTCCGCCACCTCAAAATAGGTAGTCCCTTTCTGTGTATCCCTCCCCATGGCATTAATTTTAGCTAATTTAAAACATAAATGTGAAACAGTCATACTTCAAGCTGCTGTTGTCATATTTATGCCTCCTCGTCCACCACCCCCAACAAGAAGCTGTCTTCTGTGTACCCTTTTGATGTCAGATAAACAAAACTGAAAAAAAAAAAAAAAATAGATAACATATTTGCCGTCAAACATATATAAACAGCATGCTTATCTACTTTTCCCAACAGACAGCCACCTGTATATGGATCAGATATTTGATTGTGAGGAAAATGAGAAAAACATGAGACAGTACAGCACTCCTATACAAGCTATAGTGACCCTTTGTGCCCCCCTCAAGAAATAATGACCACACTGTCCCCAGCCCAACATGATATAGTGATCTCTCAGGCTTGTGAGGAATGGTAAAGAAATACTTACATCATCCCTACCTCCTACCTAACAAGTACAGAGACCTTTTGTGTATATCTATGAGCACATCTTGTTATAGAGTACGGGGGGGGGGGGGGTTCACAGCAGATGTGATTACAAAGCTCATATCAAAATCCACTTATATACACTTGCTGTGGGAGTGGGGGGTGGCACCAGCCCCGAGAAGTTCTGAATGTCTATGGATTCTGTGATGCATTTATCCCTTTATTTATTTATTTTGGAGACATGACTGTTAAACTAAGCAAGTGACAACAGCGTCAGTCACCTTCATTCAGATAAACCCACCAAGCAGTTATAACCATATCTATGTACTCATATGTCTGATAGTGATAAAAGAGAATAACCGTGTAATGTATTTCACATTTGTTCCAAATAAACAGTTGCCAAACATTAAAATATTGCGTATTGCTTCACATAATCACATTAGTCCTACAAAACCAAAACAATAAGCAGACAGCTGTCATGTTTCTCCACAGAAAACAGGCACATCAATTATACCTAATCTGTCTGTACATATCAAGTGTCCAGTTAAGTGCTCCATCCTACTTCTCACAAATGCTTACCAGTCCTGTTAATCCTGAAAGCGACTGTTTAAATTGAGCAAATGACAAGAGGGTTAATTTCCTACAGACAATCTCAACCACCATAGCTGGCCTTAGGCATAGGCCAACTAGGCGTTTGCCTAGGGCGCCGTTCTAGTAGTGGCGCTTTTCCTGTATATATTTGGTGTAGGTAGACCAGAATGGGGGCACCGGGTTGTGTGATGGGGGTGCCGTGCAGCCCTTTTGCCTAGGGCACCAGTTGACCTAACGCTGCTCCTGTCAACCACACACAGGAATTATAGCCACCACATGTGATAGCTCTGTAATATTATTTCATCTCCAGACATACATCTCAACTGTCCAGATTTTAACAGAATATCTAGATTTTTGCCTCATATTTTTATTCTGTTCCTTATAAAATGTGTGGTTTCCCAACAAATCACTAAGGACTGAAGTTACTAAATAATAACAATCATTCCAGTTTCAGACTTCATACCCTTCAGAAAACATATGCGAACACAAATCCTGTTAATTCTAGCAATTTTCTAAGTTTATAAGAGTAATATTTAAAATTTGCTCTTGTGTTGGGCCTTTGTCTCCACCTGTCACTCTATTTCTGGCTTTGTCCAGATTTCTTGCTAAGAAATTGAGAAGTATGACTACACAGTCGACTTAAACAATTTCTCACACTTTAAAGTATTCCAATCTAAGTCACACACAAATGACAAAGTCAGATTAATACTGTCAAAATATCGAGGTGATCACTATCATCATCATCGTAAAAACAGCAATGACACAAAATAAGTTAAATATTGCCCAACATAGATGACTGATCAGTTTGTCAATATTATTGTAAAATAACATTTGTCTCACCAGCACCACACCATTTCCTTTCTCGCTGTCTAGAATTTGGTTGAATTTCCCTGCCTCTGCTCTGTCCCTCGATTTTCAAATATGGACAAAAAAGTCTAAACTTGTTCAGGCACCTTTGGGATTACATTTGCATACTGCAGGGGTCTGACCTTGCAATGTTTAAGTTAGCGTTAATGTAACGATGTGATGTTAAGTCAACTGGAGCACCATCCCCTAGAGATTTCACTGTGCCGTAGGCACATTATCCTTTTTCCCTTGTAGGAGTATTTTATTTATTTATTTTTCAGAGTAAAGAAATATTACTTAAATAAATAAATAAATGCAGAAAGAGCACTCCCCCACCAAGCCCGAGGCCCTAGGTGGTTGCACAGTTCGCCTATGCATAAAGGTCTCCCTGCCCTTCAGCAAACTACATACTCTTTCATGCATACTTTTTGTTTCTGACCTTAAAATGTTAATTTCACTTCATACACTTCAATAACGTGCCACAATATAAGACAGTTTCTAGTGGACAGGACAACATAACATGCATAATGTTTTACCAGATATCAAATTCCTTTTTAATACCCTTACCATCCACCATGTCCTAGTGCTCCTCCTCATGCTCCACGAAAAAAAAATAAAAGTGGGGAAATGGATATTCTGGTATGGTACCATCTTGATGGTCGGGTAGGCTTTTTCCCCTCTCAACTAGCATGCAATGACATCAAGGATACTCCCTTACTTGTTCTCCATCTGAGTTAGAACCACCAACTTCCACTACAATCGGGCAGGATACAACTCCAAACCCTCACTCTGAGAAAAGCCAGAACTCCTCAATCCTGCCACTGTCCACCATAAACTGGTATCCAGTTGCTAGTCTGAAGTGGATCACCAGTCTCAATAACAGAAACTAACCATCTATGCCAGATGGTCAGTTGCCAAACTTTGATTTTTGCTCAGTGACTATCACTTCCTACTGCTTTCCTTTATTTGCCTCTCTTGTTCAAGATAGCCATACCCCTTTCTTACTGCCAGTTGTTCTATCTCACTCTGTTTCCCTCTAAAACAAAACCTGTGCTAATTTCCAGATTTCCAGATTCTACCTTCACAGCATAGTGTTTAGCAGGAAAGTCAGTAAATAGTCTGTATTTTAAATTTCAGTTTATTAACTAGATAGAGACTAGAGTGCAAGCACCTATTTTTATTTTTTTTTTAATTTTTTTGCTCCCACTGTCTGTCAAACATCAGCATTCTCTCATCCAATGACCCATCCATTTCCTCATCACCAAGGGTGAAGCTTGGTCAAGAGAAGCCACCATTTCCCTTTTTTGCCACTATACACTTGCACATGTTTGGTTCCACATGGGAAGGTGAAGTATGCAATCGGTTGCCAGCACTAGGTAGTGTATCACTTTTGCAAGGGACATTACCAACAAGCGACCCTGACAATCAGGTGGTGGTTTTACTGGTTTCCACCAGAGAAAGCAACCCATACCGATGCGATTCCCAAGTGAGCATCAGCCCCTCTCCTCACAAACTGAGGGACTGGGCCAAGCCCCTTTACCCATCCTTCAGATGAGACATTAAACTAAGGTCCCATCTTCCTGAGCTGGTGGTAATCAGGTGGGTGTAAAAGATTCCATAGCACATATAAAAAATAGAGGAAGCTCCCCAGTGCTCTGGCCAAATTTCCCCCACTCAGTAAGAGTTGGTAACAGTGCCATCCTGAAAAGAGGTCATGGGTCAAGTGGGACTAACCCAAACAACAACAACATGTAAGTTAAATAAATAAATTCTTCTTCCTCCATTATTGACTCCACAAGTGTCATGGACACTAATTGAACTCTGGTCACCAAGGTTGCAGACATGGCTTTAGTAGCCTGGGCCTGGAAGTCTCAAACACCTACTTTTTAGAGGTTAAAGAGGATGATTGGGTGGGTAAGGGATTTGTTCAAGTAGTACAAAAATGTAAGCAGGAAGATTCAAACCCTCATCTCCAGTTCATTACACTGACAATTGTTTTCACACACGTGATCATCGTCCTAGCTGGATACCAACTTGACTATGTACAGAACCCTTTTCTTTACATGTGCACTGTTCTGTGCCAGCTTCTGTGTTTATTATCTGAAGGCATAATTATACCAGTAGTGTTTGTACTACTTTTCATATATACCCTTAACTATTAAGTAGTGTTTCAGTATTTGTGCAGTTTTATGACTTTCATTTGCTTGCACTAACCCTGTTTACTGGAAACATTCATGTAATAAATTATACAACTGTATTTTGCTCTTTTCATAGGATCGTCAGAAATACAAGGCAAGTAAAACAGACAATTATGGGTGCTTTCCCCACATACCACTATCAAGATGTACCTCCCCTGCCTCTAGGTAGACAAAACATGTCAGGCCAGAAATTAACTTACAGGTACCCATATAATTATTGGGTCTATATTATAAAATCGGATAGGAAGAATGTTGAATGCTCTAATGAGCGAAACTGCCAAAACTCGAAGTCCGCTAAATATATATTACAACTCAGCGATTGCACTACAGTGAGGAAAGGGAAAATATTTCACTCTAGACTTTACTAAAACCTCAATAGCGGACCCTTGAGTTTCGCTCATTAGAGCGTTCGACATTCTTCCTATTCGATTTCATGATATAGACCCATAATTATCAAGGTTTATCTTGAAAGAAGAAAGCATGTTATTCTGTTTAACATACAGAAGCAATTTGTTCCAGAGATTGGAGCAACCACTGGTACTGAATCAATCCTTCCAATGTGTTTTATTAATATACTGGTGGTGGTTCAAATTCTTAGGATAGGGGTTTGTGTAGCTGTTCATCCTGTGAAGGTATAAGGTATCTGTTAGGCTGGGGGTCTCTGAAGGCATGAAATGCAAGACATAGAGATTCATGCAAGAGTCCGTAAGAGACACAGTACAGGCATAGGACTTCTAGTCTGTCTTGGTAGCTAACTGTTCTTAGGCCAGTAACTGTTTTTGGTCAGAAGCTGTTGGGGCTTTCCTAGTTGCATGATACTTCTGGCTAGGTATATGCCGAAAGTGGCAACATACACAATAACTGGTCTAATTAGGGCAGAGTACAGATGGACAAAAGCATCCTTTGACCTAGATGAGATACCACTGATAATAAGTTGTGCTACACAAAAGGATTTCTTAACGACTGTTGCAAAATGGTGGTCAAAGGTGAGGGAACAGCTGGCCCAGGTGCCAAGACACCGGACTACAAATTCAATATGGAGTGGGGTACTGGCTATGCTGTAAATTGTAGCTGAGAGGTGTTTACCAAAGTCAAAAATGCTACTTTTTTTTCTTTTTGCATTTAGTTGGAGCATTTTCTCTTACACAATTGGTTTGCAAGGGCTAGGCCTTGTTGAAGATCTTATGTACTGGGGGATGACAATGACACCCACATTGCAGTCATCAGTAAGTTTGGTTAGCCATAGATCAAGGTTTATAGTACAAAGGCTAGGGAAATATATACCAGAAAGGAGGGGTCCAGTACTGAGAATTGCAGGAATTCATTAGTTACTTTCTGTAGAACTATGCCACTCAAACTGTATAAGTTATATCCTTCAAACAGTCGTCTGCAATCTATCTTAACGTGTAAGCTAGCTTTGTTTTATTTTTTTTAAGTTTGACTGCAATGCCAGCATGGGGTATAGAGTTCAAAGCCTTAACCAGATCCAGATAAGCTGCATGAAATGAGTGGCCACTATCTATAGCTTCAGTAACCTTATTAAAGATGTTAACAAGGTTCAGCAGACATGATTTGCCCTTGACAAAACCAACTGTTATGGGTCCAACTGTATACAATTTTTAATACTGTAGTTTATGAACCTGGAAATGATATATTCCATAGCTTTACAAATTAAGCTACTTAGGCTGGTCTGTTTCTAAAAACCTGTGGTTAGACTTAAGTTAAACAAGTGCAGAAAAGGTTTCAGTGACTTTAATCAGACATGCAGTTTACCACATTAGTTCTGTTTTTAGCTATATAAAGTACATCCAGACCATGGTCCAATGTGATCTTAGGGGATGAGTGGGACTCAGATTTATGGAATTTCTAACTATTTCTAGAGTAAAATTAGCACTAAATCTATGTCTTTGTAATACCATTTTGGATTACTGCTGCATATTGCAAGGTGTTATTTCTCAGTTTTCTATTTGCCAGTTTTGGCTTATGTTCAGTTTTGGTCTTTCTGATGGCAGGTTTTAGTTCCATACTGATCTTTTGAATCTTTAATATAGGTTGATTTTTTTGTGGGAACTTTAAAAGTGTTTTCTTTCCCTGGAAAGTGGAATATCCAAACTTTTTTTTTTTATTTTGTATTATATGTGGTTCTAGTGAGGACTGCTAGGTCTATTCTGATTTTTGTGGGAGTAGAGTTCATATGAAAAAGTAGCAGTTGAAGTTTCTCCGGAGATGGTGACATTACAAGTAAACTTAGATAGCTTATCAAAAA
Organism: Protopterus annectens; assembly: GCF_019279795.1. NCBI lineage: Eukaryota > Metazoa > Chordata > Ceratodontiformes > Protopteridae > Protopterus > Protopterus annectens. The sequence continues at coordinate 750,119,602 of NC_056730.1, read as the reverse complement.
AATTTAATCCAGTTACCATATTTAAAGTTTTTGAATTCAGAATCATTTATGACTGAGAAGTCTGTGGTTTTAGAGAAGGTTGCTAACTTGTAATCCAACTTAACTAGGGATGGAGATACTAAAGACTTGGTACACTTTGGTGTAATATTAAAGTGGATCAAATCCAAAAATACTTCAGATCTTAGTGGGCCGGGTAACTCCAGCCCCTTGTGGGCCAAGTAACTATCTGTTCTAATGATTTATTGCTCAGTAGGTCTAATAATCTTTAGATGTATTCAACTTTAGATCTGTATTTACTCCAGTTAATCAAAGGATAATTGAAAACAATCAATAAAAAATGTATTTTTAAGGATAGTTTCATAAGTGCACTTAGGAATCTATCATGATCTACTAGAGACATGGAAAGTGTCTTACAACAGGCAGGTTCTGTAAAAAAAGAAAGTACAGTTGTGTACACTTACCATAAATGTAGATGTTCGAGTGTATTCACTGTTGCAGTCACCACACTTGGGTTATTTGCCTGCAGGTAGCCCTCAGTCGGCCGAATACCAGAGTCTTGGGATTTCTGTGTCGGATGCTGTCATCTCTTCCATGACGTCAGGTCATGAGGGGTATAAAACATGCAGCCGACACCATTACATCAGTTTTTCTTGCCCCAGATGTCAGGAGCCCCCAAAATAGGATCACATGGTGTAGAACATCTCCAGTAAAAAGTAAATACCATTGCCATAAGATATGGCCAGAAAATAGGATAGGTAGAAAGTATAGAAAAGTCAGGGGGCTGGAGGGAGGGTAACCAGGACTGCAACAATAATACACTCGAACATCTACATTTATGGTAAGTGTACACAACTGTACTATGTTCTTCGTGTTTCACTGTTGCAGTCATCACACTTGGGTTGATTCCCAAAGCTGAGGAAGGGTGGAGGCAGTCAAGAAGTATAAGGGCTGGCTAGCAGGCCTTGTAAGACCGCTGTGGCAAATCCAGCTCTGGATTTAGAGAAAACAGGTAAGTGGGAATGCTTGGTGAAGGTGTGTACAGAACTCCAGGTTGCAGCTTCCAGGATGTCCCTGGTAGGGACTCCCCTGAGAAATGCTGTAAAGGTTGAGGCAGCCCCGGTGGAATGAGGTCTGATCATCTGTGGAGTATGTTTTCCATGGTGTTTGTAGCAGAAATGGATGAAGTGTGCTATCCATTTGGAAATAGTTTGCTTTAAAATGGCCTTGCCCTCTGCCCCTGTAGCAAAGCTGACTAGCAGCTGGTCAGATTTTCTGAAAGGTGTAGTCCTGTCAAGGTAGAACCTGAGCTGTCTGTGCATGTCCAAGGAGTGCAGGATCCTTTCCCCTTTATTCTGAGGATTAGGAAAAAAGGTTGGTAAATGGATGGAGTGGTTTAAAGCCACACTGGATACCACCTTGGGCATAAATGATAGGTTAGTCCTGAGGGAAACCCTGTCCGCATGGAAGATAATGAAGGGTTCCACAGCCATAAGGGCCTGTAACTCAGACACTCTCCTTGCTGAAGTGATGGCTAGAAATAAGGTTGTTTTCCAAGAGAGGAATTTTAACTCTGCTGTAGCAGCAAGCTCAAAAGTGGGAAGCGTGAGCTTCTCTAGTACAAAGTTAAGGTCCCAGGCAGGAGTGGGAGCTTTCCTTGGGTGTCTTAAATTGTTAGCTCATCTCAGGAACTGTTTGATCAGAGGGTGAGAGAAAAGGGGTGGCTCAGTATTGTAATGAGCTGAGATGGCAGGGCATGAATCTTAACTGATGAGAAGGATAGGCCTTTGTGGAGCAGCTCTGCTAGATATTCCAGGATTTGAGGTAAGGTGGGCATGGCTGTGTCCTTTCCTTGAAACTGGCTCCAAGAACAGTATCTTTTCCATTTTTTTCTGAATAGGATTTCCTAGTACTAGGCCTCCTGGCCTCAATGATGACATCCAGCATCTGTTTGCTGAAGGTTGCTGGTAATGTATTCAGGGAATAAACCAGGCTGCCAGGTTCAGGGTTTGCAGCTGAGGAAGCAAAATCTGTCCCTCCTGCTGGGACAGCAGAGAGGAGGTCTGATGTAGGTGCCAGGGTGGCACTGCTGTCAGACTGCGTAGGTGTGGGTACCAGTGCTGGTGTGGCCAGTCTGGGGCAATAAGGATTGTCCTTGGCCTGTCCTGTTTGATCTTGAGTAGCACTTCTGAAAGGAGGGGCAGAGGGGGAAAGGCATAGATTGAGAGGTTTTCCCATGTAAAGGATAGGGAATCCACATTCCATGCTTGGCTGTGGGGAGATCTGGTGCACAATTTGCTCAGTTGATGGTTTTGGGGGGAAGTAAAGAGGTCCACCTCTGGTGTCCCCCACCTGTGGATTAAAAGTTTGAATGAGTTGGGTTCCAGTTTCCACTCGTGTGGGTCCATTAGATTTCTGCTTAAGTTGTCTACCAGTGTAATTTGTTTGCCTGGCAGGAACTGAGCTTGCAGGTGCACTTGATTGCTCAAGGCTATGTTCCACAGAGCCATGGCTAACCTGCAGAGTGGCTAGGAATGAGTTACCCCCTGCTTGTTTATGTATCACATAACTGTGGTGTTGTCTGTCTTTATCAAAGAGTTGTCCTGGCAGGATAAGGTATTTGAAGGCTGTCAGTGCATTCTGTACAGCTAACATTTCTTTTTGATTGATATGCAGGTGAATTTGTCCTGGGCTCCATTTGTCTTGAATGCATTTGCCTGCCATGTGAGCCCCCCATGCGTCTGCTGTCAGGGTTTGGGCGGTGGGGGGGGTTGAGTGAAAGGCAGTCCCTTGTTGTGGTTGCAAGCCTCTGCCCATCAAAGGAGCTCTGTCTTTAGGCAAGGAACGATAGGGATCACTGTTTCCAGGTCCTGAGAATGTTGACACCACAGACTTTTTAAGTACCATTGAAGTTTCCTCCATGGAATTAGGAAAATGCATGAGGTTATGAACCCTAGGGCCTGCAGTATTTTTCTTGCAGATAGCTGGGTTTGGGTGGCCAGTAGTTTGAAGTAATTTGTCAAATAAACCTGCTTTTCTGGAGTGAGGAATGGCATCTGGGAAGTTGTGTTCAAGCGTGCTCCCAGGCATACAATCTTTTGGCTGGGTACCAGATGTGATTTATTTTCATTGATGGTATACCCCAGAGAAGTTAGGAGTCCCTTTACAAACGTCAGGTGCTGAAGTAGCAATTCCTCACTGTCCATCTCAATCAGGCAATCGTCCAAGTATGGGTAAATATGAATACTTCTCTGCCTGCAGTATGCAATGGCTGGAGCCAGGCACTTTGTGAATACCCCGGGCGCAGTAGATAAGCCAAAGGGAAGTGCAGAAAACTGATAGTGCATATAGCCTGCCATGAAACATAGATATTTCCTGCAAGATTCCCTTATGGGGATGTGCAGATAAGCTTCTTTTAAGTCTAGGGTGACTAGCCAGGAGTCCTTGGCTAGCATAGGAAGTAGCTGCTGGAGTATAAGCATTTTGAATTTTGGTACCACCAGGAAGGTGTTGAGAATTGACAGATCCAGAATAGGGCGCCAAGAGTTCTCTTTTCTGGGCAACAGGAACAGTCTGGAGTAGAAACCCTGTCCCCTTTGCTCTGTTGGAACAGGTTGAATAGCCCTGATACTGAGAAGAGAAAGTACTTGCTTTTGGGCCTCTGCCCAATGGTTTGGAGGAAGGTCTGGCAATCCGCTTGGGGTTGGCAGTGAGTGGAAGTAGAATCTGTATCCCTGGGATACAATGTTTAAGACCCATCAGTCTTGGGTAATATACTCCCAGTTATTTGCATGCTGGGCGAGTTGTCCTCCTAGGGGTGCAAGTACTTGGGCATGGCTGGGAAGGATGAAGGACAAGTCATTGTGAACTTTTTCCATAAGGGGTGGCTTACCACTCCCTGTTTTTGAGGAGGGAGCACTCCATTGTTCAGATCTGTGCATACCCGGAGACTGCAGTCTTTGTGGTATGTTGCCCATGGGTTTGGACTGAGAAGGTCTCGGAGGGACTGTAAAGGACCAGTTTTTTGAAGGCATACTGAATCTAGGTGGCTGTACCTGTAAGAAATCTTTAACAGTTTGCATAGATTAAGCTTTTTCCTCCATCTTTTTAAGAACAACTTCTGCTTTTGTGCCAAACAAACATTCTTGGTTTAATGGAGGATCTAGTAATTTTGCTTTGACGTGGTCTGGCAAGATTTGTTCCTTCAGTCAAGCATGCCTTCTCAGAAAGGACCCAGTGACAGCAGCCCTGCAAGATGCTTCTAAGGCATCAAAACCACACTGCAAATTATGTTTACCAACTTGGTTTGCAGAATGCATTAACTCTTGTAAATCTTTATTTTCTACACAATCAGGAATCAACAACATTTTTTTGTTTAATTAGTTCCATAATATGCTGCTGGTACTTCAACATGTGAATTTGGCAATTTAAAGCCCTGATGGCAAGAGTTGCAGAGGTATATACCTTCTTACCCCATCTGTCTAAAGCCCTAGAATCCCTGCCCGAAGGGGTAGGGTTTTTGGCTGTAGTAGCCTTAATACCTTTAGGTCTGTGGGAAATGGTCTCTGGATCCGCAGTGGGATTTTTAAAGAGAAATTTGTGAGAGTCAGGTACTCTGTGGTACCTGTTAGTCTTTCTAGGAGCTGGTGGTAAAGTATCAGGGGTACGATTGGATTCCATGAAGACATCATCTACAATATCCAGGACAGGGGGTATAGCTAGAGGCCTATGCTGAGGCAAGTCTAAAAATTCCCTGAGTCTCTTTTTGGACTGTGGGTAGTCCTGGCATTCCCAGCAGAAATGCTCTCTAAGGTTATGCAAGGTTTCACTGAAAGAAAAGTCCTCTGGGGGGGGGGGGGAGGCAGGGGGAATGGAATCCTCTGCATCTGAATCCTCATAGGTAGATAAGGGTATGTCCTGGTAATCAGTGGGGTCAGAGTCATCGGACTCATGTTCTGTAGAATCAGAAGGAAAATCAATTCTTTGTCTTTTAGAGGGGGAAGGCTGGCATCCCCTAATTAAAGTAATAAGGTCTTCAGCCATTCTAAGCATTTGCTTCTGTGGCATAGGAACTTGAGAATGTGCTTTGGTTGTCAATTTCCTATGCATAGTGCGAACTCTGGGCCTGAGAAATTTGGTAGTTTTAATCAGAAACAAAGTAGTCGGTTTAATATGAACATCGGACGGTCTGAATACACCCTCAGAAGCCGGTGCCTGCACAGCGGCTCCGGACACATCCAAGGCAGAGACATCTGCAGGTTCCATAGTCAAAGAAGCATCTCGTGGCATACCGGACTCCGAATGTGTCTCAGTAGAGGCCTGCGAATCTGCAGAAGCGGGTAGCAGAGGCTGTGAAAGCACCTCACTGAGTACCGGCGGGCTGGTGAGACTAGCTTAATGGAAGCATCGTCGGCAGTTTTGGACCTATGCGGTCTGTCTCTGTCTTTATCCTTATGTTTTTTCGGAAGATCGGTAGTCGGATGGCTTATTGAAGCCATTTTGGAATACTGAGAACGAGAGCAAAAGAATTTAGCGACAAAGATAGCCCGATGACGAATAGTTCGGGTGTTGAACAAGGCACAAAACCAACAGCAAGGGGACGTCATGGTCTGGGCCTAAACAGGTGATGCAGTAAGAATGAAAATCTCTGTGAGGTATTTGCTTTCCACAGGCAAGACAATTAACTTTTTTCTGACATCAGTTAGAGCAAGGAAAAAGGATCCCCAACTGGGTACTTAGCTTTAGAAGACTTCAGGTTTAAAACTCGAAAAATGAAAATTTCAGGTAGCGGCCGACCGGCACTTACGAACTGTTTCTGCTTCGGGCTTCTGCGCGGCAAGAAAAGCTGATGTAATGGCATGGGCTGCATCTTTTATATTCCTCACGACCTGATGTCATGGAAGAGGCGACAGCATCCAATGCAGAAATCTCAAGACTCTGGTATTTGGGCCAACTGAGGGCTGCCTGCAGGCAGATAACCTAAGTGTGATTACTGCAACAGTGAAACACGAAGAACATCTGGAAATAGTCACACATCTTGTTTGCTGGGTATGATACACTCATGGCAGAAGGCCTGTATACTGAAAGGCACAATAATGTGCTAAGACTGTTGTATTGCGGACTGAATAAACACTACAATACAGAAGTAGCTGAGAAGCATTGGAAGCACAAACCACAAAGCATTATAGGGAATAACTAAGTGTACATCACATGGGATCAACCATTACCAACAGTTAAAAAAACAGATGCGAGGAAAAACACATAAAGTAATCCATGAAAAAAGCTAGAATTAGTAATTGATCATTAAAACTGCAAAACCTGGTGATTACAGTGCCTTACATACAGAGAAACACAAAATCATAAAATATCAGGATTTGCAGGTAGACTTGAGAGCAATGTGGAAGAAAGATACCCAGACAGTTCCAATAGTAGTAGAAGGAACAAGTTCAATAAAAATACTTCACAGTTGTACTTAGATATGCAACCAATACATGTAACCCTGCATGACTTACGAGGTGGCACTTCTGGGCACATTGCGGGTGCTGAGAAGAGGACTCTTGTCTAACATCAAAGAATAAAACAATACTAATTCCATGAACTCTAATCATACCCTAACTTAGGAATGGGGTCTATTCCTGTCATGGTAATAGAAATCCAAAATACTTAGCAATATTAAACCAAGAGAAAAGACAGGTTATAAATTGATAGTTGCTCTTATTAAGGTTGAGTAGGTGCTTGTAACTACAGTATTAGGGTCATGGGGGATTTGTCTAGAGATCACATTACCCCTGACAAGCATACAGACACCCCCCCCCCCCGCAGTGTTCCAGAAATTTAAAGGCATGTTAAGTCCTGAACCCTGGTAAGGAGATATCCTTGCACTGAAACCAAGTCTCAGTTCCAACACACACATATGGATATATTCGAGATTTAGAACCTCAGTTTCATGCAGTTTGTTGCTAAGATGTCTAGCACTGACTGCAGTCATCTTGATGTGGTCAGAATTAAGACTTACTATGTTGGAATGTCCAGTACTTAGACTTGGCCTAAGAAAGACTATTCAGGGCAGAAAGTGCTTTGGCTAGTAAATGGAAGACAGAGTGAGAAATATAGACCATCTTTAGAAAAGCAGGCTCGCTGGCCTGTATATAATCACCTTCCAGGTTAACACATGTTGTACCTCCCTAGAAAAACACCAACTACTTAGGTAATTACTGAAGTCAGTTATCTTGTGTTTGATGTTAGGCATCATTCTAGGTGAGGGTGGGATTCCATTCAGTTCAGAGTTGTTCATGCATCCACCACCACTTCTCTCTCTCTCTGTATGTTCCTCAGGGTTGAGTGCCACATTTCATTTTTGCCTGTGTAGATAACTACTAAGTCAAATTCATACTTGCCCAGTGTGAGGGACTGAACTACCCTCTAGACATCATGGATCATAGAACAGGAAGACAAGTTACTGTCACCCTCTCCTTGCCCAACCTTGACAGCAAGGAGTTTGTCTGTTTCACAATGGAGCCTCTAATAATTAGAACATATCCCTACTTATGGTTTCTGAGTCTGTAAAGTGGAACACTTATAGCTCACAAGATGGTGAGTTTTGCTCTGTAAGAGGGTAGTAAACTTGCGGTAGTGCCTGAATGCTGATAATGGATTGTGTTAGATCTAGGAGGCTTTATAACTGAGTTTTGGCAACCTCTGTATGTGCTGGGTGAGTGGGTACATATATATTTGTGGATGGATGGTGGTGTGTATTGCTCACACACCTTTGTTTTAAATGAAAGTTCTTCCGCCAAGTTGATAAAGATTGTGTTGCGAGTATCAAGTATTAGTTCATAGTCTGGAAGCATTAAGCAGTTATTAATTGCTTAAGGACCCTCCAATGCTGTACCCAAAGCTGATTTGACATCCATGCCTGACAGATGAATTTATTTCTTGTGAAGGGATACAGACAAAGGTGTCAACTAAAAGTCAGATGGCAGATTACAATTAATAGGAGTAGGTTCCAGTCTACATATGAATGAAAGAGTTCACTCAGATACTCAATTTTAACAGCTTAGGGTGTCAATGATAAACAGATGGTTCTATTTTGCAAGGAGGCCAAGGACTACAATTTTAATAATTAAGTAGTACACAGTGACTTAAGAGGTTACAATAATGGTTACTAGTGGGATCTATACTATTAGGTAATTCACAGTCTGTAGCATGCATGGGCTCACAGCACAACACACAACAGCAAAGTTGAGGACACAGTAATAAAATTAATAAAAATAAAATGAGATGAAAGCTAAAGACAGCCAATCTACTTGAACTCTCTTGCTCCCTGGTCAACCAATCACCCAGAACTAGACTTTTGTCTCACTAAAATCATGTAAAACAACAAATTAACTTAACTCATAATTTCAATATTCATAAAATGCACCTTTCTGGATGTAGAAGGGATCAGTAAAGTAAAATCTGATAAAATCCACAGCAACAGACCTGTTGCACAACTTACAGCAGCCCAGGAAAATAGAGAACAGGGTTGTACAATGCACTGCCGTTTAAACAAACAAGATGCTGAGAACATACATTCTACCTTTTCTTTAAAATCAGTGGCCCAGTTTAGAAAGCGTACTGTGAGGTGTACACCTTGTGGTAACCATTTCTGAATCAGAGACAGCCTTCTCTCATTGTGCTGCAACATGAAGACCTGCAGCATCACAGTGGGCTTTATCTATAGCTATGCAAAATACTAATGAGTCAGTCTGAGAAAGAGACATATGCTAATTAGCTATCTGCTCTCCACTCAGAACTGCCTGTGGTAATGCATTTACTCAGCCAAACGATTCAGAAAATTTTAGCACAGACACTCCTGGCCACTCTAGGTAGTTCATCCACTGCACTACAAGCATGTGTCGGACAGCTTAGTGGTCAGGTAGTGTTAGGGGTGTGTGAATGAGTGTATGAGAGAGGCTGCACGTTTGAACATATGTATGAGTGTATGACTGCCTGGAGGGTAGCAATGGGGTAAGGGGTTAGTGAGGGGGTGTATGGGTGAATGAATAACTATGTGCATGAGTATGATTGTGTCTGTCTGTGTGTGTACATCTTTGTGTGTGTAAACATGAGTAGGGGCTGTCATATCTGCACACTCTCGTAGACTAATTAGCAAATCCTACCACACTAGCTTGGGTAGACCACTAGCATCAGGTATAAATATGTGGGTCAGGGGGACCACTAGCCACCAGGAAAAATTACAAACATGTGAGTCATGGAGGGTCACTAGCCACCAGGAAGAACTCAAAATACATGGGTCAGGCAGAAGCCACCAGGCATAACATTATATCACTGTGCCTTAACAGCACTTAAAAATAGGAGGGATTGGAAGGGGAAACACTAGGCAGCAGGAAAACCTCTTCCTTTTGTGCCTTAATGGCACTTAGAATGGGGATCAAGATGGGAAATACTAGACACCAGGGAGAACTCCTTGTGATGATGTAAGGTATTGCCAGCTATGCCAGGAGAAATACGGCAGTGGATATTTAACATATGCCAGCACAGCTAGCTGGAATTTTTTAAGAATTATATGTGATTTGTATTCAAACTGACTTGTATAAATGCTTGTGTTGAAAAATGTATCTGTAAAGTTGCTTGTGTTAAAAATGTATCAACAGTGTACCCTGCTGGACAGAAACAAAATGTACATGTACATCAGACTGTACTGTATTGTAGATGATTAAATGTATACATAGTAACAGAGAACGGTGGAAGAGAAGAGGTTAAGCTCAGCCCCAGCTAACTTTGGAAAATAGTAAGAAATTAAATTTAAATTAATTGGGTTAATTAATTAAATTACTGGGCCTAGGCCATCAAGATGTTAACTCTCAGTTTTGAATGAAGCCAGAGATGAAATGTCTGTAAGAAGTATGATTTATTAGCTTCTATAGGAAGAATGGAAATGTTTTATGGTTTTATGACTTCCAGGAGCTGTAGCAGATATTAGCAAGGCTCTATGTCTGTGTATTATTGACACCTATGTGCTATATCCTGACAGCTTTTGGCCACGGGGGGTTGCTTGGGAACCAGAAGTCAGTTGACCGGAGGTATGTGATGTCATTTTGTAATCCAGGAAAAAATGATATTTTAATACTAGGTGAGACTGAAGTCTCATGGTGCTCTGTTTTGGAAACTTGACATAGAAGTATCACTCACCTACTTCATCTTGCCTTGCTCTAGTAAGTGACTAGGAAATAGAAACTCTTGAGATCAGTCAAGAAAATATAATGAGATTAATTAAGTATTGTTTTTCTGTAACTGTATGAACCTGCCCACCTGTGGTATTTTTAATATTTCATGTGATTGAAACTCTGGTGTTTATTGCAAATAGATATTTAGTATTTCATGTTCTTTTCTTATTTATTATTAAATATATTTAAACTTTTCATTGTGGCTGGTCTTTTAAAGAACATTTGAACGTTTGAGAGTACTCATATCTGTTTGGTGACTTTGTGGCCACTCCTGAAAGCCTTACTGCACTGGTCAAACTACCATTTATATTAATATTAATTTCACTCAGTATAATTGGGTACCTTGTAAGAGCCTTAGAGTAGCTGGCTTAAGAGTGTCTAGTGGCAGTAACTACCTTATAGTCAGGGCAGAAGGGGCATAGCTAGTAAACTTGTGCCAGCCTTTCCCAGGTGTGTGTGTGTGTGTGTGTGTGTGTGTGTGTTGTATAAATCAAATCTCAAAGAGTGTGAGTGTGTGTGCGTGTCTGTCAGCTGGGTTGGGGAAGGGACACGAAGCGCTGGTTTCATAGAGAGGGTGCTGGAGGACTGGTTGGACACTTGTCTGAGGACTTAACTCAACAGGTGTGCCAGTGGGAAGCCTTACTGGGGACCTGGGGAGAGACAGAGAGACAAACCCAGACTTTGGGCTGAGTGTGTTCCCTGTGTGCACTTAAGGGAAATTGAGCTTGATGCAGAGAGCTGCATCTGGAAAAAAATGGTGTATCCATTTTTGTTCCAAGTGAACCTCCCTCTCCAGCGTCAATGGTGAGAATTGAGGCTTCTTGATTACTGGCCCACAGTGAGGACATCACACTCCTCATTTTGTGCCTTAATGGCACTTGAGTGGGGATCAGGATGGGAAACCAGGGCCTTTTCACCACAGCCCTACATTAGAGCAATGGGGTTCTTTCTGAATCCCTGGCAAATATTCACAGCATTGTAAATCACATAAATATAATTATAATGCAACAGTATTTATAGCACAGCCATGATAAAATAATTGAACAGCATAATCCACCAACAGCAGAATAAAAATGGCTGTTATTACTCTTTTATAAGATAATACTAAGACCCTGTTTAGAAAATTATAAGAAGTTACAAAAACACATTTTTACGAGATCATAAATGCAATAAAACTTGTTCAGAAGAGTGCAATAAAAATGCTGCACAATATTCACAAAAAAATAACATTAAAAAGACAAACTATGATTAGCACAGCCTTAAAGAAGGATGGCAAAGGTAACACATTTGAAAAATATTTAAGTGCATTAAGGAAATTAACAGATTTCAAGTGGGAAGAACAAGAGGACACTACGTAATAATGCATCCTGAATGAGTCAAATGAGGTACAAGGATTTTTTTTTTGTTTATTTTATTTTTTACAGGAAAGGTGGTTGATTACTGGAAGATATTTCAAGAAGGGATTAAGAATAAAACAGTTTTAGAAGTTTGAATTCATATGACAGGCATAACGCAAACCTTAGAAAGAATGGAAAAATGAGATGCAAATTAAATGAGATCTGGAGTTTAATCAGAAGGTAGGAAAATAAGAAAACTAAACAGCCAAACTAGTAGTGAAGAAAGATAAAGCCCTGACTACAGCCCAGGTAGCCTAAGTTCAATTAGAGGCTTGGGTGACTGACAATATTAGCATGAGAGATTGGGTGTGTAGTGTGAGGCAGAGCAAGGCATGCATAACCAGAATCACTTTGAGGAGGGGCAGCAGTGCAGTGGGTATTCTGGGGGAAGGTTTACAGCTCAAGAAGTCAGTGACTGGTACAGCTCTTGTGCTCACTCACAGTGGGGAATACACGGCTAGTAAACCCATCTCCCCACCCAAAGATGGAGTTAGGGACCTACAAAAACATGCTCTCATTGCCAGAATGCTGATGGGAAACCTCCTTGATGTCTACTCTGGTGACAGCTCCACAGGGCAGCTCTCATCCTAGTGGCTCTGGGGACTCCCCACCATTAGGGAAAGCTTAAGTTTGAGTCCAATACATGGAGGCTTGTGGTCAGCAGACAAAGGGAAAAAAAATAAGTAGGCTAAACTACCCTTACATATGTTGTCAGAATGAATGTTAGAATTATATAATAATAAAATAGCTGTCTGCCTTCAACAAAACAGCATAAAAATAGTTGTAGTTTGTCTTTCGGCTTTTCCCGGTAAGGGGTTGCCACAGCGGAACTCCAGTCCGTTAATGATTGGCAGTAGATGTTTACAAAACGCCGAGGTGCCAGCTCAATGCCCAACCTTCAATGAAGGCACGCCCATTTACGCACGCATGTCTTTAGAACGCTACCCAACCGCGGGGAAGACATGCAGACTCCACACAGAAGGCACTCCCAAGCCCAGTCGAGAATCGAATGGGAGAACCTCTTGCTATGAGGTAACAACGCTACCGTCGTACCACTGCGGCACAGCATAAAAATAGTTTGTGTCTTTCGGCTTTTCCCTTAAATACCTTGTTCCACAGATGAGTGGCGTGGCACCTGCAGTCGCTACAGCGGAACTCTGGTCTGCTAATGATTGGCAGTAGATTTTTACGTGCTGGTTTGCCGGGCCCAACGCACAACCTTCAACAAAGGAACACCCATTCATGCATGTCGACACACAGAGACGCTCTAACTGAGAATCGAACGGGCAATGCCTAACTGTGAGGTGACAACGCTACCGCAGCACCACCACCACTGTTCACAGCATAAAAATAGTAAATGTGTTTAATACATTTACTAATAAAATAGTGGTCTACATTCAAACAAAAAAAAGCATAATAGTAACTATGTCTAATGCATTTACTAAGTACTGTACAAATTATTATACATGATAAAATGGCAATGAAACAGATGAATCAGTAAAGAACCCTTAACAGCTGTGGACACTTATATTAATGTCTGAAAAGCAAATAAGACAACAGTGCCAGTAAAACACCTTTTATGCAGGTCAGTGTTAAAGTGAAAAAAGGCCATCAGGTTTAAGGATTTTTCAGCTCTCTCATACAGTATTACCTCATAAATAAATAAAAGGGTATTTATAATTAAAACTCTGTCTCTGTTAAAATAAACATTTTAATGCACATATATCAAATATTTTCTGTATATTCAAATTCCAAATGCCACTTCTGTGAAACTATTTGATAAGGTCTTAACTTCTAACCTGAAAACGTCAGTGAAAAAAACATTCAGACGCAAATGAAACTGAATGAAATGGGTCTTGACAGCAGCTAGCTCTAACATAAGCAAAAATGTGAACGTGGGTAAAATGCACATTTAAGTTAAAATGTTAAGACTGTTAATTCTATCATCTAAGTAAAGGTCCATACGGTGAGGTCAGCCCTTGTGGTGAAGAAGAAGTTCAGCTGCCTCTGGTGTAACTGTTATCTTCCTCTACAAGGAAAGACATGTGGCACAGCCCAAAGCTGGGGCACGAACCCTGGATAAGCTTAAGACATTTATCTGACAGCATCGTCTGACACTCCACAAACACATTCACACATCATGACCCTGCAGCATTCTTTGATTAATCAGAAATGTATCTAGAATCTTAAGACTAGGAACAACAAGACAACAGCACACATGCCCACTAAAAAGGATGAGCTCTCCATCTTGCTTATTGACTGAAAAAGCACGGTAAAGTCAAAAAAAGCAAAAATAGAATCAAATGATCAATATATTCTCACTTGTCAGTGAAAAAACAAACTTTAACCCTGAAGCTGCTAGAATTGATCATATGAGCATTATGGAGTTAGCTTCAAATAAGGATCTTATAATAAAAGCATTTTAGTGAACATTATTTACACTACATAAAGACCACTCAGTAATACAAAACACATTCTACATGCCCTTAAAATATGCTGAGACTGAGCATGGTGTAACTAACCTGCCTGAGAGAACACTGAAATATAAATGCCATTTTGTGCTATTCAGATTCATTATGTATAGCACTGTAATGTCTACTGGTCTTAATAAAACATCATAAATGGGATCTTTAAAACTTAATGAAGTAACAACCGAGTGTGGCAGACGCAGTCTGCCATCATTTAAATAAGACATGTGGTTATAACATAGCTATAGCCCTGTGCACTGTTTACAATTTATAATTTAGGTTTCTCAGTCAGACACACTAATTTATGCAGTCATCTGCTAAACTGTATGATTAGTATTTTTAAAATGGTGAAATTGCCTTTCTCAGTCCTGTCTTACCTAGGTTTGCCCTGTGAAGGTGAAAGTTGCAAATGGCTTATTTGTTTAGTGTTGGGGAAGTCATAATGTGTTTTTAAAATAGCATAAATTTACAGCAATGTGTTCATGACTATGTAAGATCATAAATATGTCTGAAGCATTACATTTAAAGCACTGTGTGATCATATCAGCTATCAACTAATGGAGCATCTTTATTGCACAACTCGGCTGTACTGAAAGATCAGCAAAGTTCACAACAGTTCAGCCCATTTTCATCTCTCAGATGCATACTGCTCAAGATAATTGGCTGCAATTAAACATTCCTCAACAGCCTGGTGACCGAGTGCTCATCACTTTTAAACACCACTGGCATAGCGAGAGAGAATGGTACATTCATTCATTAAATTACATAGTGCCCTGGTTAGTATCCGTTCAGGTTTCAAGTAATCTTAACTATGCAGCAGTGCCTTGGCAGTGGACGAAATGATGTGCTATTGTCATCTCAGCTGGCATGTAAGCCACACTTGTGGTAGCTGCTCAGCTGTGCTCTCTCTCTCTCTCTCTCTCGCTATCTCTCTCTCTCACTTTCTCTTGCTAGGAAATGGCTGGCATTAATTAGAGACTGCTGTACTCACACACTACAGCTTGCTCCATATTTATGATACAAACAGCTAACACATGAAGAGCTTTAACAGTATTACCATAACTGTTTTTATATGAGACTAAGAAATAGCATTTTAAACATGCAGTGAAATACAAGAGACGTGTGGTTATATATAAAATCTCTCTTCACACTTTAGTAGGTTACACTTCAGCTCTATACCTCTTGCTTATGTGAACAACTTCCCCTCCTACAGTGAGTTCTATGTACTAGTCATCATTGCTGCATGTTTTGACATCCATGGTGAAAACGAGCAGAAAATCTAACTGTTCCATATCAAGAAGTATTTTTACTAGTGCTAATGTGCCTTAAATACCTTGTTCCACAGATGAGTGGCCTGGCACCTGCTGCAAGAGAAATAGCCAATTACTGTTCAGTGTCTCTAATTTTCTGATTCAATTAGCATGCTTCAGAGCTTTCCAGTTTAATTGCAAACTACTTCACAGTTAGCTCTCTGATTAATCATTGCCCATCTGCAAGCCATCGGAAAACTTGGTGGAACAAATTTGTGTACTTTGGAATGCCGGGAGCCTAGCAAATCAAACTTGCTTTGGTATATAAAGCTTTAATTTTGTTTGCCCTTTTCAGCTGCACTTGTAAGAAGCTCTTTGCTGATTAAACAGGAAGTCCGGACAATAATATGCTACATTATGCATATAATTACAGTAAATACAGCGGAGACTTAAGAAACATCATTTAAGGTGGTACAGTAATACATGTGGAGAGCAGGGTCAAGACAACTCATTTGGAATCAATTTTACTCCATTACAACAGAATATTAAGTATCACTGAAAATAACCACACGATGTGATGATGTCATTATAACAGCTGTTGCTTAGACCTTTGATTTTTAAAACAGTCTACTTTTGTTCCTTAAAGATGGTCAAATCATTAACTACACACAAGTGTTCAGCTGCGTGTGTCTGCAGATACAGGCACTAATTAAACAGATATATTACATATTATATGTATGTATAATATATACAATCATACGTACAGCTTTTTAATCACATATTACGTATAAAACACAGATCATACTGATTTGAATCATGGCTTGGATTTACCATTAAAACTGAAATGCTTGAAGCAGAAACACATTGCAAGCTGAATTGCACAAATCAATCAGCCATGCTTTTTGTAAACATTAAGGTTTTCAAAGTACTTGTAATATAAACAAAAGTTGGTTTACACTTTTAAACATACACTCAACATAATATTTAACATTTTTCATGATATTTAATTCTCATACATCTGCACTGCTATGCGGCTGCAATTTGCATTGTTATAATAGGTTATTGACAGATTCCAGGTTGAGGGGACTGAGGCAGTATTCTGTAATGACCAAGTGCTACAAGTTTATTGCAAAGTGCCCAGGGTTCATTCACCTCCAGCAATTTAGTCAATAACCAATTTTTATACTTCTATCTCCTTTAAAATTCCAAACCAATAATCCCTGACTTTTTAATTATTTCAGTATCAGACTAACATTTCCCATGGAAATCAATAGGGGTGCGATCCATTAGCCAAAAATCTGCTGCACTGCAACATGAACATATTAAAAATATTGATTTTGCAGGCCACTGATGTTTTGATTGACTTTAATGTTTGTAAGCAGCAATAATGGAATTCCAATGGCTAAAACAAACTTTTAATTAAAATTATAGATTTTGTGCAAAATCTGTTTTAGTGTTTATAAAAAAAAAACTCCAAAATTGTTCATTTGTTGTAATAAACAAGCAAAATGAATATATTTTACAAGTTCATCAATGTTTAGCCTATGAGTTTCAGTTATACTAACTGCTATATTATTTTTACATGTAAAGACTTCCACATTGAGGTACTTATCAGTTACTCTCACTCTCTCTTTCATTCTCGCTCTCTGTATGTGTGGGTGCATATATATATATATATATATATATATATATATATATATATATATATATATATATATATATATATATGTGTGTGTGTGTGTGTGTGTATATCTGGAATTCCGCATCCAACTTTTTCCAATCAAAAGACTACAATGGTTGAAGAACAACAGTTTTATCACATAAGGATAAATCTACATATCCTTGTAACCTGATCCTGTAGGACCACTGCTGCTACAAAGATTATACCGATGGCTGGCTGTTCAAGGGAAGTTATCTAGATGTGGTGTAGAGAAAATACTTCCAAGAGTGCATGCACCGAGTTAACAACTTGGGTAGTTCCAGATTACTGTACTATCTAACACATTGCTTCTCTCACTAAGATATTGTTTGTCCTATGAACAACTCTAGACAGTTGCTGTTTTCTTTCGGCTTTTCCCAGTTAGAGGTCGCCACAGCGGAACTCCGGTCCGTTAATGATTGGCAGTCGATTTTTTATGGTGCCGAAGTGCCAGCCGGATGCCCAACCTTCAACGAAGGCACGCCCATTCATGCATGTCTTTCGAACGCCACTTGACCGTGCGGAAGACATGCAGATTCTACACAGAAAGCGCCCCAGCCGAAAATCAAACGGGAGAACCTCTTGCTGTGAGGCGACAACGCTACCGCTGAACCACCAAATGCTCTTTACATAAACATGAGTACTGAAGTTAGCCCTACACAGCTACTCTCTTTTTCATCCCTTTTCCCATCTGCCCTGACATCCTGAATTCCCTCTGTAGACTGCCAGTGTATTACACCCTCTGATAATGCATTCCAGGTCCTTATCAACCACTCCACGAATTAATATTTTTTTCTGAAATCAGTCTTATCCCTTCCTTTGTCCTCTTTCTTATTCCTTCCCCTCAGTTCATTCCCATCAACCTGTATCAAAATGATGTGGCATATCTGTATCATCTCTGTTCTCTTTCTTCGTTCTTCAATGGATTTAACTGTCAGAGGTTTGAGTCCTTGTTTGCAGCCTGCTTCTCTCATGTTTCAACCAGTAAGCTGGCTCTTCTCACAATATGGGCTCAACAGATGAATAAAGTATTCCAGATGAGGTCTTAACAGTGTCTTCGATAATAGGAAGATGACATCTGCACTTTATATTATAAAAATGTATCCTAGAATATATTGTCTTTGCTAATGCCCTCATATAGCACAGTATAATTAAAAGTAGACAGGATTGCAATACATATATATTTTTCTTCCTTCATCACTAGTAACAATGCACCTCACTGCACATTAATCATCCCATGATTCTTCCTCTTCTCCCACACAGCATAATGCTATACATTTTTGTAGAGAATTCCACCTGCCACTTTCCCGTCTACATCATACAGAAAGCTCGCACACCCATCAGTAATCTATGTTTCAATCTTGATGCTACTGACAAAAACACCGGCCTTATTCTTTTGCTCTTCTGAGGTGACTGAAACACATATGATGAAAAGAGCCACTCCCAACATCAAAGATTCAGATATAGTATGTTTCTGCGGGGGGATACTCTTTATCCATTTTCATCAAGATTGTTCTGAACTCATTCTGCATATTTATTTGTCTCTCTCCCTCTCTATCGTGTACAAACACTAAACTGATCAAGCCATCTTTCATCAGAACTAGGTACATCAGAAAATAATAGATAGCACCAAGAAACCTCAAAAGCATTGTTTTTGTAGGGGACAATTCCACTAAACTCCCATACTCCTGCTTCTCTAAATGTACTAACTTTGAGACTGCACAACACACACACACACACACACACACACACACACACACAGAAACAATGGGCAGCTAGCTGATGTTCTGCAGCTGGAGGTCACTGTTTTGTTAAATACTGAAGAACTTATGCAGCATCTCAGTGAATGCATATTGAACTATTAGTGCAGAACACTCTCAATGCAAAATAAGAAAGCAGGACAAAAGCCAATCTGCTAATATGACTGCAGGGCATCCACTTACACCTCTCTGACCTAGGTATGAATTGCATTCTATGGGCCAGAGGGACAACAGCATTGACTGGCTAAAGGCATCATCATGTACCCTTCGCCAGTGACATGATGTGGAAGAAGAAACCATGGTTTGATACTTTAGTGAAGAAGGAGGCTAGCCATGAGCTTATACACAACAGTACGTTTTCTGCTTAGCATTAAATATTTTAATATCTTTCCTTGTGGCTGGTCCTTTAGAGAATACTTTTAACATCTTGAGAGTACTTTTGCTTGTTTTAATGACACTGTGGTTGCTCCGGAAAGCCTTGCTGCTTTGGTCACACCCTACTGTTTGTATTAGTATTAGTTTTTACACAATATAATTAGGTACTGTTTGTAAGAGCCTTAGGGTAGCTGACTGGTGGCAGCGTGATTACCTCAGAGTCTGAGCAGAAAGGGGCACAGGTAGTAAATCTGCACCAGCTTTTCCCAGGTGTGTGTGTGTGTGTGTGTGTGTGTGTGTGTGTGTGTGTGTGTGTGTGTCTGTGTACATGTGTGTGTATGTGTGTGTACTCAAATATCCAAGTGTGTGTCAGCTACTGGGAACAGGGACACAGAGCTCCAAAGTGGTCAGTGTGAAGTTTTGTGTGGGCCTGGAGAGAGACAGAGTCCAGCATACTCCCTGTGTGCTGTTAAGGAAAATTGTGCTTAGTGCAGGGAGCTTTCTTGGGTGGCGTAAGCTATGGAACCTTGCTGGCTAGGCTTACATAGGCCCTTGGGCCGATAGCCTAGTACCTACCTACCTAAGAAACTCAGAGAACAGTATTACATAATGCTGTTGCTGATGGCCCTTATATTACCATGGTGTCCTGTATACCTAACTCCACTCTCACTCATGCGTAAATATGCTCCGTCCTACTTTGTATTCAATTTCATTTTTGTGTATTGCACATATGTTGGCTGGATGAATTTCTGACACATGTTGAAGGTGAATCTTTTTAGTGGAGGACACTGGGTATAGCTACAAGATCTAAGAATGCTGTATTATTTTGCTGAGAGCATTTTTTGATGATCAGTACTGGCTTGCACGTAATGCTCTTGGTGGAGGAGTTTGTGTACTGCTACATAATCTGAGTATATCTGTACTTTTTACTGTATAGTATGTATACATTATAATGCATTACTGTGATATACGCTACTGCGTGTGTGCTTTGTATTATTATATGTCTATTTTGGCACTGGTCTGGATCATCAATGAAAATGATCTGTTTTGCATGAGTTCAATTACCTAATAAACAAACAATTATGTAAAATAAAAGTACTCCTAAAGTAGATTGTTAAAATAAAGTGTGTGAACCCACCATCTTAAAACACTGCAAGCAAGCAACTCTGAACAATTATAGTAAGCATTCAATAAAATAAATCATATGCCCTTTAGTGGGTTGATTCAACAACTACCAAGTCTCTCTAGGTGAACCTCTTGGGTACAGAAAATTTAATTCTTCCTGATGGAGGATGTAGGAGCAAAGCAGCTAGCTTTTGTGACTGAGCAAACAGGTAAGGAGTGTGTGTGACAAGTGCTTGGTAGTGGCAGTGGGCATTCATGACAGAGGTGCTAAGCAAAAAATAAAAATAATAAAAATACAAGAGAGGGAAACAAATGTCCTGAAAGCAGACAGTCTACAATTCTAAGATAAATCAGTACACTGCAGTTTACCTGGTACTTATACTGCCCATATCCTTATTATAAATGTAGTCTCTAAAAATTATTTGATGTAAAAGTACATGGACTGCGCAGAAAGTACAGTACCCTAAGCTATTTGGGTGCTGTCTCAGTGACTGGTCAGCTTTCAAAGCTTAAGGGAACCTTCCATGTGCTGAGGAGGCTTCAATAAAAATGCAGTTAGTGTGCTACATTAGTCAGTGTATTTTTTATTTATTTTTTTACTTAGAAGGGAGGTAAGATACCTGAAAGGACATTGCTAGGAAACAAATCCAGCAGTAAACTATACATACAAAAGTCTACACATCGACACCCCAAGAAAACAAAAAAGAAAACATCCAAAATGAGGGGACTGTTGAGACAGGTGACTACTGCAAGAGTGATCTATTAGTAAATCTATTGTTATATAAAGTTTACTTAAACAATTGTACTAACTGTACTACTGTTCCTTCTCTGGAACAGACTCACCATTCATGTGAAACAGAGCTCTTTTCCAAGCCAGTTCAAATGCAGTTTGGACCAATTGATGGAAAAGTCACAAATTCACCCCGGCTTTCACCTGCAGCCCTTATGGACAGGGGCAGTATGTAGATGCCCTAATGCACAGGTATACACCAAAGCTGTTTTAGCCTGTGGGCACTGACAATTTGGAAAACAGGGACATGAGCAGCTAGGTTTAAAAAGGCTCTAGGGCTGTTAGCTAAGTAACCTCCTATGATCCCATTTTCAACATTAAGATCACTTTGCAGTAGCCTAAGCTATATGGCTTGATAACCCTAGCTTAGAATCTAAGAAGGGGGAAGAGGAAAAGTAAACTAAGTATCCAGGAGCCCCTGGAGAATGGGCCTAAGAACCTGTTTTGGACCTGGAAAAAGAATGCAGTTTGCAGTGCTTTCTAAAAGTATGTACAGAAGACCAAGCTGCTGCCTCTAAAATACTTCTAAAGTCCACTACTTTCAGGAAAGCCACCAAAGAAGTCAAAACCATTGTGGAATTCCCTAACCCTGCTTGGAAGGGGCTTTTATGGTTTGTATAACAAAAAGCAATAGAAAGAGACAAGCATCTAGAGACAGTCTGCTTTGACAATGGTTGCTACTTCCTTATAACTTGACAGAAGTCAAATCTGCTCAGCTTTCCTGAAGATTTGAGTTTTGTTGTGGTAGAATCTGAGCTGCCTCTGGACATCCAGAATATGAAGAAATATTTCTCCACTGTTCTTGGGTTCAGGAAAGAAAACAGGGAGATTAATAGTCTGGCTCAAGGTAAACTCTTGAGACCACTTTAGGCAAAAAAAGAAAGGTTAACTCTCAAAGAAACCCTGTCCTTGAGAAAAATGAAGTAGGGCTGACTCACCATAAGTACTTGCAACTTAGATATATTCTTAACAAAAGTCAGAGCAATAGGTAAAACAGTCCTCTATGTTAAGAACCTCAATTCAGCTAGCTGAGTTGGTTTAAATGGAAAAAGGGTAAGCTTTCCAAACACAAGGTAAAGATCCCAAGGAGGCACCACCTGTTTTCTAGGTGGATGGATATATAACAACCCTTTCAAAAACTGTTTAACTTGAGGATGGTTAGAAAGGAGTGGTCTAATGGTAGGCAAACAGAAATGGCAGATAAGTGTACCCTGACAGGGGAATAAAAAAGACCAGAGGACAATAGCTCACAAAATATAATCAAAAATCAGAGGTGATTGGGCTCTGAACAGGGTCCTGGTCCTTAGACTGGCACTAACTAGAAAATATTTTCCACTTATGATTTTCTAGATGCAGGTTTTTAATTTCCTTTAATACCTGCTGCATGTCCCCAGAAAAAAAAAAAAAACACAGTACCTAAAATGTATCAAAATTATATCATCCAGTCAGTTAGTCGAGGGTTTCCAGGTAGACTATATGAAGCAACCCCTGTCTTGTTTGAGCAAATCCAGTCTGCGGGGAAGCCTGTGGTAATTGCCCTTGGCCAGATTTAAAAGAAGGAAGAACAACCGTTATACCCAGGGCAAAACGGAGTCACCACCATAATTTTGGGGAGTTCTTCTAGATCTTTAGAAGAACCGTGGCAATCAGTGGAAAAGCATATGGAAACATTCCCATCCATGGGAATGAGAAAGAAACTGCCTTCTAAGCCTGTTTGCAAGGAATCCTGAAACAGAATTCCTTTAGTTATCTGTTCTGTGGAGAGGCAAACAATATACTTCAGCTGCTCCCAAATTTGGATAAATTCTGTGAAGAGTATAGGATAAAGCTTTCATTGTGAGAGTTTGTCCTGGTCCTGTTTAACTTGTCTGCAATCATGTTTTCCTCTGACGGACTGTATGAAGCCTGCAGACTCACACTGAGCTGAGTTGCTACCTCCCAGGCTATCAATGCAAGTGCGCAAAGGAGGTAAGATCTTGTACCCACCCTTCTTTGTTTATGTACTTTATCACTGTGGTGTTGTCTGTAAAAACTTGTAATGGTACTGGGAACAGTGACACTCAGAGCTTTCAAAGCATTTATCACTTACATAAGCTCTCTGCCATTTATGTGCTTTTGTCTGTCAAGTGTTCCACATATACTACACTTTAACACTTTTGGAAACTGCATCACACACCAAATCTAAAGTATCTGTTGTGACAGACTAGGGAGGAGGGGAGACCTGGATTGCAAGAGATCTAGACTACCCACCACAGACCCTCCCTTCCTCCTAAGAAACTCAAATATAGGGACCTTAGAAGACAAAAGGTGAATATGTTGAGTCCAGAGTGGCCTGAGGTACCAATGGATTTTTACCATGTGAAGTCTGGCCATGGGAACCATTATAATCATAGAATCCATGTACCCCAAAATCTTAAGAAATTCATTGGCAGATACCTAATTTTCACTGGAAAACCTCATGAAGAACTTCTAGAACATCTCCACTTTAGAGGAAGAAAAGCTCTTTTCAGAGCAGAATCTAACAGACACACCAGGAAAACAATTCTGTTTGAAGAGATGAGAAGATATAAAATAAGTTTACGTGAAAACCCAGACTGAATACAAGATTCTGAACACTTGGTAAGGACTCTTAACTGAAAAAAGTCTGCAAATATAAGGCAATCATCAAACATGAAAAATGTGAATGCATTCAAGTCTACAGTAAACAATTTCTGAAGCCAGACACTTTGTGACTAAACTTAGAGCAGCAGATGGTTCAAAAGATAAGACAGAGAACTGATAATGTAGGCCAAACAGAAAATCTTCAGAAACATCTGAAATATTTGCCAATGAGAATGTGATGGGTAGGCATCTTTTTTAAACTCTAGCTATATGATAAATGCTAGTAAAAAGAGGACAGGTAACAGGGATAGAAGAGAGGTAACACTTTGAACTTTGTGATCTTTACAAAAAGAATGAGAAAGGAGAGGTCTAGTACTAAAAACCTCTTTCAGTCCAGATAAAGTCTCAGAAGAAAATAAATCTTTTGGAGGGTAATCTAAAGCAACACGTTGCTCAAAATAAGAATCTTTAGGTTGAAAAGAAAACAATGAAGCTCAACATTTTGCCCCCAATCCCTGCTTTTCACTAGAAATGTGGGTCAGAGAGGAACAAACTATTTGTCCTTTCCTACCTAAAGAGGTAGTAGGAAGAAGAAAAAACAGGAAATAATTATGTCATAAATCCCAGCATCTCTTCCCTGCCCATTGAGACTGAAACAGGAGAAGTCAAATTTTTATCTGGCACATGTTGAAGGTGATTATTTTTAGTGTAGGACACTGGGTATAGCTACAAGATCTAAGAATGCTGTATTATGTTGCTGAAAACAATAAAAGTAAGCATTTTTTTGATGATCAGTACTGGCTTGCATGTAATGCTCTTGGTGGAGGAGTTTGTGTACTGCTATATAATTTATTTATTTATTTATTGACATTTGTTAACCGGGTTAGTCCTGCTGGGCATGGGGCCCATTTTCAGAGGAAACCCGAGGAGAAAGGCTCCAATTAAAAACGCAGTAAAAGTACATCACAATTTAAAATGATTAAGTTCATATGGCTATAAAATAGTTATACAGCAAAAAGTAAAGACTCTGAGTATATCTGTACTTTTTACTGTATAGCATGTATACATTATAATGCATTACTGTGATATACGCTACTGCTTGTGTGCTTTGTATTATTATATGTCTATCTTGGCACTGGTCTGGATCATCATTGAAAGGGATCTGTTGAGAAGAACAATGAAGCTCAACATTTTCTCCCCAATCCCTGCTCTTTTCACTAGAAATAAGGGTTAGAAAGTAACAAACTATTTGTCCTTTCCTCCCTAAAGAGGTAGTAAGAAGAGGAAAAAACAGGAAATAATTATGTCGTAAATCCCAGCACCTCTTCCCTGTCCACAGAGACAGAAACAGAAGAAGTCAAATTTTTATCTTTTTGCTCTCTTTTTATGGAAATTCCGTGGGAAAAAATGACTCATAGCAGGCAAATTAATCTGTGGCAAAAGTTCTCTTTCTCAGCTATATGAAAGAAAAAAAAAGTTTTAACTTACCATAACGTTCCATCTCTGTTGTCGATCTTCAATAATCCTTGACTCTGGACGTCGGAACTGACATGGCCGTTATTTCAGCTCGCTCCTTCCAAAGACTCTTGATCTAGGCTCTACCCATGATGCTCCACACCAAATTACCTCAGATCAAGTTTGCCTACAACAGTGGCAGACAAAAAATAATAGATAAGAGACCATATCTGTGTCCCTGTTATGAAGCCAGTCTTTGGGAATATTCAGTCCACCAAGAGTTCTAAGGCAAGGGGAAGGAGGGTGGGAATGTCAAGGATTAGTGACGATCAACAACACAGATGGAACGTTATGGTAAGACATAACGTCTTTACCTAATGTTGTCAATCTTCATGTAATCCTTGATTGTGGGACAGTCTCTAGCTACCTGAATCTTGGGAGGTCTCACGGAAGAATATTCCTGAGTACCATCGAGCCAAATGATGCACATCCCCTAGAGACCTGGTCCAGTTTGTAATGAGTAATAAGGGTATGAGGAGATGCCCATGTAGCTGCTGTACAAATATCATCCAGGGAAGCTCCAGAAGCTGCTACAGCTCTCACTGAAGGAGCTTTCACACTGTGGTAGATGAAGTCCCTTTTTGTTGTAAACAAATGTGATACAGTCCTTAAACCATTTAGCCAAGGTAACCTTAGGTACTGGATTACCTAAAGAGAGTGTAGAAAAGGCAATGAACAGTTGGTTGGATTTTCTGATGTCCTTGTCTGTGAAGGTAAAAACATAACAGCCTGTGTACATCTAGTAAGTGCAGACAATACTCTCCCTTGTTGGAAAAATTAGGAAAAAAGACTGGGAGATGCAAGGTTTGATTGACATTTGACTCTGAAACAACCTTTGGCAAAAAGGAAGGATTCATCCTTTGGGAGACCCTGTCTTTATGAAATATCAGATAAGGGGGTTTGCAGGACAAGGCTTGAATTTCCGATATTCTCCTGGCCGAAGTGATAGCTATCATAAATAAGGTTTTTCAGGACAAGAACTTTAAGTCACAAGTTGCTGAAGGTTCAAAGGGGTGTAAATGAGAGACAGCAGTACCAAATACAAATCCCATGGAGCAGAGGGTTGTTTAAACAGAGCCCTGAGCATTAAGGTTCCTTTCAAAAAGGCTTTACAAAGTTTATGAGACACAAGTGATGAACTGTTAAAACCAATATGGAAGTTAGATATGGCAGCAAGATGCACCCGAATGGTAGAAGCTGATGAGCCAGACTGATAGAGTAAGGCTAAAGAGTATAAAACTTTGTTGTATACACGTCAATATTACAGTCAAGTGACCATTTAGCAAATTTGGCCCATTTGTTATGGTACAATTTTCTAGTTGAAGGCTTGTGGTGGGCCAGAATGATGTGTCAGGTTGGAGAAGTGAGGGAGGAATGCCTGGCAATCATGGGAAATGCAGAAGCCAGACAGTGATCTTGATATGCTGAAGATTCGAATAAACCATTTCTTCTGGGTGGGACAATAGGTCTGGAGCTGGGTCCAGTATCCAGGGTTTCCAAAGCAAAGAATAAGGCCAAAGAACGGGAAACCAGACTTGTCGAGGCCAGAACGGGGAAATGAGGATTATTCTGTTCTTTGACCTGTTGGCTTTCTTTTGAAACTGACATATTAGAGGAGTTGAGGGAAAGGCATGCAGAAGACTGGGGGGCAATCGTGAAAGAGAGTGTCTCTGGGTGACTCTACTGTGGGGGGGGGGATTAGGACAAAGTAAATGCTGCATTTGTTATTCAGAGGGGACGCAAAGAGATTGTAGCATAGTAGACCCTAGTGACGAAATATTTTTCTCGCCACCGCTGGATTGAGAAACCACTCGTGAAGCATGAGGATGGTTCTGCTCAACTTGTCTGCAATCATGTTGGAGTTCCCCGGAATGTGCATTGCCGTTAGAAAGCTGTTGGAGAAAATTGCCCATTGCAATACTCTGAGAGCTTCTCAACAAAGAGAGTACGACCTAGTTCCCTCTTGTTTGCTGATGACTACTGACATGTTGTCTGTTTGAACTGCAATCGTTCTGAAGGGGAGGGTATTTACTTATTTAACATTTGTTTATCAGGAAAGTCCGACTTGGAACAAAGCCAATTTTTCAGCAGAGGTCAGGGAGAAACGCTCCAGATGCATGCCATTGTATTGTGGGAAGAAAGCGGGTACCTGTAGAAAACCCACACGAACACAGGGAAGTCATGCAGACTCCACACAGAGGGCACTCCAGCTGAGAATCGAACCAGAGGGAACCTCTTGCTTTGAGGTGACAATGCTACTGTTGCACCACTGGGCCATCCACCACCAGTATCTTGAAATGCTTAGAATGCTAAGAGCAACGTCCTCATCTTTTTACGCTGATATACAAGTTGGCCTCCATCTGAGACTAAGTACCTTGGACTGCCTTTCCCAGATAATATCCCCCCATCTTATCTGGGATGCGTCCGTGGTCACTATGGCTTGGGGCTGAGGAGAGACAAAGGGATGGCCTGACAAGATTTCATTGGAATGGAGCCACCAACTTAGGTCTTCTTTGCAACACTGGTGATCAAAATCAGATGGGACATAGGTTGATTTAACAAGGACCATTGGGAGGCCAGAAGCCATTGAAGAATTTGCATGTGATAGCTGGCCAAGGGAATTAGAGTGATAAAGGTTGCCATTGACCCTAGAGTCTGTAGGATGAGTCTTATTGTTCAAGGATGAGTCTTATTGTTCATAGGTAGGTACTAGGCTATCAGCCCAAGGGCCTACGTAAGACTAACCAACAAGGTTCCCTGGCTTACACCACCCAAGAAAGTTATTTTCCTCTTCCACTGTCGAGCAGAGACACAGAAGTGATTCCCCGGGGTGTATTTCCTATTTCCCATCCACTCATCAAGATTTTTCTTGAAGAGTGCTAATGAAGAACTTTGCTTGACATAGATGGGTAGCCTGTTCCAGAGTATGGGAAGTCTCTGGGACAGGAATCTATCCATCCAGCATGTCCTGTTTATTGTGATGACAAGGTTTAGGTCCCTAGAGTGTGTAGCTTGGAGGGATTGGGATTTCTTTAGGTGTAGCATGTCCAACAGCTCTGGGTTTGACATAGCTTTATATGTTAGGCAGAGATCACCTCGGAGTAGGCGATATGCTATGGAGTAAAGCTGGAGTTTTCTGAGGTGGTCAGTGTAGGGCATTTGTTTGAGGCCAGTAATCCTCTTTGCGAGGTACTTCTGTGGCCTTTCCAGCTTTTGCAGATGTCTTGTGAGGTACATTCCAAAAGGGGCATTGTACTCTATAATGGCTCTAATGAGTGTCGAGTAAAGGGGAACAATGATCTCTTTTTTCCTGAATGAGAACCCTTTTATGATGAGGTGTGCCACGTAAAAGGACTTCCTGACTACTGTGGCGGTGTGACTATCAAAGGAAAGACTACTGTCCACATGGGTCCCAAGGTCTCATCACACATTCAGTGTTAAGTAGATTGCTGCCTTCTGTGTTAGCCTGTACTTCAGAGAAGTAGATACCAAACAGGAGAGGTCCCAGGACAGAACCCTGTGGTACTCCACTTGTCACTGCTTTGAGGTCAGATTTAAAGTCTGCAACTTTTACAGTGTGGGTTCTGTCAGTGAGCCAGTTGGCAACCCATCTTCTGACATAGGGATTTATACCTAGTTTTTTGTGTAGTTTAGTGAGTTTAGCTATAATTCCAGAATGGGGGATGATGTTGAAAGCCTTGGCGAGGTCAAGACAGGCTATGTGAACCACCTTACCCTCATCTACAGCTTTGGTGACTGCCTCAAAGTCGTCGATCAGGTTCAGGAGGCATGATCTGCCTTTCACAAACCCAAACTGGGTGGGATCCAGAGTTTGGAGGTTACCAACGTCTTTGTTTATGAGTTCCATGATGATACGTTCCATGGCCTTGCAGACCAGACTCGTCAGGCTAATAGGTTGATAGTTCCCAGGATCAGTGGTGGCTCTCCCTTTGTGGAGTGGGATAACTGTTGTGCACCATTCAGTGAGCACAAAGCCTGATGCGAGGCTATTATTGAACATGGTGCTTAAGTAGGGAGCCAGTTCGTTCTGAAGTTTGTGTAAAACGCAGCCTTAGATGTTGTCCGGTCCCATGGATGCTGTGTTTTTGGCTTTAGACAGTGCAGCTTTTACCTGCATAGTTGTGATTACAGGGACTCTGCATTCTTCCTGTATAGATATGGGCCCTTTAGGGGGTGAGGGGTAAAGTTAGCACTGAACCTATCTGCCAGGATGTTGGCAATATCAGTTGGTTCTGTAATTTTCGTGCCGTTGTGCTGTAACACAGAGCAGATCTGGGTGTTGCCACTGAGATGCTTGACATAGCTATAGAATGCTTTGTGGTTGCCCTTAGAATCAGTGGCGATTTTGTTTTTGTAGCTAGCTTTGGAGGATCTTATAAGGGATCTCAGCTTCTTACTGAGGCTGGCCAGGGAGCTCCTCCACTCATGGGATTTTACTCTCTTTTGCAACAGTTTCTTCCTTCTGTTGTACAGTTTGTTTATGGCAGGGGACCACCAGATTGGCTTCCTTTTTTTTGGAGGATAGCATCTTGGTTCTGTTTGGGATAGCACGATCCATGCACTCGTGTAAGTGCTTATGGAGTGCATTTGTGTAGGATTCACCAGTTGTAACTGTATTGTCCATCTGCATGGGTGTCATGAAGTTCACCACTTCTGTCTTAAGAAGTATGAAGTTGTTTTTTGAGAATTTTTTTACCGTGGTTTCCTTAATGGGGGTGGGGACTGGATGTGGATAGCAAAGGTAATTAGCTTATGGTCGGATCGGACCAACAAGGAGTTGACTTCAGGCGTGGAACACCGGTCACTCATGTTGGTAATGACTAGGTCTAGGATATTGTTGCCCCTGGTGTGGGTGTGGATAAGTTGATCCAGGGCATTGGAGTTTATGAATTCCAGAAAGCGTTGAGCTAAGGAGTTGGTACACGAGTAGTTTTCCCAGCTAATGGTGGGGTAGTTGAAGTTGCCCATTACTAGTGTGTTTGGTTGAACCCTAATATTTTCCAGTACATCAAGAAAAGAGGAGTGGAAATCCTGGGGCATGGTGAGGGATCTGTAGCAAGCTACAATTTGGATTGCAGTTTTGCCCAGAGTTAGTTGCACTTGGATAACCTCGGATGCATTATGCTGAGCAACTAGCCTGGAGGTGTGGATATCCTTAATGAATATGGACACACCTCCGCCTTTGGTGTTTCGGTCCAGATTACATGGCCGAAAAGTGTGGTATGAGTTATAGCCTGGTAGTGCAGGGGTGCTCTCTGGAGCCATGAACCAGGTCTCAGTCACTGCACGGATATCAATGTTCTCCATTTTAAGGAGTGCCTCGAGTGAGTACATTTTGAGATTTAGACTTCTAACATTGAGTAGCATTACCCTCAGTTTTTGCTTGCCTGTTCCTGTTACAGTGGTGAATTTGTTATTTGAACCTTGTCAAAAAAGGCACTATAGGGGCAGCAAGAGCCTTAGCCAGTAACCAAAATCCCAGGGGTGATAGGTGCAGGCCATCTGTGGCAAAGCATCGTGGTCTGTCGACCATGTCATCCCAAGCAGACAGATACTGGATCCCCTTAGAATGACACCAGAAGTTTAGGCAATTGTTGAAGTCAATTATTTTGTCCTTGTACTGCGGTATCATTCTGGGCGATGGCAGAATGCTACTCAGGGCTAGGGTCATACCTGCCTGGGCTACAAGATCGGAGAGCTCTTCCATGTCTCTTTTCATGTAGTCCAGGGAGGTACATCTCAGGTCATTTACACCAACATGGACAATGACAGAGTCATATTTGTACTTGTTGTCGAGTGACCTAAGTGCGTGGGTTATGTGGCAGATTCTGGCACCCGACAGGCAGCTGATAGTAACCTTCTCCTTGTTTAGCCTGGTTGAGTAGGACATCAGTGTTCCTGACTATAGAGTCACCTATGACTAGTGTGTTGGGTACGCTGTTTTGCCTTATGGGCTGTGGTTGAGTGGCATATTGAGTCTGTGGTCTATGTGTCATTTGGGTTGTGTTGGGGGATGGAGGTTGCTTGCGTTTCTGCTTTGGAAGTCTCTGTTGCTTAGACAGATTATTATTGAGAGCCTCCGCAAATGTTTTTGTGTTACTACGTGTGGATTTTGGTGGTGTAGATTTAGTGAGACTATGTGATGAGTGTGGTGTGGTGCAAATGTTTACCTTCTCCTCATGACTGTCAAGTTCAGTCTTGGTGTGAGAGAGCTTTACCTCCAGTTTGGCTAGATAAGTGTATCTCTCACAGGTTGTAGTGTTGGGTGGCAGGAGGAGAGGGTTGTCTGTGTACATGAGGCAATTTCGACATTGCCTCAAGATGCCGAGATTCATCAGATAAACAGGAGAGAACACTGGGAGCTCACCCTTGGACATGCCTGAATAAAAAAATATTTTCCTCTAGGTAAGTGAGTACAAGAGCTGTTTTTCTCTAGGTAATGAGGAAGGTTGAGTACTATAGTAATTAGTAGCTTATTTAGTGCTTACAAGTTCTGAACAAGTGCTGAGTACGAATAAGCAAATTTAAGTGCTAAAACTAAGAATCTGTATCTGCACTAGACGAGTTACAGGACAGAAACAAGTGCAAATGCAGGCTTTCAAATCAGAAAGTTGAGAGATGGAAGAGATTGCCCAAACGGCCAATAACTACAATTTCTGGGCCAGAACCACTCCTTATGTGGTAGACTGGTTACCTAGTGCTTACCACTCCCACTGATAAGCCAGAAGGCTTCCCCCCAACACAGAAAGGCTTGGGAGGCTCAGAAGCTTACATAAAGTCCTGGATACAGTAAATCTGTATCTGGAACACTAGTTACAG
Organism: Protopterus annectens; assembly: GCF_019279795.1. Taxonomy (NCBI): domain Eukaryota; kingdom Metazoa; phylum Chordata; order Ceratodontiformes; family Protopteridae; genus Protopterus; species Protopterus annectens. Next base: position 750,087,556 of record NC_056730.1, on the reverse strand, counting down.
GAAAGGTCGGAAACACGCTTACAGTTTTTTTTTTTTAACAGAAAAGTAGCAAAAACAGTAGTAAAAACAATTCACATGCAGTGGGCAGCAATATTAGACCAAACACAGTTTAAAAAATGCAATTAAATTAAAAAGGACTAAAAGCAAGTGCAGAAAGAGTTTATTAGGTAGAATGTGGTAAACAGATGGTACTGGGGGGGAGTGCCCCAGATCAAATCTACAGTGGGGCGGGCAATTGCAAAAGCCACCAAATTTAAACTACAAGACAAAAATAGGGAGGGTGAGTGGGACAAAACAGTTTCAACAGAGATCTACGCAACAACTAACAGTACAAACTCTAAAACCAAAAAATATACTCAGATCTGTATATTTGCAGATAGATTGGAAAGCAGTCTCTCAGAACAGGGAGACAACAGTTTCAACAGGGATCTAAGCAACAATTAAACTCTAAAACCAAAAAATATATACTCAGCTCTGTATATTTGCTGATAGATTGGAAAGCAGTCTCTCAGAACAGGGAGACAACAGTTTCAACAGAGATCTAAGCAACAATTAACAAACTCTAAAACCAAAAAAATATACTCAGCTCTGTATATTTGCAGATAGATTGGAAAGTAATCTCTCAGAACACAGGTTCCAGTAATTAAAAAAAAAAGTCTGGTTTACTTGTGACCTGATCCTTTGGAGCCTTTCTAGGGGAAGTGACGCAAATCTGGTGAATGTGTCTAGCATAGCTCCAATGAATTCCAGCTATTGTGATGGTTCCAGATGGGATTTTATTTATTTTTATTTTTATTTTACATTTGTTGACCGGGCTAGTCCAGCTGGATATATGTCCATTTTCAGTGGAGGCCCGGGGAGAAAAGCTCCGCAAATTACAACAACATAAAAGGTCAAAGTTCATAGTGATTTCTAAGGTGGCACAAAGATGAAGAGTGTAATCTTTTGCCTTTAAGAGTCAATGCCTGGTGGGAGCAGTAAGGAGTCAGTTGTTGAGATATGGAAATACTCAGAATCCTAGCACCCTGAGATGTGCTGCTACCACTGTCTTGCATTTGGTAAACACCCTGGGGGCTGTGGTGAGACCAAAGGGCAGTGCCCTGAACTGATAGTGACTGGCTTCCAGCCGGAAGTACAGGAATCTTCTGGAGCACTTGCCCATTTTTATGTGATAATAAACATCCTGAATATCTATTGAGCACATCCAGTCTTCTTTTTCCAAGAATGGAAGTATTTAGTATTGACTGTACCGAGACCATCCAGAATTTGTTGTTGAACTGATTTGTTCAATTGACTGATATCCAAAATGGGTCTCCAGTCCCCTGTTTTTGGGCACTAAAAAGAGTAAATTACGGATCCTCTCTAGTCTGGTGGGACTGCTTGGATGACTCTTTTCTAAGATTGTTGCCTCCCTGTGACTGGGTGGAATGTCTGGGAGCCTTTTTAGTCTTTTTGGTTTAACTGAAAGGAGAATGATGTAACCTCTGGAAATGATCCCCTGCACCCATTTGTCCGTCATCACTTCCAGCCAGGCAGATTGGTACAGGGATATTTGTCCACAGACTGCCTCCAGAGAAAAGAGATCACTCATGCACACACCTAAAGGGAACTAGAGGAGCAGGTAGATAAAGAATATAGAAAGAAACAGAATTTAAAGGGAAAAAAACTAACTTACAGTTAGACAAACCCAAGGCTCAAGAGATTGGCTGAACAGTACGAAGTGGCAAATGAGATATGAGGTGATTTGGTTAGGAGCATCATGGGTAGAGTCTAACTCGAAAGTCTTTGGAAGGCACGAGCTGGAATAACAGCCGAGTCGGTTGTAAAGGCTTATAACCAAGCTCACAGTTGAGGATTACGTGAAGACTGACAACATCAGATCGAAGCTATGTACTACCACAATAACAGATTTGTGTTCTCTGCATCACTCCTTCCTCAATAGATGGATCTTGAAATCTGACCTTGGGGATCTGTCTTTGGCCACTCTAGACATTAGGATCCAAAACTCAGGTTCCTCCACTCACCCATAATCCCCTCCTATAACCAACATTACCTCAGAGTGAGTTTGCCCAGAATTCCACACATTAGAAACATCTCCAACAAGCAGAATCCTGGGTATAATCATCCACATACATTCTCATCTGGAACTGAAGGAGCATGTGAAAAGACCAGGTGATAGGTCTAGCTGTCATACCAGAAACCGAAAAAGAAATGAACTTCTCATTTATGGAAGGGGGAAGGAAGGCGGGTAGTTGAGGAAGGACGGAAGCAGACAATGCAGTTCTATCATTATGGTATGTACGTAACACTTGTATCTGATGTCGTCTCTTCCATTCACTCCTCAATGGATGGGACAGAATCCCCAACTAGAGATCTCTAGGGTGGTCTCATGGATGGATATTCCAATCTGTAATGAGAAATTAAAGTATGAACATTTAACTGGGGGGGGCAGCATTAGAACTACCATCAACAGATGTCCTTAAAAACAAAACAGTGAAAGTGGACACGCATCTAGATGAATGCATTTTGATGGGTCTAGGCAAGGTAAGGCTCTTCCCCTTGTACACATGAGACAGGCAGCCAGCCATCTTGATAAAGATACATTAGAAACTCCTTGTCCCAATTTGGCTTTGGAGAAGGAGACATACAGTTGATCAGACTTCCTAATGTTTGGAATGGTGAAGACAGAAATGGAGCTGATGATGCAGGTCCAGCAAGTGTTGCATATACTTTTCCTGGTTGGAAATATTAAGGAAGAAAACTGGAAGATGAATAGACTGGTTTACTGAAGTTTCATTAGACCACTTTTGGAATAAAGGATGGGTATGCCCATAAAAATACTATGTCCTTGTGAAAAAATAAGATACAGAGGTATGCAAGACAGGATTTGCAGTTTGCATACTCTCTGAGCTGACAGCCGCTGTGGTGCAGCGGTTAACATTGTCGCCTCACAGCAAGAGGTTCTCCTGTTGGATTATCGACTGGAGCACCTTCTGTGTGGAGTCTGCATGTCCCCGTGGTCGAGTGACATTAAAGACATGTAGGTAGGTGTGAGCGTGAATGGGTGTGCCTTCTTTGAAGGTTGGGTGTCCAGCTGGCAACTCGGCACCATAAATATCCACTATCAATCATTAGTGGACCGGAGTTCCGCTGTGGCAACCCCTAACTGGGAAAAGCTGAAAGACATTACTATACTCTCTGAGTTGACATGACTGCCACCAGGAATAATGTTTTCCAAGTAAGAAATCTGATATCTGCCTTGGTTGCAGGTTCAAAGGGATGACAGATTAAGGCCTGAAGGAAAATATGAATGCCCCAAGGAGGAGTGAGATCCCTGTAGGGAGGTCTTAGAAGGAAAGCACCACTTAAAAATGCCTTGGACAATCTAAAGGAGGCTACAAACGAGTGATTTTCCCCTATATGAAGATTAGGGATTGCAGCTAGCTGGACCTTAATAGTAGAGCATCTAGCTCCTTCGTGAAAAATGGAAATCAGGAAATCCAAAACATCAGGAAGAGGAGACAAAAAGGGGTCTAGATTCTGCTGAAAGCCCCACATAGAAAATCTTTTCCACTTGCTTTTGCAGATTTGCCTGGCAGATCATCTCTGAGAAGAAATAAAAATGTGGATAACTGGACTAACTAGCCACCATTGGAATTGGAGAAACCAAGCAGTTAGTTTGAAGGCCTGAGTGTCTAGGTGAGGCATTCAGAAAAGGTGAAAAAGAAGATCTGGACTGGGGCCTAGCACCCAAGGATGGTGTACCACGTTAGGCCATAGGAAGGGAAACCATACCTGTCAAGGCCGGAAAGGAGCAAACAGCATGACTGTGATCTTCCTTTCCAATGCTTTCTGCAAGAATTTGGAGATGAGCAGAGTAGGAGGAAAGGCATACAAGAGTCCAGGGGCAACTGTGAATTGCAGCTTCCCTTGGTGACTGCCCCTCTTGGGGGATCAGGGCAAAGAACCTGCTGCACTTCTTGTTGTGAGGGGAAGGGAAAAGACTGCAGCATGGTTGTCCCCATGGATGGAAAATCTGCACTATCACCATTGTATTGAGGGACCACTCATGAGGAAGGAGGACAGACCTGCTCAACCTGTCCTGCAACACACTGGATTTCACCCAAGATGTGTACTGGTGTCAGAAAATGATTGGAAGATATTGCCCACTGCCACACTGTCATTGCAGTTCAACACAATAGGCAGGACCATGTCCCCCTGTTTACTGATGTACCAGACTACTGATGTGTTATCTGTGTGGATACAAATCACTCTCAGAGGTAGAACATCCTGAAAAGCATGCAACACTACTAGGAGGACAGTTCTCACTCTCCCAGAATGTTGATGTGAAGATTGACCTTAGAGGGGGTCCATGTGCCCTTCACCCCCAAATGGATTGCGTCCATGGTGATCATAGCCTGATTTGGGGAGCAGGAGAGATAAAGGGTCTACCTTATGATACCTTAGGGGGATGAAGCCACCATGTTACGTGTATCCTGAAAAACTCTGTCCATCGAATTGGGAGCTCATGAGTTGATGTCCACTAGACCACTGTACTGAAAGCATCTATTAAGGGAATCCTTATGCTGTATCTCGCTAGGGGAACCAAAGTGATAGAGGTAGCTGTAGGTGTATTAGGAGCTGAAGAATTAGTCTGGCAGTTTGCTTCATGCAGGAAAGGACATGTGATGCTAGATTCTGTAGGGCTGTCAACCTGTTCTCTGGCAGTTTTGCAATCTGACCAGTTATACCCTAATTAAAGAAAGGCAACTCTCAGGATAGTCACAAGACTCCTAATTCTTACAATCCCTTGTAGCAACAGCCAAAAGGACAACAGCACCAGTTAAAGATAAACCTTCATTAAAGCAAATTATTTGTTCTGGTGAAGTTCCTGTGGTTAGGAACGAAAGCGCTCAACTTTTTTGTTTAGTAAACAGTTTTGTATTTAACTGGTGGCATTGTCCTCTTGGTTGTTGCCACACAGGACTGTAAATATTAATTATCTGACCAGTTACGTCCAAATGCTCCTCAATGAAATCTATTGTCTGTACCAGAAGATGCTTGGATTTGTCTAGATTCACAATAATGCCCAGATAAGAGCAAGAAGGAGCAAGGAGTCCCTGGTGTGGAGAAGATACTTGGTAGGAGTATAGAGCAGAAATAAGCCAGTCTTCTAGGTAGCAGAACACTTGAAACCCTTGCAGTCTGAGGTAAGCTGCGACCACCATCACCATGTTTGGTGAATACCTGGAGACTGTGGTGAGACCAAAGGGCAGGGCCTGAACTGAAAATGACTGGCTGTCTGACAGATGTTGAGAAACCTTCTGGATAGCCTGTCCATCATATTATGGTACTAAGCCTCCTGAAGATCTACTGACCACATCCAGCTGCTCTTCTTAAACAAGGGAAGAATGGACTGAACCATGACCATCTGAAACTTCATCTGTTTGACATATTGATTGAGATGACTGATGTGCAAAACAGGCCTGAGGTCCCCATTCTTTTTTGGCAGCAAAAAGAATCTTCAGTAAGTTCCAGATCTATCAATGGAGACATGTATCCATCATCTTTTTTGCTTCTATAGCAGCTGCTCTTCTATGAGAGAGTAGAACCTCCAGAAGTTTCCTTGATGATGGCAGAATCAAAGAAAGGGAATTGAATAGCCACTGGAGATAATCTTCTGCACCCAAAAATCTTTGGTGATGGAAGTCCAGACTTTGGGGTGCAGAGATAAGCACTCCTGATTGTCTCCAGAGAGCAGCAGTCAAGCAAACATTCAGGAGTGGTGCTAAGGCTTTTTGGAGAATGAACTCCAGAAGCTTTGGTTTTGCAAACCTCCTCTGCTGCAGGGGTGACATCCACCATTAGAGTTTCTCTCTCTGCCATGGGGAAGGGGGTCCATCACAAGGAGTGTTTGAATAAAACCCTTGGGACTCCTGGAACCACAGTTTCTTGCCACCTTTCTTGATCCTGAAGAAGGACCTCTGCAGCATAGAAAACTGTATTCTAATGGGAGACATGGTTTTCCCATCTTTCTCACTCTTACAAATGGTGTCCATGACTTTAGGTATGAAGAGGTTCGAACCATCAAAAGGGTCATTTACAAAAGATATCCTGTAGTGCTCCACAAAGTCACACAAGCACTTCCAAGCATCTCTCATTATGGTAATAATTCCAACAAAACGTACTCACATGTGAGGCAGGTGCAAAGGGCCAAAAAAACAAATGTAAAAGTCAAAATGAGGCAGCACCAAAGAGTGAATGTATATGGCATAACCAAAAAAAAATCAGACCGGTTTCAGCCCCATGGCCTTCCTCAGTGATTGATATCACTGAGGAAGGCTATGGGGCCGAAACCCGTCTGATTCTTTTGGTTATGCCTTATTAAATTATATATACATTCCCTCTTTGGTGCTGGCCTCATTATGGTAATGCCTGTACCTACAGTTTTCAAAGCACTTTTCATAGCAATGGAAATAAAGCACATGGAAATGTTTGAAAGGGACTGATGGATGGCTAGCTGTGAGTCTACTATTTTCTTGGCCTCTGCAGAGATGGAACTTGAGAGAGATTTGGAAGGTTCCTTTGTCAAATCTCTCTGAAATTTTGTCATATTTGTCAAGTAGCTCAGTGCCCCCAGAGTGAAGGCCACTGAAGTGTAAATCTACTTCCCAAACCTCTCTAAAGCCCTAGACTCCCTATTAGGGGGCTGGGCAGAGGAGTTCTCTTTGACCAACTCCTTTTTTGTGGCCACTTCCACTCAGTAGAATCAACTGCTGGACCTCTGCTTCAGTGAGGATGATATTTGGGGAAAACAACAAATTTGTCCGGTTTTCATGGTATCATCCCAGTTCCTTCCATGCCCACTTTGAGAATCAGATTGATTATCTTATTCATAGCAAAGACCTCCCACGATGTAGCCGGGCCAGATTCAAAGGCCTACAGGAACACTGACTCCTCTTGGGAAGGGGCTTCGGAGGACTACCAGCCTTTCTGCCTTAAAAGTTTGAGGATCTCCCCGACCTGGTGGACCCTTTCCCTTCATCAAAATAATTTTCTTCAGTGAGAGACTCCTGTGTGGAGTCCAGGTGCCTCCTTCTGCATGTATGTTTCCAAGGAGCCTCTATGCTGTGGTGCTCCTCCAGGGACTTGGAAGACAGATGAGAGCCCTAAGAATGGGCAGTCTTGAGGCGCGATGTAACCAACTGTCTGGATGGGATAGGAAGAGCTGGATCAGGATCCAAGGGCTTTCATTGGGAGATGGATGCAGCCAAGCACTTATGGGAAGCCCACTCTGCAGAAAGGGAGAATACTCTCTCTACAACCTCGAATGCTGAAGCCGAGGGGAAACCAAAACCACTCTGGGAGACGCCGAGGCATCCAAACCAGATTGGTCTTTGAACCTCAGTCAGCTAGGCACAGAAGCTGGAGCTGAGCTAAAACCGAAGCTCCAAGGGAAAGATATGGCACCAATGCCTTCAGAGTTGATCTCCCACCCCCCAGAGCCAGTATCAATGTTTTGCTTTCAAGATTCCTCTGAATCTGAGATACTCTGAACCAGACAGGTAAAAGACATCACCAGAGTATAAAGTAAACGAGTCTTTAGGTCTGATAAGCGAAACCCCTGGATGAAACTCGGATCCAAAGACCTTGAAGCTGGAGGACGGATCAGGGTTAGAGTCACTATTGGAAGAAGGGAAGGACTGAAACTCATAGGTCCAACTGGGATCAGAGCCAGGAGAACCCTCATCTGAATCTGGGTCCTGAGAAACTTCATCATCCTATAATGCTCCACTTTTTTGAGGCTTCTGGTACATGGGACCGACCTGAAGGATGAAGGCCTGGTGGAGAGGTACATCATCCTTTCTTGTAGGAAAGGAGAATGAAGTATTGGGGATACCGGCCCCTGAGAGAATCCTGGCTCCATATGAGGAGGAGTAAAGGATCCAATGACAATTGTATCTGAAAGGGATGTTGAATCCAATGACTTAGGTGTTTTGGAAGCCAGAGCTAAAGATGCAACAGAAGATGAAGAGTGGTCAGGGGACAGCTTCTTGGCCTCCTTGAATTTTTCATTGGACTTTTCACTACCTTTTTTCCCCTTACGTCTGTCTGAAGACTTTCTGACAGATGGGAAAACTACAGATGTCAAAGAAAAGGAATGTGGAGGCAGGGACAAGTCTCCCCAGGGGCTTGGAGAAGTCCCTTCAGGACTAACTTATTATGAGTTTGGCCTAAGACATTAAACTTTTACCTGAAAGAACTTTCCTCATAATAATATATTTGCTAATCTTGGTGGTAATAACAGACTTATACGGGTTCCAGAATCAGATCTTGGGATGATCTACAAGTTCTACCTTTAAACAAAATTATCAGTGACAATTTGGAGGGAGAGATAATCTATTGTTATGGTAAGTACATAACTTTCATATCCAGTGTTTTCTTTTCCATCTGCTACAACCTATGAGACAGACTCTCAAGACAGACAGTTGGGTGGTTCTAGGAGAGAATGTTTCGTAATACAGTGGACCTGAAAGATGCTCTGGATCTAGACTGAATATCCAACTTATAATAACTTACAAAGTTATGAGTAGAGGCCCAAATGGCTGCTGCGCATATATCATCCAATGAAGAAGTAGCAACTTCTTTTGTGGAATGGGTATTTAGTTTAATCGGTAAAGATATATATTTTGACAACTAAATAAAGTAAATGCAATCGGAAAGCCATCTGGACAAGAAAAGCTTGGGAGCTAGTTCCCCAAATTTAGCTCTGGAAAAGGACACAAAAAATTGGTCTGATTTCCTGAATTGTTTTTTTCCATCTACATAAAGCTTCAATTGATGATGCACATCCAAGAAATGAAGTATGTAGTCTTCTTTATTGCTATATTTAGAAAAGAACACAGGTAATTCAATTGACTGATTCAAGTTAGACTCCAAGGACATCTTAGATTAAGAAAGATGGATTTGTTATCAATTAAACCCTATCTTTGTGAAAGATAAGATAGGAAGGGTTACAGAATAAAGCTTGGAATTCAAAAACTTTTGTAGCTGAAGTAACAAGTGTCAGAAAAAAAAGTTTTCCAAAATAAGAACTTGAGATCCACTGTGCTGCACTTGGTGCTGAAAAAAACTGCAAACAGGCCACAGCACAGCTAGCCCCAGCAGCAAGAAAATGAGTGCTGCTACTGCTGGGTTCAAGGACCACTAGAGAGACATCAAAATGCTCCTGCTTAGGTTCTCCATTAGAATGTTTGACTTCCCCAGTATGTGTATTACTATCAGAAAGGACTGTGAGCACATCTCCCATTTCCGAAACTTCAACGCAACTATATTGCTATATTTAGAAAAGAACACAGGTAATTCAATTGACTGATTCAAGTTAGACTCCAAGGACATCTTAGATTAAGAAAGATGGATTTGTTCTCAATTAAACCCTATCTTTGTGAAAGATAAGATAGGAAGGGTTACAGAATAAAGCTTGGAATTCAAAAACCTTTGTAGCTGAAGTAACAAGTGCCAGAAAAAAAAGTTTTCCAAAATAAGAACTTGAGATCCACTGTGCTGCACTTGGTGCTGAAAAAAAAATGCAAACAGGCCACAGCACAGCTAGCTCCAGCAGCAAGAAAATGAGTGCTGCTACTGCTGGGTTCAAGGACCACTAGAGAGACATCAAAATGCTCCTGCTTAGGTTCTCCATTAGAATGTCTGACTTCCCCAGTATGTGTATTACTATCAGAAAGGACTGTGATCACATCTCCCATTGCCAAAACTTCAACGCAACTTGACACGGGGGGGAGGTCCCCTCCTTGTTTGTTCAAGTACCACAGCACTGCAGAAGTGTCAGACTGAAGTGCTATCAAACATTTGGGGAAGCAGTCTTGAAAGGCCTGCAATGCAAGAAGGACTGCTCTCATCTCTAAAACACTGATGGGCAAGCGAGCCTCTGATAAGAACTGGGTGCCTTGTACAGTTTTCATTTCATAGTGTCCTCCAGGAAGGAAGCATCTCTGGTTACTGTGGCTTTAGGTAGGGGAAAACAAAGGGATGACCTGAAGAAACATGAGTTGAAGTCATCCACCAATGGATATGATGGCGATACATGGTGAGACAAATTGGAAAATCCATCATTTGGGAGTAACTGAACCACTGGGTGCACTGCAGAACTCTCATGAAGTATCTGGCTATGGAAATAAGACAGATAGGCCACAGCCTTAAGGTCAAGAAGACGTAAGATGAGAAAGGCAGGTGGCCTTGTACACCCAAGACTTAACTGACTTGAATTCATAAGGGTGGGAGGTTGGCATAATGGTTAAGGTGTTTACCTTACAAACATAAGGTGCAGGGTTTGATTCTCACATGGGGTAATTGGCTAGGCTGAAAATGGCCCACAAGGGCACTTAGCCTAGTACTAATCTATGAACCTATGAACCTATAAGACAAACTCGAGGGAGGCAATTTTGCATGGAGGCGTCCAGATGACATCCAATAAATTCCACACTCTGTACACATTCCAACTTAGATTTCTTGTGGTTGACTGTGATGTCCAAGGAGAGGAAAAACTTGAGTAAAGAGTTCCTCACCTGAATCAGTGATGCTTTTGACACTTCTGTAAGCAGCCATTTGTCCAGGTAAAGAAAGACCTGGAATCCCTGCAGTCTGAGCCAAGCTGCTACCACTGCTACACACTTGGTGAACACATGGGAGGGCTGTTGTCAGACCTGAAATTGAAAATGATTGGCTTCCAGTCTGAAGCACAGGTACCTTCTGGAATACATCTATATTCTTATGTGACAGCAGGGTCCTTGAGGTCCACCGAGCACATCCAATCGTCTTTCCTCAGCAGGGGCAGAAAGGACTGAACAGTTACCATCTGGAGCTTGGTCTGTTTTACAAATGAATGTAACTTGCTTACGTACAATACTGGCCTGAGGTCCCATTTTCTTTGGTATCAAAAAGAAATCTGAGTAGACCCCAGATCCTAAATCGTCTGGTGGGAACCCTTTAATGACTCCATTTGCTTGCAAGTTCTATAGTTTGACTGTTACTTCCCCTCCACTGGTTGGTTGTAACATCTGGAAAATGTTTTTGTTTAGATTTGGAAAGGAGTGAAAGGGGAGAGAATAGCCTTTACAAATGACCATCAAGATTCAGGCATTCAATGTGATGCCTTCCAAGCTTGATAGTGGACAGTCAAGTGCCCATGACTACCTTCAGAGTGCAGCGGTCAGGCAAACATTCAGAATCACCGAAAAAGCTTGCTGATGAATGATGCTCCAAAGCTCTGATACTGCAGACCACTCCTGCCTCTGCCTCTGGAAGCAACTGAAGTATCTTGAATGACCTATATCAATTGATGGAAGAACACCTTTTTCTCCTATTTCTGATTCCTGGAAAAGGTCTTCTGGGGGCTAGAGAAACTTACTCCCACAGTATATAATGTCTTACTGACTTGCTCACTGCTAGTCAAGGTATCTTTTACTTTGGGGCCAAATAAATTGGTTCCATTGAAGGGTGCATTCAAAAAGAACGTGTTGAAGCAGTCTGCAAAATTACAAAGGGGCATCCCAACATGATGGGGAGTTGCAATCCTTTGCTAGCAGTGCAAGTTGTACCATCAGCTGCATTTAAGATAAAGTGCATGGAGACATTTGAAATGGATTGCATGGTGGATAACTGAGGCTTCAAAGTCGTACAGAAGTCTGACAAGAGTTGAAAAGCCACCAACATAGGGGTTTCACCAGATACCTCAGAAGACTCATCAAATGTGCCAAATAATTCAGCACATAAAGGGCTTGCCGAATCAGTCCAACACCCACAGCTCCTTATTTGGGGGATGAACCAATGCACTTTCTTCTGAGATCTATGTCTTCATGGCTGCAGCAATGACAACAGCATCCACAGAGAGAGCTTTATTCCAATAGGACTTGCCCCTTGGGGTGGACCAATACCTTATCCAGTTTGCGAGAAACTGACTCCACCACATAGGACTCTCTCCAAGCCTTCCAGGACTATGTGTCAGGAGGTGGGACCACCTATGATACAGATGGGTCTAGTGTCAACTGATTCCTCCAGGGAAAGGGCTTTTGTAGTCCAACCCACCCACTGTCTCATTAATTCCATCAGATATCTAAAAGTGGTATCCTCATGGGGGGATTTGGAGGACTCTTCCCCTTCATTGAGGTCAGAATCCTGGGGAATCTAAGTATGTCCTCTTGTACTGGTTCTTCCTGTGAACCTCCTGGGGGAAGCCAGGGAGGAAAAAAGTAACTAGGGAGCCCCTGGATTATGGCTGCTCAAAGCTTAATATCACAAGCAGCCCCATGGCCAGCTCAAGAATGACTGTGATACTAGCTGGACAGGAGGATTGGGATGGATATGACAGTGGAACTAACGTACCCACCATAGAGTGAAACAATATTCTTTTTGCAAAGAACATTGAGACTGAAGCCAGACGACTGGCAAGAAGGCCCTTTGGATCCAAGGACCAATAAGATACCTGTATACCAACCAACAACCTTGCTGGATCTGATGTTGAGACTGGAGTCAAACTGCCTAATGTTGAGGGACTGAGGGGCAGGGATGGCTCCAAAAACCTCAGAGTCAAAGCCAACCCCAGGCCCTCTACTCTTACATCATGGTTTTGGGAAGGACTTGGCTCTGAAGAGACAGGAACAGAGTAAATCAGGGCAGAAGCAAGCTGTCAGTACCATCAGGGGTGTAACATGGAGAAAATGTCAGAACCCAGGGCACCGTCACTGAAAGGTGGGCTGGAGGAGGAAAAGAAACAGTGGGGCCAAGGAAACAGGTCCCTCCGCTCCCAGGATTGAGGGAGAGGGAATGATTCCTAGGTCAGTCTGGGTCTTGAGAAAGGTTTAAATGAGCTGGTCTAAATCAATTTCCATTATGATCTTGGTATAACTTACAGACCTCAAAGAAGCCAAGGACAAAGACTTACTGTGTCAAAGTACTTGCTGGGGGACTTTCTGTGTCTGAAAGGGGGGTGGCTGGAGCCTGTGGACAGAGTTCCAGGTGATGGCCATGAAGGTTGAGCGCATCTATCCTGAAGCCAGAGCCACTAACAAGAAAGAGGTCAGAACATCTGTAGTAAAAATATGTGGCTGAATCTGAGGTAAGTACTGACAAAGCCATCACTGATTCTTTGGCTCATGAATAAGCTGGAAGAGCTGAGAGCCTTGGGGCCTTTGGATCCAGCTGTCCCTTTAAAGGTGACGCACTTTTTCTATTCTTCTCTTTAAGCTTTCACTTCTTCTTTTCCTCATGCTTCTCCTCCTCTTTTCTATGTCTCTCTAACTTTCCAACGGCTGCACAAGTTTGGCAGTCCACATTAAGATGCCTGGCACAGAGGCAATACGCACACTTATCGTTTGTGTCTTGGGGGTAGCTTATACCCCCGTCCCACAATTTTTTTTAAAACCCAATCTCTTGTCCATAGCTAAACAGACTGTGCACAAAAATGCTAGCAAAAGTACGGCAGAAAAATATTTATATATATATATATATATAGGTTTACCATCATAAACTTGAATCACTGTGGTTCAAGTGCTCATATGAGTGACTCAAAACCACGTAAGTGAAAACGTCAACAGTCCTTAATGTTCGAAAAACAGCAAATCAAAAAGCAGACTCGCTGTTTTTTGAACATTAATGTCGAAAAAAAAAAACGAAGTGCAAAGCAGGGGGGGCCAGCACCCCTGCACTCCACACCCCCCTACTTTATTATTCTAACTCCGAGATTGCACTGCAAGGGGAAAGGAACCATTTCCTGATCTCCGCTATAGTGCAATCTGCCCCACAATGTCGAATGTGCACTGAGCGAATGTCACTGTGCATTCGCTCATTGCACATTCAAACCTTTTTTCTTTCGGCTTTTGCAAAATTTGCAAACAGCCTTTTGAACACTTTCTGTTCATCTGACTGTGTATCGTCTTTATAAAGGCAAACCTATATATATATATATATATATATATATATATATATATATATATATATATATATATATATATATATATATATATATATATATATATATATATATATATATATATATATATATATATATATATATATATATTATGAAAGGAAAGCTCTACTTGAGATAGTAGAAACCAGTAAAAAAGGAAAGACCACCAAAGAGAAAGGGTGGTAACAACCCTGACAGAAAGATAACATCTGTAAAGAAGAAAACTAACAACTAGATGGTGCAACACTAACTTTTCATACTACTAGATGACAGGAGAGGAGAAAAATTCAAAAAAGATCAAAACATATTCTAGTTTCACTACTCTTCTGTGGAGCATGTTTCACACTGGAAGTGGCAAACAAAATCTAAAGAGTATTAGACAGGTAAGGCATGATGGGAGAGGAGGTGAAGTTTCAGAGCTGTATGATTCTGAGATGCTGGTATAACATTAGATCCAATAATCCACAACTGAGGTGGATGGAAAAGATAACACTGGATCTTCACCAACCCCATCCCAAGACAGACAGGAGTGGTTCATCCTTGTCCATAAAGGATACCCCTACAACTGTAGGGGGCGTATCTATCTCCCTGTCCCTAGTGGCTGCAGATGTTATACCAGAGGGACAGGGAGAAAAAGATGAGCAGTCTAAGGAACCAAACTGAGCCTCAGTGGAGTCCACCATCAATGGCTGAGGCACAACCGGAGCTGGTCTGACACCCAAAGACTCTGTCTATTTTCTTCTCCTCCTCCTTTTTCTTCTTACATGGAGGGAAAGAAAGAACTATGCAGACCAGTAGCTGCAATATATGTTCAGCCAAGAGGGATGCACTGAAGACGGGTTGCAGAGCCTGAAAAAGTGGGTAAAATTTTGAACAGCCAACATGTGGTTTTGTGGTAAGAAAACTGCTGTCAGTCTCTCAAAAGCATGATATCCTGCCCTTAATACATAAAAACGTACATAACCTGTAGGAAAAATGTCAAAAATGATACTTTTCACAGTTTGTTCAAAAAGCATTTGCACAGAATATCTCTCCCTGACAAAAAGTTGAAGTCTAAAACCTATATGTTTCCTAAACCTAGTAAAACTGACAAAAAGCACACGTTTTTTAAGGAAAAATAAATTAGTAAAAGCATTTCCACAATGTGGACTTATTTGCCCTGCCTTGAAAGATCACTAGCCAAATGACAGTTCCAGAAGCCCAGTGAAAGAGCATATGTCTGCAGCAAGAAAGCTCTGAAGATTTTGGCACCCAGTCTATCACATACATGGAGTTCTGCTTCAGCACTCAACAGTTAGAGTATGTGGAGGGTGCACTTACTATTTTAGAAGCTGGCTGGATTGCAGGACTGGGAAACACCCAAAAAGCTTATGTTACTGCAACAGTGATCTAATGCTGAATATCTCTGAATGTAGTATCCACTCATGAGGGTCTATCCTGGATCTGCTCAAAGAATCTGCTACTATATTCTATTCTGATGGAATGTAAGTTGCCTGTAGGGTTAAAGCTGTGTTGAACTACCATATCTGAGGCATTCACGGCTAGTCTACAAAGAAGGTAGGATCTTCTCCCCCAATCTATTTATCACATTGCTGTGGTTCTGCCCGTTAAGTTGATTTAGTGCTTTTGTGGCAATTATGAAAGCCATTGTTTCCTTCAGATTTATATGTCTATGTCTGAAATGTAGCTCCCAAATCCCCTGGACCTTGATACCTTGAGAGAAGGGCAATGTCTATGGTGTCTTTGGTGAATGACAAAGAGGATGGGGTGGAGGAAGTCCAGGGTTTACTAGGAATTCACTGGCCTACTAAAGGAGTTATTTATTCACAAAACTGAGCACAGGAATTGGAAAGGATAGAAGATGAAGATGCCGGGTCCAAAAACATGTGAGGAACCACTGAATTTTCCCCAGGTGGACTCAGGCAAAAGGGACCAAGAAGATAGAGGAGGCCATGAATCCAAAAATTACCAGACATTTCCTTGTAGTGGACAATTTTTTTGTTGAGAAATACAAAGAAAGTAATGATAGAAACAACGTTTGTTTTATTTTCCTGGAAGACAAAAAGCTGTAAATGGAGAGGTGTTCAGAAGATATACTAGGAAAACCATCCTGTGGAACCAAGGGTAACTTTTTTACATTTTGTTTGAAGCCTAGGCTGTTGAGAAGATTCATGGTGAACTGTAGTGAGGCTAGAGTATCTTTGGCTGGAAGAATCCAAGATCAAGCCATAGCCCACACAAGGGTAAATGTAAATGCCTTGACGTTTCCAGTGAGCTATGACTAGGGAAGGCACTTAATGGAGAGTATCTGGGTAGTAGAGAGACCAAAGGGTAAAGAAGAAAACTTAAAATGCAATCAGAAAGCAGGGAATCTCAAGAGCATCTGCATTTTTGTTGTGAATGAAGATGTACAGATAGGGATCTTTCAGATCCAGGTCGACTAGGAATGCACTAGTTAAGAGGAGGAGAAAGCGGGTTTGTAGAGTCAAACAATTCCCCATTGGAAAGAGTGGACTGTCTTTACAACTTCAGGGGAGAGAGAAGTTCTGAAATGATCTGAGACATAAGGTGCATTTGGTCTGCTAGTGGCTGAGGAATTCCAAATGGAATGACAGGGGATGCCATTTGAAGCCTCCGCGTATAAACTATGATACTTAGCAAGCTAGGGTTTGAAGTTATTGGTTTCAAAGCTGGAAGATATAGGGAAAGATTGCCTGCAATTTCTGAGGGGAAGGCCCAGGTGGGGTGTGAGATGGAAGGCCAGCATTGTCATAGGGTTTTCCTTTTAGAAGGAAGATCCTTGAAACCCATGCCCTTTTGTTTTAGTGTAGCCTTGCCATTGTTTCTTATACTGTTGTTTGAAAGACTAGCTAGCCTGTAAAAAAAATTTTTTAAAGGCCATAGACTGGCTGGGTAGTTTCTTTGATATTTTGAAACAGGTGAAAAGAAAAGTATTAATTTGCCTTTCACTTTAAGCTTTTGAAGCACATTAGCCAACGTTTACCAAGTAAAAGGTAATTTTCCAAAGAGGCATTTAAAAGT
This sequence comes from Protopterus annectens, assembly GCF_019279795.1. Classification (NCBI taxonomy): domain Eukaryota; kingdom Metazoa; phylum Chordata; order Ceratodontiformes; family Protopteridae; genus Protopterus; species Protopterus annectens. The sequence continues at coordinate 750,070,530 of NC_056730.1, read as the reverse complement.
TGAGCCTTTTCTTCTTCTGGAAAATGCTGAAGCCTTGCCCGGGCATTTCTACTCATAACAGTCCCAGTAGCTGCAGCTCTGGAGACAGCGTCCACTGCTTTATAGGTACATTTGATAGAATGTTAAGAATTAGAGCTGACCATTTCTAAAAGATGACACAATGTCAGAATTAGGAAGGTTAGCCAAAGATTGCTGCACGATTCAAAAAATGGATTTGATGTACTTGGACATATGGATTTGCTTATATATTTCCTAAATGCCAAGGTAGAATATGGGTAAGTTTCTTGCAAAATTTATCAGATGCATGACTGTCCTTGTCATCATTATGACTGGCTGAAGAAAAGCCAAAGAAGGTGCAGCAGTGGAGGATGGAGGAAGAATGTATGGTAGGATTTGGAAAACGGACCAATATAGCTACAGAGATATTAATGTGTTTGAGTTGCAGGAGGGCTTCAAGTTCAGGTATCTTTCTGTTCAGGTTCCAAGCACTGTGTAGTGTCAACACAATATCCAAATTTGTGCATGAATTTTCTATCCAGGAATGCCCAGTAGGGAGACTCTGCCTAAAAAGGCACACTGGGGCATCAAAGGCTTCAGCTACTATGTAGAAGCCCTAGAATGAGTAGTCTAGGTCATCACTGGCAAAACAGGAAGACTGACACATGCTGAACTTCCTTAGAATGACACCAACTACTTAGCCAACTATTCCTAGGTTCATAGATGTTTATTAGGGTAATGACCACTAGGCCCTTCATAAGCCTAGACATGCATCCCAAATGTATCCCACAAGTTATATGTTTTAGACATTTACATAGGGTGACTGCTGGTTATGACATTATTTACTGACTGACTCTGTCCATCAAAGAAGACATACGCACCAGAACAGGGGTGAATTTTTGAATTCCCACCCAATGGTCCAAGTTGCGCTTAAATAGGGTTTGGGAGGGAATTTGTTTCACATGGATTGGGAGCCTATTCAAGAGAAAGCGAATTCTTTCGGATACAATCTGCCTCTCCAACATGTCCTAGTTATGTTGCAAACAAAATTTAGGTCTTTAAATCTAGTAGTTCTGATGCTGTAGGTTTTGCGGATGTGCAAAAGGTTCATCAAAGCAGGTTCCAGGGATACCTTGTATGCCAGGAATAGATCACCTCTCAGTAGTCTTTAGAAGACAAAGTACTAAGATAGGGCTTTGAGTCAGTCTACACAGGACATAGGTTCATAGGTTAGTACTAGGCTAATGATCCTGGAGCCAACAGAAGCCTAGCCCAAGAATATTACCAGTTGTCCTGTTGCCAGACGTTAGTTCCTTGTGACCCTATCGAGCAACATTGTGTTTATGCTCTATATTCTTTTTTTAAGGAACCTTTGTGGACGTTCCAGTTGCTACGTGTGTCTGGTCAGGTACATACCAAAGGGAGCATTATACTCCATGATGGGTCTTTTGAGGGCTGTGTATAGTGGTACAATGACTTCCCTGGTCCTAGATGCCATGCATTTACTTATAAGTTGAGCAACACAGAAGGATTTCCTTACTACCTTGGATATGTGTTGGTCGAAGGCCAGGTTACTGTCTACACGAGTTCCCAGATCCTTGAATAGTGGGTTAACTCTTAGGGGTGTCTTCTTGATGACAGTTTCCTAGGGTGGATGACTTCCCAAAAGATACTATGCATTTCTTGGTACTGAGTTTTAAGCCACAGCTTTGGCAACGATCATTTGTCTGTGTTAGACCTTTTTTTTTAAGATGTTAGTGTCTTTGGGGGATTCTATGACTGCTCCCAGTTTGCAATCATTTGCAAACTTGGTCAGTCAGAGGCCTTTGACATTGGCCTTGACTTCTGAGAAGTAGATGACAAAGAAGAACAGGCCCAGCACAGTGCCTTGTGGGACTCCACTGGTGATTGGTCTCTTTCAGGAGGTGGTCTCACCAATCCTAACTTCCTGGTTCCTATCTGTGAGCCAGCTGTCTATCCAGTGTGTTATATAGGGGTTTATGCTAATTCCATATGTTTAACAATGCCCTAGTGGGGTGTTATGTCAAATGCCTTAGCCAGGACAAGGTAGGCAGTATGCACTGTTTTACCCTCATCCATTGCCTTGGTGACCTTCTCAAAGATGTCCACCAGGTTCAATAGGCATGAACTTCATTTGACAAAGCCAAACTGGGATAGACAGGTTCATACTAGGCTATCTGCCCTAGGGCATTTATAAGCCTAGCCAGAGTGTGTGTGGCTTTCACCACCCCTTAGGATGAGAATACTATACCCATTAGTTTGCTGTGCCTCTGTCCAGCAGTGATACAGAGATGATTCCCGGGGTAAACCTACGATCTATAGGTTCATAGGTTCATCGTTCATACTAGGCTAACTGCCCTTGTGGGCCATTTTCAGCCTAGCCAATTACCCCATGTGAGAATCAAACCCTGCACTTTATGTTTGTAAGATAAACACCTTAACCATTATGCCAACCTCCCAGATCCAGTGCTTGAAGGCCTCCTATGTATTTGCTGATTGTTGTTAACGCCAGTTAGTTTGCCTTGGAATCTAATCGACATTCTTGGTGAAGGCAAGATATTATTTAAGACCACTGTCTTTCCTGACACTGAAACATGCATTCTAAGTTTCATTATTTCTCTCTCTGCAAGTCCGTCTAGGTGTACTGCCTCAGGTGATTCACTCCCGCATAAGCCACCACTTAGTTGCAGCCATACTTCTCTGGTTTAAGAGATCTTAGGGCTCTTATGACATTATGTTCCCTGCCACCACAGAAGTAGCTTACAGTCATCCTGTTAGGTGACTATAGTAAGGCATATGGATTCCACACTCACCATACCTATGACTAAATATTTCTCTATAAGGAAGTTGACATAGTGGGGCTTACAGGCTTACGCCTACTTTCCTGGTGACTCTCAAGTGATCTGTGGGGAGCTGCAGTATGTGGGAATGGAGAAGTAGGTGTTGCCTTGCATGCTAGATGCTGATATATACCAGTGACCATAGCCCTGGAAGACATATCAGCTGACACTGACACACACACACACACACACACACACACACACACACACACACACTGTGGCCTGTAAGATGGGTGAAACTAAATTATTTAAAGCAGATTTTTACTCACAAGAACAAGAAGAAACTGCAAACAAAGCTTTCCTTATGCGTTCACAATTAGAATAAAATTGTATATGAAACGGACAATTCAAAATTCTGAAAATCAAAGTTACAGAAGGATACACTTTTCCCCCATCCTTATCAATAATCTTCCCATCTTTTAGAGAAAGAGAAGGATTGGAGTTAACCAAATGTGTAGCAGCAGAAGGATTAACTAAAGCTATACCTGCTGGGTCAGGTTTGGGATGACTGCATAAAAACTTAAAAGAATGAGGAACTTTATACATTCTATCTGCCTTTTTTGGGGCAGCAGGCTATCAGGAAAATGAAGGAAATGACACTCACATCCACCAAAGCTGACAGAACTGGAGGAATGGGTGAAGGCTCTTGATATACCTTCTGTAATAGCTCATAGTCTTTTCTGAGGGAACTGAGAAACCTCAATGTTCTCCCACTGAAAACACTGGCACATTCAGGCAACAGTCTGAGAGAAAGAGAATCCCCCACAGGGAGAATCAGAAACTAAGCTTTTCCTCTGAACCTGAATCAGACATCTGTGGAGAAAACCCTCTATCTAACCCTCATCTTCCTGTCCAGATTCAGAATCTTGAATCTCTTCAGGAAAAGAGGCATCCTTCTTTCTTTTACCAGAAATCACCTTCTACAAAGGATCTACAGCCTGAATTAAAGACTAAGCTAGACTCAGTACACTACTGTCTAAGGAAACTGTCTTGAGGAGGAGTAGATAAATGTTTAGTTTTCTGTTTCTTTAGGCAGGAAAAATGGAACCAGCAGTGTTATTAATAAAGGGCACAACATTCTGACCAAGCAGGAAAGTTTTCTAGTTTCCTCTCCCAGCAGTGACAAGGCAGGCTAACCCTCAATGCATAGTGGCTGTAAGTACGTCACCAAAGGGATCCGGGGTAAAAGATCAGTGGACTGAGGAATCAGCTTTGGCCACAGCAAAGTCACCCACCTGCAGCTGATGCAAACTACTAGCCTGTGGTGGTGCTTTTGATTCTGTGTCTGGAAGAAAAAAACAATGGTGGGACCAGTAGTTTGTTCCATCTTCAAGCTGAAAATGGTGACTCTTTCCCAGGGAAACTAAGCAGCACGAGTCAGTAAAAATGTTAAGTAATTAAAAGTCACCTTTTTCTCATAAAAACACAGTAAAAAGCACATTAAAACACTTTGCCAGCCTCATAAAATAGAATAGATACAATTTATCCACAGAAAAAATGGTTGTTAACTACTTTAAACTGATACAAAAAAAGTACATTCCCTTTTAAAGATAGATTTAAGGCTCAATACAGTCTTTTAAAACACAAACTCACAGCTTAAGAATAACTTTCTTAAGCAAAAAAGTACAATATTTTTTTAAGTGAAAGATTTTTCCCCAAAATGAACTTATCGAACCAGCAAAGGAAGACCACAAGCTGACCGTCGATCCTTGAAAACCCGCAGAGCAACCTACTCTTCAACAGCAGGAAATCTCTAAAGGGCTCTGCACTCAAACCTGTCTTTTTAGTCAGCTCAGATCAAGATAACAGTTTGGGTGTATGGAAAGTGCCCTGAATCTTTGGAAGTTGGCCAGCTGTTACATCCTATGCAAGATATAACCCATATAGCCAACATTAGTGCAGAAGTGATCAGTATGATAACCACACATAATTCTATTCCACCCCCCTCATGATATCACCTTCTCATCTGATGGTTCCAACTCATCCATCATGTGGTATCATGGAAACCACTTTCCTCCAAGACAGTAACACCTATGTTTAATAAATTCAGTTCATTTTCAACCTCATGAGCCTCCATTTTCTCCAAAGCACCTTGAATGGTAGCATTCAACTTTATCATCCTGGGGATTAATATAAAAGCATTCATATTTCCCCTGTTTAGCATGAATCTTGTCTTAGGCTACAGGCTTAGTGAGACAAACTCAGTCAACAAAGCATATATAGTGTCAGTGTGTATACGTGTGTGGGTGTGTGCACGTCTGTACAATGTATACATGTATGATTGTGTGCATGTTTGACATTAACTGGCTGGACAATTCATCAGACTTTTCAATGAAGTATTAGAACCTCTCAAAGTAAAAAATCAATTAGAGTATAGGTAATACACTTGTAAAGGTCTGTTTTTAATTGACAAGTTAGCACAGCTGCACTTTTATTAATAATTATGGGGATGGGATTGTGGTGTGGTTCTCAATACTTGAATCTGTTGTGATTTTTTCCTTCTGTGAAATTATTAAGTTATTTTAAATCAGTGTTTTTGTTGTTTCTGACCCTACAGCATTTGAATAAAGTGCTTTATGCTTTTTAAGCCTTTCTTCAGTAACTTCCAGTAAACAGCTGGATTGTGTTTGCCTTTTAAGTGATCTAACTTTTTTTAATTAAATCCTCATTTTCCGTTTATGAGAGAAATTGAGAACCAGGTTGAGATGCATAAGTTCTGATTGCCTCCAGGTAGGGGTAGGGTTGCAGTTAATTGCTTTTGTTGTCTGATGCCCACAGACGTTTTGATTAAGGATTCAACTTCTGCTTGTGCCAGCCTCAGGCTATCCTACAAAGAAGTTAAGGTGCTGGAAAACACCAGCCTCTCACTCTGCTTCTTGCTGTGTTCTTAAACACAGTGTCTCTATTATTGTCTGACTCTTATATTAATTTGACCACAAAACTCCTTCCATCTCCTCATTTCTTGGTTGCTATCATTAACAGCAATGTCATTCCTTTGTACATTTAAATACATTTTCACCTCCCACAAGCTTGAGCTGCCCTCTCCTTCATATCTTCGTGCCTGTTTTCTCCACAGTCAAGTATGAAGATGAAAGGTCAGCCTGCCTGCCTCCCTTCTGTTGCCAGCCACTTAGCACTTGGTATACATAAGCAGCATTGCAACTGCCTTATGCTCACAGATAATGAACTCTATCACAAAAAAACAAGACTGTGAGCAACACACACACACAAAACAATCCACTATTATATCAAAATTAGGCTGTAAAAATATCATTGATATAGCGTCCATAAGGACAGAGTCTCAGGGAAAATTCATCATCACATCCTCTTCAGGCATACATTCAACAAAGATTTTACCAAAAGTTAAATTATCTCAAATTCAGTATATCAGACCACTCTGCAAACAGAAATGTTTTAGTGATCTACGACTTTAGTCAGTCGTACTGATTCTCTTCTCATTAGGCTGAACAAAGACAGGGTAATGGCTCTTTCAGGTGCCAGGATATCTGATATCTCAATGGCTCTTGAAACAACTTCAAATAACAAATATGACTACGATATGGTGATGGCCGCGTGGCAGTGAGTGACCTGTGACACAAAATCCTGAGGGATATGCATGGAGGGAAGGCAGCTCTGCTCAATGCCAAAAGCCTCAAAAAACAAACTGCCTAACCTTGATGCTCTCCTGCATTTGAAACATATTTGTATCTGAGTAATTATTGATACTTGGTTTAAATGTTCATAAATCACTTCCTCCATACTAGGGTTTTATGCCTACCAAGTCTTCAGACCTGATGACAACTGTGGTGTCATCTCCATATTTGTTAGGGACCATATCCCCTCTAGAAAGATCCCAGAGACCCACATACAGATCTTATTGAACTCCAAATCACAGTAAACAGAATCAAAGGATCAATTAAATTACTAGTTTATAGCCTGCTACAGGACACCCTCTATGTCCCCTGGAAATCATGTAATGCTCCTAAATATATGTCATAAACTCGTTATAAACAAGAACTCCATTGTTGTGGGAAACTTTAATTACCCCATGGTAAAAAGGGGTACCTATACCTCCAATGCAGGATACACCTAAAAGTAACTAGATTTAATAAACAAAAACTACCTGGACCAGATTGTATAAAACAAAACTGGTGGACATAATATTCTTCACCTGGTCCTTACAAATAAAGTTTCTTTGTGTACTATTCCCCAGTTATGTCAGATCAGAAACTAGCTTAACTTCATCTTCTGTATCTCTAAGGCCACTGAAGCCAGTACTTCAGAATTCAAGAATATCAAGTATACTAAAACTCATCAAATGTTATTATGAAATTTCAAAATTCACTTATAGCAGTATTACACCAAAGGCTGCAGTGGTAGGTAGCTTCACAATAAAATTATATGCCCACTTAGATAAATGTATAGAACTGTTAATCCTAACCAAATATAAATCTAATAGAAAATTTAAAATTACACTGGTGGTTTGCCAAAACAACAATAAAAGAAAATTCAATGTATACCACTGATCAAAAGATCCAAATAACAAGACTAAGATCAGAAAAATGACTAAAACATGTACTATCAGATCTAATAAAGCAGACCACAGACTTAGGTTAACATTTGAATCTAAGGACAAGCTATGTTAGGAAACTACAAAATGACATTCAACAGTGCTCTGAAAATTTTTCAGAATGGCACCACCTACTCTGATCCCGTAGAGATTATCAATACACTATCAAAAACTGCAAGAAAGACCCATTTAAGTTAGAATCTTCACTATGTAATACCTTAGAATTCCTGTAGTGGAGGCCCATGGGATATATACAATTGATCCCTTAAGGACAAAGCAGTGTTTCAGCTACATGGCTTCAGAATGCCTAAGACTTTTTTATTTTTTAAGCCTTTATGAATACAGTCAGGCCAATAGGACGAAACCCCACTAACTGTAGACAAGCATGTTTGACCTTTTTACTGACCTCAACAGTACAGTATAAGTGGAATGTTTAACTATACTATACAAACATGCTAGCAAACAAATTCAATGCAAATTTTATCCCAGAGATGGCTATCCAAAGTCCAGTTATCTCTTGATTCTCTTAAATCCCTCATCATCAATAAAGAACATGCACTGAAGGTGCTCTTTAAGACTTTAATCAGAGTTTAACAATTGTTTTTCTCTCTCTGAGGTTTGGATCACAGCACTTGGGATGCTACACCACAAGGATGGCCCCACCACTGATCCCAGGAATTACAGGCCCTTAGCATGGCAAGTCTCATTTGTAAAGCCATGAAACATATTATAACTGATCTGATAAATTATAATACCAAGAATTTCATCAGGCTAGACACACACACACACACACATATATATATACACATATATATATATATATATATATATATATATATATATATATGTATAAATGTTGAAACAGACATACATACTATATAATAAGGACAAACACACACATACACTATCAGAGAAGTCTTGTCAATCTACAATGATTTATGCATTCTGAGAAGGACAAAGTAGCTAAGATAATGTTAATTACGAAATTAATATGAAGCTACAATATGAACAGAATGATGATGGAAAACATTACACAGACAGATATTTACTATTAATGTATCCAGAAATGCATAAAGCTAATTTATACTGGAAGGGGAAAAAACATGCAACCAATATAATACAAGTCAGAGAAAAACAAAAAATGAGATGTAGGACATATGCATGTGGGATGAGTAAAGCAGAAGTGAAGGCAGTGAACATAGTAAATTTATGCTGCAAGTCAAAGAAAGAAGAAACAGTGATAAATAAAGGAGTACAGAGGTGTCGACAAAAGGAGCTGGAGTAGATACAATGGATTGTAGGTCAGGTGACTATTTTTATAAGACATAAGTTTGGGTCAAAATCATCTATCTAATACACAAGTTTGATAAAAAAAAAAAGTCTGTGGGGGTAAAGTCCGGCAATTCCACCCAAGAAAAAAATGTGTATCCCAGGCATCCTCCTAAATAATATAACCAATTCTAAACTTGATGCAACTTGGGGGAAGTAAGCCCCTCCCTGCAGAGACATAAGGTTTAATTAAAATCTGCTGACTAGTATAATTAGATAAAAAAAAAAAAGTACTGCACAATGAAATGACTCCCAATAAAGTGAGACAGAGAGAGGAATGTGATAATAAATTTAAATGAAAGATAAAACAACCATAGAAAAACAAAGTAAGAAGAAGCAAGGTCACAACAGTGAGATGCTGGAAGTAGATCTATGAGCATGGGAACATGGGACAAAAACCATGTTTAGTATAGTTTGGAGTATGTTAACTATTCTTTGGCAAGACGGTGCAACAAAGAGGAAGTTCATAAAGAGATGGCAGTTAAGAATTTCCTGGCCAATGGCAGCTCTTTTATCTGGGTAGAGTTAACTAGATCATTTCCAACAGATGCCTATCCATGTTGCAGCTTTAGTTTAAGAGGGGGTGAGTGTTGTTAGAAAACAAATGAGTAATGAAACATGACAGAGGGAGAATAAAACCTGTGAATGTGGATCAACAGTCCTGATCTTAATGTAATTCTGAATTTTAATTTTAAAACAGAAACAATGATACAAAGCTAAAAGAGAGTCATACAAGGCAGGAAGCAGAAACAATGGGTGACCTAGGTAACAAACCTTAAACACAGATACATAAAGATGACTCAGAAGACCTCTCACAATCTGCATTATTAAACAGAGTTGGCAAATATACAACCAAACTTCTTCCAGTCACGCCTTACTCTTGTATCTCAGTGAATGCTTTTAAAACATACCATACTGCACCCACTGAGTTACAGAATGTTTGTTAAATAACTGTCAATTATAAGACAAAGAAACATTAACTGATAATAAACGTGAATCATAAGTTTGAGGTATAATCTAGAACCTGACTGACAGACAATAATGCTGATCACTGAATAATCTAAGTGAATGTTTCAATCTAGACAGAAACGTGTGGTTAAGGTCATTACAAACAGTCACAGTATTATCATAATTTCAATAATTACTAAGTCTACACTGTAAGAATGACGAAAAAGTTCTGGTTAAAATTTTTCTTCTGCATTAAAAGCAATAATCTTCAAATTTGCATGTGAACCCTAAAATAAATCAGTCATTTATTAAGCCTCATGATCTGAGGCACAGAAGGGAATAAAATACATGGCATGTGACAAGAAAAAAAACTGAGGCAGCAGCACCTAAAGGTTAGGGGTCACTGAAGAATTCAGCAAATCACATCAGAAATGGCACCAAATTAAGCAAAGAAGAATGCCCTCCAACCTTAACCTGCTAAGACTCTTGAAGTCTTGCATAGATCTGTGTTTTACCTTTCCATATTACGTTATTTAAATTAATTGTACCATGTATTCTAGTGCTAACACAAGCACAAATGGGCAAACAAAGACTTGCTGTTTGTAGCACACTGCCAGCCTCAAAGAGAACCAGCTATGCAGTTTCAAAGAACTGAGCTTTCAAGATAAAATGTTTACTACTTGTATAACTATGGGATTTTAAATTAGCAAATTCTATCTCAAGAGTTTCAGTTATCAGGTGTTTACAGGAATACAGAAACAACATATGTGCACACATAAATACACTGCAAAGGAAACATATTTGATGGCAACAAATTTGCTAATACTTTTCCACCAAGCACAAGAGCGACACAAGTGTGATAAATTGTGGTTACATAAAAGTGATAAATGTGAAGAGAAAGCACCAACTATATGATATTTGTCATTGTAATTTACTAATTGTAACTTCTAAGTATTAGATACAACTGCCCACTCTGCTGTAGAAGAGAAAAGGATTTTTTAACACCTTTATTGAATTATCACTTGTGACATAGGCACATTTACATTTATATAAAAGTAATCAAAGTGTATTAACTAGTTAAAATTAACAAACAGTATGCTTCACATACATTGCTACATATCATATAACATAAGCAACATTATATAAATTATTCAATTCCTGCCACTTTTTTAAACAAGAAACATCTTTATTAATCCATCACTTATGACATAAGCAATCATACATTTATAAAAAAGCAAACAAACCACAGCGACACAAGCCTAGTTGCAAACATTTTACAACAATACTGACATACTCCCAGTTGCGAACATTATACATCACTTATAATCTACCCAATCGTTTTCAAAAATTACAAAGCTCATTTAAGTCCTGCCTTCTTTTAAACCTCATTCCTCCCCTCTATGTACTGTTCCCACAATTGCCATTTTCTCCTATGTAGTTTGTTCCTACCTTTTTCTACAGATCTCAAGTCCAGTTGTTTTATCTCTGTTACTATATTCACTAATTCTAATATAGCTGGTTTAGATTTTGATTTCCATTTTCTAGTAATTGTTTTTTAACAGACACCATAATTAGAGATAGCAAGGTCTTACAATGTCTAGACAATTCTGATTCTATATCATAGCTCGGAAAAATCATCTCCCTCGTCACACCAACTTGCCCACCCAGCATTCAGCTCACTGCTCTCCCAGAAAATATGTTCCTAATTACCTCTTTCTTCCCTATCACACCGCCATTTGCTATCTACCTGAGGAAAAATTCTCTGAAGTCTACTTGGGGTATAGAAATATCTATGTAAACATTTCAAAGCAAAAATCTTAATCTTCTAGATTGTGTTGCATATTTGGGAGATATACATATATCCTCCCATTGTTTGTTTGAGAATTGCTTATCTAATCTCTCTTCCCAATCCTTTCTAACCTCCTCTGACTGATTCTTATAGTTATCATGCAATATTTTATATGCTCGACTAATTATTCCTTTTTAATGGTAGCTTCTGTTCTACATTCTACTAAAAACTCTACCAGTACTGGTTTTTCATTTAGGAGCCCCCTATTTCTTTCTATTTGCCTATACTTTGACATCAATCCCTGTTAGGGAAGACAATCTTTAACCTGCAGTCCCAATAAAGTCTTGGCGTCTTCCCTTTCTATTATCTTTCCCTCTGTAGTTATTTGCTCTCAATACTTTGGTTCCTCTGCCAAATTTCTCTAATAAATTCCAGCCCCCCACTTGCCTATTCTCTGTATTCCAAATTGCAGTCATCCCTATCTGCAGAATCTCCTTTCATTCCCGTGTTAGCTTAATTCTTAGAATAATTTTTGCTACTTTATGGATATAATATTCTGTATGATTATTATTATTCTCCTTAAAGGCCTGCATCCAAAATCACAGTCTCTCTTTGTTTCTTGAGCTTCCCCCCCCGTTTCATCATCATCCCTTTCCACTTTGAATTATAGTTTTCTGCTTGTGTTGTGCTATGTATAGGAGTCTTAACTGTGTAGCTCTGAAATACACTAGACTGGATTAAATCACTTAAAGAATAAAAAAATATAACAAAAAAATATTTCATACTAAGACCAGAAACTAATTTAAAACGGTATCAACTTAAATATGCTGACTGAAGTACATCAGTTTAGTTAAAGTAGTTCTAATTATATTAGTTTCTACAGGCCTGATTCACAGACTCACTTCACACCATATAATGTTCTCAGAATGAAGGAACATCTGCAATTTACAGACATACTCTTGTATCTGTCAGAATGTGCAAAGTGTACCACACAGAAAGAAGTACGGAATACTAAGCAGCTGCTGAGTATACCATTCATGAAAGTAGAACAATGAAGCCTGAAGGCAGCACTCAGCAAACTGGAAAAAGGATATACTTCAATGTGAGGTACACAGCATTTTAGCCTGTGCATCCTGGACCTGTAAGTGCAAAGTTCACGCCCAGACAAAGGGTTATACTGACAAAAAAGTGCACATCCTTACAGTTAGTGCGACCTTGCTTAATACTAAAAAGTAACAGCCCATGCAGAAAATATTGACAAAGGGTACACAGTATCACAGTCTGTATGCCCTGCACTGTAAGGGTGATTCTGCATTTGGGGAGGGGGTGTAACCTTGTTTGGCAGAGTCACAGAGTATGGCATACTGTGCAGCCTAAAATATACAGCACACAAGTCATTATCTGTTTATATGGATGTCTGTCCCTCCTAAGATCAAAATGTTATTGTGGTGGAGGAGTTTTTGAGACCCTCTGATCCTCAGCACACTAACTTATGTAACTTTTAGTTCCTGGTAGTCACTCTTGGTAAAACTATCTAAGAGAAAGGGCCAAACAGTGATCCAAACAAATATGACCTCTGTGATGGTTCATGCAAAGAAAAAAAGAGCCCTGCCCGAAGCAGTGGTATCTAAACCACCATTGCAGCCAGAGTCAGGTGATGCTCCAATCCAATTCCAATGCTCTGAAAAGATGCGGTAGACCTAAGACTGGATGTTGATGGATGGCAGGATGACCATATAGGATCATAGGTTCAAAGGTGTTTACTAAGCTAATGACCACAAGGGCCTTTTTAAGCCTAGCCATGCATCCCAAATCTCTGACAAGTTCTGATACCCTTGATAAGTGTAAGCAGGGGTTTGGGAGATGAAACATTTACAAGCAGGGGCCTGGGAGATGAACCATTTATAGGTTGCTTGTGTCCATTAGAGACATAGGTGCCAAACCAGGGCTGAATTTTCTGTTCCCCATCCTACTGCCCAAGTTGTACTTGAAATGGATAAGGGAGAAACTCTGTTTCACATGGATGGGTAGTCTGTTCCAGAGAAGGGGCAGTCTCTGGGATAAATATCTGTCTCTCCAGCAGGTCTTATTTATATCACAGGAAAGATTTAAGTCTTTAGAATGGGTAATTCTGGTGCTGTTTGTTTAGTGGATATGCAGGAGGTCCATCAGAGTGTAGTCTGACAATGCCTTGTATGCCAGGCATAGATCTCCCCTCAAAAGCCTGTAGGACACAGAATATAGGTACAGGGCCTTGAGGTGGTCTGTACAGGATATTTTACTTACAACCACTATGAATACCAAACCACAGAACCAGTAAGCCAGTGATGGAACGTGAAGCAGATCCAACAACGATTTTATTGAAGTAAATAACAAAGGTTAAGCGCTTTCTTCCCTCAAGTAATAGGGGACTTCCTCAGAACAAATGTAAGGTCCTCAAACCCAGCCTTAAATAAAAACAGATCAACCAATTACTCAATTATCTACATAATTACATTCATTTTAAAATAATTTTAAAGAAAAACACACTAATATACATTCAAAAGTTGAATTGAACATTACAATACAATGGTAACACACTTAAAAATACATATTAAAAATACAGATTGATAAATGTATGTGTATATATGCATATATGTTTAAAAAGTATGTGTATATTGAAAGATTCCATTCAGAGGTAATAAAATCCTATTCACCATAAAATGAATTGTAAAAATTAAATTTGGAAAGGAACTAAATATGGAAAACTGTAAACACACATTACGTGGAATAAATCATATGAGACATCATTTTATAAAAGTATAAATAAATAGTAGATAATGAATAAAATAAAATATAACCATAAAAATTATGAAAATTATGACTAACCATAAGGATTATAAGAATTAACCCAAGATGGTTTTTGAGCTTAAGAACACTAGAAATACTAATGGCTTCATTAATGCCAGGATAACTGGTGGCATTAAGCCTCAATTGCCATCTCAACTCACATAATTCTAAATGTGCGTCCAATACACGACCCTGCGGGTTCTTAATTAACTGCTGGATTACAAAAAAAAAAAAATCATGATTTTTATACTTGCATATGTGCCTTGCTAATGCATTTGTGGATTTTCCATGTTTTATGCCTAATAAATGTTCACAAATCCTATTCTTGAATAACCGAGCTGTTTTTTCTACATAAAATATAGGACAATGTGAACATTTAGTGACCTAAACAACATGCACAGAACCACAATTAAAATGTCCATTAATACTTAGGAATTTTCCGTTCAGTCCAAATTTTTCCCGTCTCCAAAATATGGGGGCAAAATTTGCATCAGTTACATTTAAAATTACCTTTTGGTCTATTGGACCCACTTACGCTTGTATATGTGGGTGCTTCCAACGAATTCTTAAATGTTCTATCCTTCTTAAAAACGACTTTGGGTTTGGGACCTACTTTTTGTGCCACATTACTGTCAAATTGCAAAATGTCCCAATTGTTAAAAATTACATCAACTATATCCACTGCATCTTGATTAGAACACATACCGAAACCTGAATGAAATCTTGCAAAATTATTACTAATATCAGCTCTGGTATTATCTATACCACTTTTTAAAATTGATTTATAACTTCCCCTGTGTCTATTATGTGTAACTTCATTACTTATCTCTGCTAATATAACATCAGGGTATCCCCTAGCTTTAAACATATCTGAAATGAATTTTAACTCAACCAAAAACATTGTCAGAACTCACCATCCTGGCTGCTTGGACCATTTGGCCCTTAACAATAGACTTTTTTTGGGAGAGAGGGTGTGCACTAATATACTCCAAGTATGAGTTAGAAAATGTGGGTTTCCTATAAATACCGGATTCCAACTCCTTCCCACATGTAATAGCTAAATTAACATCCAAATTATGTAATGTTTTCCCGACTGTACTGGTGGGTGAATTTAAGGAAACTCACAGTATGATTAATGTATTCTAAAAATTGTATCAATTCAATTTCACTGCCCTTCCATAAAATAAATAAGTCATCCAGGAATCTTGTGTAAAATATAATATTTAAGTAACAGACACTTTGAAAAACAAACTGCTGCTCCCAATAGGACAACAAGATGCACCCATTGCAATCCCCCCATTTTTTGTTTATAATACTGTCCCTCGAAGTAAAGATAATTATTCTGCAACACTACTTCCATACAGGTCACAAATAAATTTATGTCATCCTGGTCATAATATTTAGTTTTGTATAATTGACTCTCTAGCCATTCTAAACCCTTGTCATGTAGTATGACCGTAAACAGACTGACAACATCAATGGTGACCATAATAACTGTTTCATCAATTTTTATTTTTCCAATTTTTTCCAAAAATTGCCAAGAGGCCTTACATATATAAGGGAACACCCTTAGACCTAATTGTAGCTTCTGGTCTGCCCATTGGCCATCAACTATAGGTCTGAATTGTGGATTTTTTTAAAACCTTTATGGACCTTAGGTATGCCAAAGATATTAGGGATCATCGAGTGCTTATTGTTCAAGTATACATGTACGTCTTCATTAATTTTCCCTGAAATAACATGTCGTCCAATAATAAATCAAGTTTTTTAAACGACATGAATTTCATTTAGGGAGCTTTCCATGTATGTACCGTCAGTCAAAACGGCATTAATCCTGTCCAAATAATCTACCCTGTTCATTATCACTATCCCGTTCCCTTTATCAGGCTTCATAATACGTATGTCTACATCACTTGCTAAATTGCGTAAAAGTTTTTCCTCCTCGACAGTCATATTAGTCTGCCCCTGTCGATTTTTGTCATCAAGAATCCTACGTACGTCTTTCTCACATTTGTTCTCATATAACCTAATAATGTGATTGAAAGGGGGGTTAAATGTACTCAGTCTCTTTATTTTTTTAATATTCACATTTTCATTTTCCCCCCAGTCACATTCTTCTGATGGTGAAACCAAACTCTAAAATTAAATTTTCTGGTAAACCATTTTAAATCAATTAATGTGTTGTCAATTTTCGCCCTTCTGTAAGGTACAAATGTCAACCCCTTAGCTAAAAGGTTGGCAAACCTTACATCTACTTCCTTAGATGAATAACTGTAAACTTTAAAATTGTGTTTTCATTAAATACAATCTTTGATTCGATGGCATTCACCATTTCATCTAAATATTTGGTATTAATTTCTCTGTAATTAACAGTATCACAGTCAAAAATGCGATTAAAATTTTTTTCAACATTTTTGTGTTTAAGTAACTTACAGTCAGTATCAGCAGAATAAACGGAGATTTGATGTAAAACAGATTGAATTTCTCGTACTTGAGTGACCTCAGTTGTGTCAGAAAATTGTTGTCCTTTTATATTATTATTAATGAAACATGCAGCAAAACCTGGTAAACAACCACAAGAAGCCGACATGAAGTCTTTAGATGGAATATCTATGGGGTAAAGTAATTTCAAGGCCATGTCCATTAAGTCCTCTGCTGTCAGCTCCTGTTCCTGTTGTTCCTGTGGTTCTTTGGCCTCGCCCCTTGAACCACATAATCCCGATAAGTTTTGGGTAAAAAATGATTTTGTTGTTCCTTTTCTTTTATTCTTTCCAACCGTCGGATGTTATCTTCATTAACTGCAGTCTGCACACTAGTTGCATTACTGGTCGCCGTATCTGACGTCACTCGTTCCTCATTATCAATCATGTGATTGACTTGCTGATTATCGTTACTCTCTTTACCCGGGGACAATGGGTATACTCTGTTTCGCATATTCATTTAAGTCCCTCTTAATTTTATTTATTTTACGATTGTAAATAGTGTCACAGATCTTAGCAACACTATTAAACGTATTGTCAAATGCTAATTGACGAGAATTAAAAGACAGATCATTTTGAATTTCGTCTTTTAATTCATCTAAATGTTTGGATATTTTGTCAATTGACAACAAATTGTATTTAACTGGCAATTTCATCATTTGCAAGCCAGTGTTGTCAAATAAGGCATGCAAATCTTGTAAAAGTTCAACATTACCTTCAGCTCCGTTGGGGTATTTCCATAGTCTTAAACCCCATGGAACCATTTCAATTTCAATGTTCTTCTGTAAGTAAGAAACCACCAACTGAAGTTTCTTATAAGAAAGTAGACTCTTTTCCAACAATTGTATTTTCTCGGCTATCCTTGTTGCTTCGGGTTGAAACGTACATTCCTGTCTCCTTTCAAACCCAAATACAAACGTGTTATTCTTCCACTGTAAGGATTTTTTTAAATTACCGTTCAACTCTTCAGTCCTAACGGATGAATGTTGTGATAAATTCTCCTGCTGCACCTTGTTGTTATTAGATGCTAGACGATCGGTAGGTTTTGGCTGGATCAAAGGAAAACCAAAGCTGCCATACAAGTTGGTAGCATTTTCATGCTTATCCATTAAATTTTGAATCTGGTTAGTATGTACAGCTAACTGCTGTTTAATCTGTTGCAACAGTTCAAATATTTCCATGTTGGTAGTGCCCGTTGTAGTGCCCGTTGTATCCATCTCTGTGCTGAAACCAAACCACAACCACTACGAATACCAAACCACAGGACCAGTAAGCCAGTGATGGAACGTGGATCAGATCCAACAACGATTTTATTGAAACAAATAACAAAGGTTAAGCACTTTCATCCCTCAAGTAATAGGGGACTTCCTCAGAACAAATGTAAGGTCCTCAAACTCAGCCTTAAATAAAAATAGATCAACCAATTAATTATCTACATAATTACATTAATTTTAAAATAATTTTAAAGAAAAACACACTAATATACATTCAAAAGTTGAATTGAACGTTACAATACAATGGTGATAAATATGTATATACAAGTAAACATACTTAAAAATACATATTAAAAATACAGATTGATAAATGTATGTGTATATATGCATATATGTTTAAAAAGTATATGTAGACATAAACCATGGAAAATCCACAAATGCATTAGCAAGACACATATGTAAGTATAAAAATCATGAATTTTGTTTTTTTTGTAATCCAACAGTTAATTAAGGACCCACAGGGTCGTGTATTGGATGCACATTTAGAATTATGCGAGTTGAGATGGCAATTGAGGCTTAATGCCACCAGTTATCCTGGTATTAATGAAGCCATCTGTATTTCTAGTGTTCTTAAGCTCAAAAACATCTTGGGTTAATTCTTATAATCCTTATGGTTATTCATAATTTTCATAATTTTTATGGTTATTTATATTTTATTCATTATCTATTTATTTATACTTTTATAAAATGATGTTGCATATGATTTATTCCACATAATGTGTGTTTACAGTTTTCCCTATTTAGTTCCTTTCCAAATTTAATTTTTACAATTCATTTTATGGTGAATAGGATTTTATTACCTCTGAATGGAATCTTTCAATATATATATATATATATACTTTTTAAACATATATGCACATATACACATACATTTATCCATCTGTATTTTTAATATGTATTTTTAAGTATGTTTACTTGTATATACACATTTATTACCATTGTATTGTAACGTTCAATTCAACTTTTCAATGTATATTAGTGTTTTTTTCTTTAAAATTATTTTAAAATTAATGTAATTATGTAGATAATTGAGTAATTGGTTTATCTATTTTTATTTAAGGCTGGGTTTGAGGACCTTTCATTTGTTCTCAGGAAGTCCCCTATTACTTGAGGGAAGAAAGCGCTTAATCTTTATTTGTTTCAATAAAATCGTTGTTGGATCTGCTTCACATTTTACTTACACCCTGTATTTTATTACTGAGGAACCTCTGTGGACATTCCAGTTGTTGGATATTACTGGTTGGGTACATATCAAAGGGGACACTGTACTCAATGATAGGTCTGATGAATGCCGAATACAGTATTCCTTGGACTCAGATGCCATACCTTTGTTTATAAGTTGTGCAACATAGAATTATTTACTCACTACATTAGACATGTGATGGTCAAAGGCTAGATTACTATCTATGTGCGTCCCTAAGTCCTTGACTACTTGGTCAACTCTAAGGGATGTGTTGTCAATATGACAGTTACCAGGGGTGGATGACGTCCCAAATGATATTATTATGCACTTCTTGGCATTTCATTTTAGCCCAGTTTAGATCAAAATTTTGAAAACGCCTTTTCAGATGACAGCCCCATCGCATGTCTTCTTTGAAGGTTGATCGGAGATCACGATTGGCTTCATGCAGGATAGGCCTGGCACTGGGTATGTGGACTATATTGAAGTTGGTACAGGTGATGGAATTAACCTGGAGATCTTCTGTGCTGAAAATGCTGCCTAGTTCCTCAGATATTTTCTTTTTTCCTTCTTTCATATTCTATTTCTATCAGCCTTTTTCATCACTTTCTTTATCACTCTTTCTCTGTCCCAGTCCTTATTGCTATCAGGAGGAATAGACCTTTTAATATTAGTCTGTTCTTTTTTTCAGCTAAAGAATGAGGCTAAGAGGGCTTACAGACACAGCAGTCCACCAAAAGAGGATCTAGTCTCAGGCACACCACACAGAGATTGTGTGAGTCTAGAGATGGATTTTGTGGTTACTCTACCCACATTTTTGAAGCCCTTCTCCACTATATTACCTGACTCAACAACCAACAACAATGAAATGTTAATAAGTAGTACAACAAAAGGTAACAGCAGTTAAAGGAAGTTGCAATATGACTAACATATTCAAAAAGTTAGAACAACAACATAAGAAAAGCTTAAGTTTAACTAAGAATAGTAGCAAAAAAAAAATCCAGTTAAGGAGAGAAGTAAAGTGACAGGGTGTCTGTGCCCATGCCTAATGAAGGAGATGAGGTAAGATATTTTATTTTTTTTTTAATTGGTAAAGACAAGATAAAAAGGACAGAACTACACTTTGGACTGGAAGGCTAAGAAAAATGTATTCTTAGTTAAATAAGTAAGAAAATACAATCACAGCACTTATCTGAAGAGATGAAGGATCATATCCAATCCTGAAAACATAAAACAAGATCTGAAGAAGGAGTAGGGGGTACAAGTATTATGGGAGAATTTCTGAAGGAACTCAAGCTCAAATGCTAGTAAAGTTGCCAGATGGGATCTGAAAATTATCTCTGTCCCACATGTCGAATCAGACAGATGGGATGAAATAGGACCATTTACAACAGATCTAGCATCATAGAGTACTTATTCAATGATCCAGCCAGAAAAGATATCTGCCAGATGAAGTAAGGAAGCTAATGAAGACAAGCATGTTGACTATATTAACTGATTACCAAGGGAAAAAATATAGTTAGGTACTCACCGTAACACTGCATCTGTTACCTATTTTCATCCTTCCTTGACTGATGGGTCTTGGATCCGACATCAGATCTGTCCTTGGACACTTTGATAGACTTTAGACTCCACAGCTTGAGCTTATCTTCTTGCCCATAATCACTCTCCTCCTCAGTTACTTCAGATTGAGTTTGCACTAATCACAATATGAAAAAAGGTTATCAGCCATTAACAACCTCTGAGGCAAAACCACATCTACTACTAAAGGGTGAATCATGAGAAGGAGGAGAGAAAGAAAACCCTAGAGCCTACATAGTAAAACTAAAAAGGAATATCCCTCAGGAAATACAGTTAAAGGACAACTGGATTCTGTTATAAAATGCTCAACTTCTCTGTCTTTTTTCTCCCTATTTACTGTCCCTGCTATGAATAAACAACAATACAGCATTTAAAATATTTTAAATTGACTGTTTCTCTCCACTAGAACAGTACCTTACTGTACTTTGGTGGTTTCACTTTCGGAAAACTTTTATCCCGTCCTGGAAAAGCTTGCTGCAATCTCTAATTCACTGATGTCATCAAAGTCACCGAATGCAGGTAGTTTTCTGGCCAATTCCCTCCGCAAACTGACACCACCACGACGGCCCTAAAAACCCATCCGTCCTCTGATGTCACAGCCCCTGGTCCTTCCCCTACCCATGTAGAAAGTAAAGGTTAGAACAAGGAACTAGTACATGAGTCAAGTCTCCTGCTGCGAGCTGTCAATCACAGCATGTAACAGCTCAAATTACCCATAGCACTTTGACAGCTAGGGAAGTTAGGTTTGAAGGAGGATGGGAGATGAGTCAAAGTAGTACAATTCAGGCTTCACAAAAAACTGCAGTTTAGCCATTCTAAAAAAATCATCAGTAAAAAGCACTTTGAAGGTCTGTCCTGTGGCATTTGCACTGTTTGTGTTTTAAGTAGTAATCGAACAGCATGAAATGTTACTTAAAACTAAATGACTGAAAGACAGCAGTGTATGCATGTAAAATCAATGCAGTGAGAGGAACTTTAGGAAGAAAGACGCCTGCGTGATGCATTTTTTTACAGACAAGCACTGCATTTGGGATACCTAGAGGCAGACAAAACAATCAGTATTAATTCAAGATGTCAGACCCCATGTAGTCAGACTCAGAAATGACATATAAAAATATTTAAAAACCTGTAAATATTCCCAAAGTGGTGTTAAAATGCAGGAAACAACTAACCAGGATGAAATAAATGTGTTTTTTGAGTCTATGGGTGCAGTTCTCCTTTAAAGGAAAAAGAAGTTGGTGGGTGGGAAGTTGAGGAAAGGACGAAAACAGAAACTACAGATGCAGAGTTATGCTGAGTGTAAAACTATAATATCTGATGTCGCCTTTTTTTTCATCCATGCCTCAACTTATGGGACAGTGTCCCTAGCTAGAGTAATCTTGGGTGGTCCTCAAAGAAGGATATTCCAGCTACAGCGGAACCAAAAGCTGCCCTATTCCTGGATAAGATGTCCAATTTGTAATGAGATTGGAACCAAAAGCTGCCCTATTGCTAGATAAGATGTCCAATTTGTAATGAGCTATAACACTATGAACATTGGACCATGTTGCAGCTGCATAGATGTCATCAATGGAGCTTTGGACCAAAAAACAGATGATGTGGCCATAGATCTGGTGGAGTATGCTTTAGGATGTTTGGGTAATGACAGGCCTTTATTCTTCTAGATGAAGACAATGCAATCAGGGAGCTATCTGGCTAAGGTCACTTTTGATACTGCTTTCCCAATTTAGCCTTCGAAAAGGAGCCAAACAGTTTCTCGGATTTTTCTTTGGTCTTTAGGTCTATGAATGCAGAATCTGAGCTATCTATGAACATTCAATAAATGAAGCATGCATTCTCCCTTGTTAGCAAAATTTGGAAAGGAGACTAGCAGATTAATTGAATGGTTAACATTTGCTTCTGACACCACTTTAGGCAGTATGGAAGACCTGGTCCTAAGAGTTACTCTGTCATTATGAAAAATCAGGTAAGGTGGCTGGGAAGAAAGTGCCAGGAGGCTCAGATACCCATCTAACTTATGTACTGGTGACTTGGGAAAGTGTTTTCCAGGACAAATACTTTAATTCTACCCTAGCTAAAGGTTACAAAGGGAGTCAAAGCTTGAAGGGTAAGCGTAAGGTCCCATGAAGGCATACAGTCCTTAACTGAAGGCTGAAGAAGAAATGTACCCTTAAGAAAAGCTTTGCACAACTTCAAAGAAGCTAGAGAAAGAGAGTTATGTACTTACTTGGCATCTGTGTTATCCTATGTAATTATTTCTCACAGAAGGGACTTGGCTCTGCTATCAGATCCAAGATGGCAACTTTTAGCATAGACAGATCCAAGGCTCAAGCTCCTCCCTCTCCCATAATCTCCTGCTGCTCTCTAGCCCTCAGATCAAGTTTGCTAACAACGCTAGGAAGGCTAATCAAATAGGGAAAAAAAGTACAGTTGTGTACACTTACCATAAATGTAGATGTTTGAGTGTATTCACGGTTGCAGTCGTCACACTTGGGTTATCCTGCCAGGGGTAGCCCTCAGTCGGCCTGAATACCAGAGGCTTAGTATTTTTGCATCGGTTGCTGTCGCTCCAGGACTGACGTCAGGTCATCAGTGGTATAAAATCAGGCCGACACCATTACATCAGTTTTTCTTGCCCCAGCTGTCAGGAGCCCCCAAACAGGGAGCTAGGTTATGGTGGAAGAACACCACCAGTCGAAAGTAAATACCAAGAGGGATGGAGGGGGGAACCAGGACTGCAACAGTGAATACACTCAAACATCTACATTTATGGTAAATGTATACAACTGTACTATGTTCGTCATGTTTCACTGTTGCAGTCATCACACATGGGCTGATTCCCAAAGCTGAAGAAAAAGGGTGGAGGCAGTCAAGAAGCCTGGGTGCTGGCTAGGATGCCCTACAAGACTGTGGTGGCAAAGCCTGCCCTGGATTTAGAGAGGATAGACAGGTGGTAATGCTTGGTGAAGGTATGAACAGAAGTCCAAGTTACAGTCTCCAGGATGTCCCTGGTAGGGACCCCTCTGAGAAAAGCTACAGAGGTGGAGGTTGTCCTGGTGGAATGTGTCTTGTCCGCCTCTGTGCGTGGTTTCCCATGCTGTTTGTAGCAGAAATGGATGCGGTGTGCTATCCATTTGGAGATTGTTTGTTTGGATATAGCCTTGCCCTCTGCCCCTGCTGTGAAGCTGACTAGCAATTGGTCAGTTTTTCTAAAGGATTTGGTCCTATCCAGATAGAATCTGAGCTGTCTGTGCACATCTAGAGAGTGCAGAATCCTTTCACCCTTATTTTGTGGGGTAGGGAAAAAGGTGGGCAAATGAATGGATTGGTTGAGAGCCTCACTAGACACCACTTTAGGCACGAAGGAGGGGTTAGTCCTAAGGGAGACCCTGTCAGCGTGGAAAATGATGAAGGGCTCTGCAGCTATGAGTGCTTGTAGCTCTGAAACTCTTCTAGCTGAAGTGATGGCTAGAAGCAAAGTTGTTTTCCAAGAGAGGAATTTTAACTCTGCTGAAGCTGCATGTTCAAAGAGGGGTAGGGTGAGCTCTTCCAACACAAAGTTAAGTTCCCAAGCTGGGTTGCAGCTCTTCTGGGTTGCCTTAAGTTGTTAGCCCCGCTTAGGAACTGTTTGATGAGAGGGTGTGAGAAGAGAGGTGGGTCTGTGCTGAAATGAGCAGAGATGGCAGAAGCATGAATTTTAATAGAAGAGAAGGATAGACTCCTGTGTAGTAGGGGTAGACAGGGCTGTGCTGTTTCGGCTCCCTTAGCCTGGATCCAGGTGCAAAACCTTTTCCACTTATCAGCATAGGATTTTTCTAGTGCTGGGGCATCTGGCCCCATGTATCATATCTAGAACTTGTTTGCTTAGGCTGGCAGTTTGAGGAGAGGTCAGGGAATAAGCCAGGCTGCCAGGTTGAGGATCTGCAATTGGGGATGCATTAATTCTCCATTCTTTTGGGTCAGGAGTGTAGGGATCTGAGGCAGGTACCATAGTGGCAGGGGTGATAGGCTGCACAGCAGTGGGTACCAGTACTGGCATGGCCAGTCTGGGGCAATCAGGATTGCCCTCGGTTTTTCCTTCCTTATTTTGAGCAGTATCCTTGAAATTAGTGGTAGAGGGGGAAATGCATAGACCGAGAGGCTTACCCATTGGAAGGATAGAGCATCCACTTTCCAGGCCTTGCTGTGAGGTTCCCTGGTGAAAAATTTGCTGGGCTGAAGACTGGAGTGGGAGGCAGAGAAATCCACCTTCAGGGTGCCCTATTCCTGGGTTACAAAGGTGAAGGTTCTGTGGTCTAGGTGCGTCTCGTGTGGGTCTAGCAGGTTTTTGCTTAAGTTGTCTGCCAGAGACTTTAGGGATCCTGGCAGGAATTGTGCTAGTAGGTGAAGCTGTATGGCTGAGGCTGTGTGCTAAAGGGTCATGGCGTGCCTGCAGAGAGGATAAGAGTCCCTCCCTGCTTGTTGATGTACCACATCACTGTGGTGTTGTCTGTTTTGATCAGTAGAGGTCCCGGGAAGAGTAGGGGTCTGAAAGCTGTCAGGGCATGCTGAACAGCTATCATCTCTTTTTGGTTGATGTGTAGATGTATTTAATTTAGGCTCCAATGGCCCTGAATGCACCTGCCGTCCAGGTGTACACTCCAGGCATAGTCTGATGCGCCTGTGGTGATGGTCTGGGCAGCGTGGGGCTGTGAGAAGGGAAGTCCCTTGTTGTGGTTGCATGCTGCTGCCCACCAAAGAAAATCTTTCCTTAGACAAGTTATCATTGATATGATAGTTTCCAAGTCTTGAGAGTGTTTACACCAAAGGCTTTTTAGGTACCACTGTAGTTTCCTCATATGCAGTTTGGCATATGGAATGAGTAGAATGCAGGAGGCCATGAACCCTAGAGCTTGCAGGATTTTCCTTGTGGATAACTGGTTTCTGGTGGCTAGGTGAGAGAAGTAGAAACACTGTAGCAAAACACAGATTCCGACCAGCCCACAGTCAGCCCAAGAAATCCACAGCTTGTCCAGGGATAAAAGCGGTTTACTGAAAATCAACAAAGATAAATCCAAAACAAAAGGGTTAAGCGCTTTCATCTGATATCCAGACTTCCTCAGAACCCCAAACAGTTATGACAAAACCATTTAAAAAACTTTTTTGGCGCCAAAAACCAAGTTCTCATTTAAAGATACAAACTCGCAATACTCGTTCAGCAAGTAATAAATAAATAAACTCAGAAATAAAACAAAAAATGAAAACAAGAAATGAAAAATAATGATAAGTAATAAATAGTCATATTCCACTCGATCGAAAAACATACAATGTAATATAAATATATATACAAATATAAATCAGGTGATATATTATAAACCCAATACTAAAATACAATAATGTAATAAAAAATTAATAAAAAATTACAACTGTGAAGTTGAGTGTCAACTTCCTTCAAGCCAAAATTAGTAGACGTTATTAAAGAGGTGAAGTTGTACTGTAGACAGTTGAATTTAGCCCTGCAGTTTAAACAGGCTACCGAGGATCAAAGCATTACCCCTAGTATTAGATTAGTGAAAAGGAGTACTTTTATTCCAGTTTCGCACTCACAGGTGTCCAATTTTGAGAAAATGGTTTGTCAAGATTTATATAGTTTCACCAAAACTAAGAAGTTGGACTGTTCCAACAAATATGTCGATAATTTAACAGAGGACGAACGTAAATGTTTGGACTTTTTTATTTCTAACAGAGATATTCGTGTCATGAAGCCTGATAAAGGAGGTGGGATTGTATTGTTCAAAAGTGTCGATTATACCAACGCTATGACCAACATTATTTTACAATCTGGTAACTATGAGTTGGTATCTTTGAACGAAATTAATATAGGACATAAAAGGATAGATTTAGCTATCGAAGAATATTTTTTGGACCAGAGAATCACCAAGGACATTTATGAATTTTTAAAGGTTGAATATCCTGTTCTGGCCACATTCTTTGGTATACCTAAAGTCCACAAATGTATCTCCCAGCCCCCTTTCAGGCCCACTGTCTCTGGTAGTCGTTCTAAAACCTACCCCATAGGGGTTGTTATTGACAGATGGATTAAACCGCTACATGAAAAGATACCACACCTCGTCAAGGACTCTTGGTCATTCTTAGGCCGATTGACATCAGACCTGTGGAGAAAGGGGTTAACATTCATGACAATCGATGTAGTTATCTTTTTTCCTGTATCCCGAGGGATATAGGTCTTGAATTTTTTAGCAATAGTCTTAGACAATATTCCGACTTCAATTGGGACCGAGTTTGTCTCATTGTTGATATGATGGCATTGGTATTGGACTATAATTTTATTCAATTTGAAGGGGAATATTACAGGCAAAAGAGAGGTGTGACGATGGGGGCTTCTTGTACCCCCATCTTTGCCAACTTGGTTATGTTAGAGTGGGAAACAAAATTTTTGTTCCCTAGTGAATTTTTTTCCCATGTGGTGTATTACAGTAGATATTTGGATGATTTATTTATTTTATGGAATGGTCCTACCAATCGGATCCCCCTTTTTATTGAGTATATTAATCAAACTACAGATTTTCTGAAGTTCACTTATCAGTTTGACACAGGTGGTATTGCCTATTTGGACCTTTTCATTAGTCATTCAGATGAAGGGTGTGTGTCCCGTATCTTTAGAAAGGAAACATTTTCTAATGACTACTTACAATACAGTAGTAACCATCCTAGATACGTTTTCAAGAACGTTTTCAAGGGACAATGCAACAGGGCAGCCCGCATGTCTTCTAATAGAGTCATTATGTGTAAGGAAATTGATTTTATTAAATCTATGTTCCTTGATAGGGAGTACCCTAGTTCACTATTGGACGATATTGTATTTTATGTCAAAGGTGAATGGGGTAATAGCTACCCCCCTATTTTGGGTGTGGGTTCTCTTATGAAGAGTATGGAAGGTTTTAATATAGAAAACAGGCAGAGTGTGTGTTCTAACTTATTCACTTTTTGTTCAATATATCAAGAACATTATTTGTGAGCATTGGAAGTTGATTAGTGTTGACCATGATTTAGAAGAAATTTTGGGAAAGAGACCTAGTTTTATTTTTAAGACTGGACCTAACATCAAGAGTCTGCTTGATACGAGGTCCCATGTTAAACATAAATATGGAAGGACAAGGAAATGTGGATGTTGTAGGCAGTGTGATGCCATTAGGGAAGATGAGGGTATTAGGTTGGCAGATTATAAAAGGACACATGTGAGATGTAGGACAGGGAATTGTAACACCACGAATGTTGTTTACATTGCAGCATGTTTGGCCTGCTCAGTATATTATATAGGGAAAACGGAGAGGCACTTTAGAAAACGTATTTATGAACATCTTTATAAGATCAAAAAGAAGGATCCCAAGAACGCACTCTATAGGCACATTTCTTCTTATGGTGACACACATAGGTTCAAATTTCCCATTATTGACACTGTGGACGTTTCCCCTTTTGAGGGAAACTGGAAAGCCTTGCTTGCTATGAAAGAAGCTAAATGGCAAATTTTAACGGATGTCACATGATTTCCTGGTATCAATGATTTCATCAGTATCAAGCCTTTTTTAATTTTGGCTTGAAGGAAGTTGACACTCAACTTCACAGTTGTAATTTTTTATTAATTTTTTATTACATTATTGTATTTTAGTATTGGGTTTATAATATATCACCTGATTTATATTTGTATATATATTTATATTACATTGTATGTTTTTCGATCGAGTGGAATATGACTATTTATTACTTATCATTATTTTTCATTTTTTGTTTTATTTCTGAGTTTATTTATTTATTACTTGTTGAACGAGTATTGGGAGTTTGTATCTTAAAATGAGAACTTGGTTTTTGGCGCCAAAAAAGGTTTTTAAATGGTTTTGTCATAACTGTTTGGGGTTCTGAGGAAGTCTGGATATCAGATGAAAGCGCTTAACCCTTTTGTTTTGTATTTATCTTTGTTGATTTTCAATAAACTGCTTTTATCCCTGGACAAGCTGTGGATTTCTTGGGCTGACTGTGGGCTGGTCGGTAGTTGAGAGAAGTAGCCTATCAGGAAGTAGCCTATCAGGTAGGCTTGTTTTTCTTGAGTAAGGAATGCCCATCTGGGATGCTGTGTCCAGGCTTGCTCCCAGGAATACAATTTTTTTGTGTGGGTACTAGTTTTGATTTCTTTTTGTTGATAGTGTACCCTAGGGAGGTCAGTAGGTCCTTTACAAAGGTCGGGTGCTGTAACAACTTTTCCTGACTGTCTGCCTGAATCAGGCAATCATCTAAGTAGGGGTAAATTTGAATATTTCTTTGCCTGCAAAAAGCAATGGCAAGAGCCGGGCATTTTGTGAAAACTCTGGGAGCAGTGGATAAGCCAAAGGGAAGCGCAGAGAACTGAAAATGCATAGATCCTGCCTTGAAACATAGATATTTCCTACAGGATTCCCTGATTGGGATGTGTAGGTAGGCCTCTTTTAGGTCTAGGGTGGCTAACCAAGCATCCTTGGTAAGCATAGGAAGAAGCTGCTGGAGGGTGAAAATTTTGAATTTTGATATCACCAGAAAGGTGTTTAGAATGGCTAGGTTGAGGACTGGGCGCCAGGTGCCATCTTTTCTGGGTACCAGGAAGAGTCTGGAATAAAAACCTTGGCCTGTCTGGTCTGCAGAAACAAGCTGTATTGCCCTCATTGAGAGCAGGGAAAGGACTTGCTTTTTGGCCTCTGTCCACTGGTTTGGAGGAAGATCTGGGAACCCTCTTGGGGTTAGCAGAGTGTGGAAATAAAATTTGTATCCCTGGGACACTATTTTGAGGACCCATCTGTCATTGGTGATAGAGGCCCAGTTGTTTGCATGGAAGAAGTGTTTTCCTCCTAGGGGCACAAGCAGGTGGACAGAGGTAAGGGGTGGAGGTGTAAAGTCATTGTGCATTCTTACCATAAGGGGGTGGCTTAGCACTCCCTGTTTTTGAAGAGGAAGAACTTCATTGGCTTAGATGTCTGCATTCCCTGGGGCTGCTGTCTGGGGGGGGGTCTGCTTCCCCTGGGTCTGGGCTGAGCTGGCATGGATGGGGCCGGAAAGGACCAGTGCCTGGAGGAGCAATGCCTACTGAACTTCGGAGGCTGGACCTGTAAAAAGTCTTTAACTGTCTGCATAGATTTAGCTTTTTCTTCCATCTTTTTTAAGACCTCTTATGCCTTGGTGCCAAACAAATTGTCTTTGTTCAATGGTGCGTCCAATAATTTTGATTTGACATGGTATGGCAAGGTCTGTTCCTTGAGCCAAGCATGTCTTCTAAGGACAGAAGCAGTGACTGCTGCCCTGCAAGATGCTTCTAGGGCGTCAAAAGCACATTGCAAGGTGTGCTTAGTAACTTGGCTTGCAGAATGCATAATTCTTTAATTTCTGCACAAGCAGGAAAGGAGGATATTTTTTGTTTGAGGAGTTCCATGGTATGCTGCCGATATTTCATCATGTGGAACTGACAATTTAATGCTCTAATAGAAAGATTAGCAGAGATGTACACTTTTTTACCCCATCTGTCTAAAGCTCAGGAGTCCCTGTCTAAGGGGATGGGATTATTAGCTGAGGTTGCTTTAATTCCCTTAGGTCCTTGAGAGATGACCTCTGGGTCAGAAGTAAGAGTTTTGAAAAGGAATTTGTGAGAATCAGGGACTCTGTAGTACCTGTCAGGTTTCCTGGGAGCAGGAAGAAGGGTGTCAGGAGTCAAACTGGATTCCATGAAAACAACACCAACAACATCCACGACACGAGGAATGGCTAAAGGTCTATGCTGTGGTAAATCTAAGAATTCCATGAGTCTCTTTTTTGACTGTGGATACTCCTGATATTCCTATTGGAAATGCTCTCTTAAAGTAGGAAGGGTTTCACCAAATGAAAAATCTTCTGGTGGAGAGGCAGAAGGAATGGATTCCTCTGCATCAGAATCCTCATAAGCAGAGAGGGGTTGCATGTCTTCATATTCAGAAGCATCACAGTCATCGGACTCCTGTTCAGATAAAACTACTGGGGAAAAGTCTCTCTTTCTTTTGGAAGGGGTAGCCTGACTTCCCCTAATAAGCATAATAAGGTCTTCTGCCATTTTAAGCATTTGAGATAGAGGCAAGGAAGCAGGTGCCTGAGCTTGGGTCATTGTTTTTTTGGGCGTAGTTTGCACCCTGGGCCTTAGAAACTCAGTAGTTTTAGAAAGAACTGAAGACGTGAAAGAAGTTGTCGGTTTGTGTTGAGTATTGTTAGTGCGAAGTACTTCCTCGGAAGCTGGTGCCTGCTCAGCAGCTCCAAACCCATCCAAGGTGGAGACATCCGTAGGATCCTTAGTCGAAGAAGAGTCTCGTGGCATACCAGACTCCGAAAGGGTCTTGGTAGCAGCCTGCGAATTCACAGAAGCGGGCATCAGGGGCTGCGAAAGTGCCTCACCGAGGACCAGAGAACTGACGACTAGCTTAACAGAAGTGTCGGCGGCAGTTATGGACCTGTGCAGTCTGTCTCTGTCTTTATCCTTACTTTTTTTTGGAAGATCGGTAGTCAGATGGCTTACCAAAGCCGTATTGGAATTCGAGGACTAAGAGCGAAAATATCTAGCTACAATAAGGGCCCGATGACATAGTTATGGCATTGAACAATGCAGAAAAGCGACAGTGAGGGGATGCCGTGGTCTGGTCCTAAACAGGTGATGCAGTAAAAATGGAAGTCTCGGTGTGGTATTTGCTTTCCACAGGTGAGACAATTGTTAACTTTTTTGACATCGGTTAGAGCAAGAAAAAAGGTCTCCCCAACGGGGTACTTAGCTTTAGAAGACTTCAACTTCAGTTCAGAAATGAAAAACCAGGTAGCGGCTGACTGGCACTCATGCAAACTGCTTCTGCTTCGGGCTCCTCGGCAAGAAAGACTGGTGTAATGGCATTGGCTGCCTGATTTTATACCACTGACGACCTGACATCAGTCCTGGAGCGACAGCAAACGATACAAAAATACTAATCCTCTGGTATTCGGGCTGGCTTGAGGGCTACCCTTGGCAGGATAACTCAAGTGTGATGGCTGCAACAGTGAAACACGAAGAACATCAAGGAGTTCTAGACCCACTATACTCCAACTTCCTCAGAAAATCCAACAAGAAAGGGGGATGGTGGGGGGGGTGTGAGGAATAATGACATAAGATAACACAGATGCCAAATTATAGTAAGTACATAAATCTTTATGTGATGTTATCCATCTCATTATTCCTCACATTAGGGTCAGAGTCCCCAGCTACCACATACCCTGGAAGGCCACAAGGAAGGACATGCCGAAGCACTGTGGAACCAAAGGAAGCCATGTTCCTAGAAACAAAATCCAGCTTGTACTGAGGTATAATGCTCCTGCTCCCACCCATCCTAATCTTCCTCCCACTACTCCTACTCCTTCTACCTTACCCTAGTTCAGATATGCATTCTGCCTGACACATAACGCAAAACATATTCTCAATATTTAGGGTTCTATACTTCTTATGTAACATAACTCTACTGTACTAAATAATTTATTGACTACTCCTTCTTTGTTTCTAGAACATTCTGCATTAACTGTTGGTATTATTTATTGTAAGTACATATGACTGAGCTACTACTGTATTAATTCTTGTTACTTTTGCTGATTTTTGTTCATATTTACTGTGGAGCTTTTCTCCACGGGTCTTCAGTGAAAAAGGGCTCATCTTGGCCTAATGGACTTTCCTGGGTAACAAACTGCAAATAAATAATAAATAAAAGTGTGAGGATTAGACCAAGTGGCAGCAGTACAAATACCATCAATGGAGAGTCTGGTCATGAAGGCTGAGGAAGTAGCCACAGACCTACTAGAATGAGCCCTAACCTTCCTGAGACTTCAAGATGCTTGTGGCATAGACTGCAGAAACACAGCTAGAGATCCATTTAGACATAGTCACCTTAGAAACCACGAGGCTATGTCTATTCAAGAAAAAAGTCACAAAGAGCTGATCTGATTTGCGAAACTCCTTGATCCTATGTAGATAAAAAGTACAGTTGTGTACACTTACCATAAATGTAGATGTTCGAGTGTATTCATTGTTGCAGTCATCACATTTGGGTTATCTGCTTGCAGTAGCCCTCAGTTGGCCTGATTATCAAAGTCTTGGGTCCTGCGTCAGTTGCTGTCTCATCGTCCATGACGTCAGTAGTCATGGGCATAAAGCATGCAGCCGATGCCATTACATCAGTTTTCTTGCCCCAGATGTCAGGTACCCCCATAATGGGAAGCAATTATGTATACAAGGTTACACCTCCAACAAAAAAGCAAATACACCAAAAAGCTTTAAGCATAGTAAACAAGAACAGAGGTATAGCCAATAGAAGTCAGGGGGCTGGAGGGAGGGTAACTGGGACTGCAACAGTGAATACACTCGAACATCTACATTCATGGTAAGTGTACACAACTGTACTATGTTTTTCGGGTTTCACTGTTGCAGTTATCACATTTGGGTAGATTCCCAAAGCTAAGGATGGGAGGAGGAAATTAGATAGCATTAGGACCAGTTATTAGGCCCTGCAAGACTGCAGTGGCAAAGCCAGCTCTGATTTTAGAGAAAATTGGCAAATGGTAATGCCTGGTTAAGGTATGTACAGAACTCTGTGTAGCAGCTTCTAGGATGTCCCTGGTAGGGACACCTCTGAGAAAGACTGTAGAGGTAGATGCAGCCCTGGTTGAATGTGGTCTTATCCCTGTGGGGTAGGTTTTCCATGGTGCTTATAGCAGAAATGAATGCAATGGCCTATCCATTTGGAAATGGTTTGCTTTGAAATGGCCTTCCCCTCTGCCCCTGCAGCAAATCCAACCAGCAGCTGTTCAAATTTCCTGAGAGGTTTAGTCCTGTCCAAGTAAAATCTAAGTTGTCTGTGCACATCTAAGGAGTGCAGTATTTGTTCCCCTTTGTTCTGTGGATTAGAAAAAAGAAGGCTGGCAAATGAATGGACTGATTAAGGGCCACACTGGATACTACCTTGGGCATGAAGGAAGGATTGGTCCTGAGGGACACCCTGTCCGCATGAAAGATGATGAAAGGCTCCACTGCCATGAGGGCCTGTAATTCAGACACCCTTGTTGCTGAAGTGATGGCTAAAAGGAAGGCTGTTTTCCAAGAAAGGAATTGCAACTCTGCATTTGCAGCTGGCTCAAAAGGAAGTAGAGTGAGTTTTTTCAATACAAAGTTAAGGTCCCAGGCTGGAGTATGGGCTTTCCTGGGTGGTCTTAAGTTTTTGGCCCCTCTGAGGAACTGTTTCAGCAGTGGATGAGAGAAGAAGGGTGGTTCTGTGTTGTAATGAGCTGAAATGGCTGAGGTGTGAATTTTGATGGAGGAAAAGGAAAGGCCCTTGTGAAGCATCTCAGTTAAGTATTGAAGAATCTGAGGTAAATTGGGCGCTGCTGTGCCCATCCCCTGAGTTGGGTTCCAGGAGCAGAATCTTTTCCATTTTTAAGCATAGGATTTTCTAGTACTAGGCCTCCTTGCCTCCAGAATGACATCCAATAATTGCTTACTGAGGGATGGTAATGGAGAGATCAGGTAATTAGCCAGGCTGCCAGGTTCAGGGTTTGAAGCTGTGGGTGCAGAATCTGGCCCTCCTGCTGGGACAGCAGGGAAGGGGTCTGAGGCAGGTGCCATGGTGCCAGCAATGACAATGGGGTACCAGTGTTGGTTTGGCCAGTCTGTTACAATCAGTATTGTCCTTGGTTTGTCCTGTTTGATCTTTAGTAGTACCTTGGAGAGGAGAGGCAGAGGAGGAAAGGCATAAACTGATCGATTTTTCCAGGTGAAGGACAGGGCATCCACTTTCCAAGCTTGTTTGTGGGGAGTCCTTGTGCAGAATATGTCCAATTTGTAGTTCTGGGGGAAGGCAAACAGGTCTATCTCTGGGCTCCCCCATTTGTTTCTCAACATGTTCAATATCTTTGGTTCCAGTTTCCACTCATGTGGGTCCATGAGATTTCTGCTTAGTTCATCTACCGGTGTATTTAGCTTTACTGGCAGGAATTGAGCCTGTAGGTGTACTTGGTAGCTCAAGGCTATGTTCCACAGAGCCATGGCTAGTCTGCAGAGAGGGTATGAGTGGGTTCCTCCCTGCTTGTTTATGTACCACATAACAGTGGTGTTGTCCATCTTTACCATTAATTGTCCTGGAAGGAAGAATGTAGTCCTTGAAGGCTGTCAGAACATTCTGTACAGCTAACACTTCTTTTTGACTGATATGCACATGCATTTAACTTGGGTTTCATTTGCCCTGAATGCACTTCCCTGCCAAGTGAGCCAACCATGCATAGTTTGATGCGTCTGTTGTTAGGATTTGGGCGGCAGGTGGTAGAGTGAATGGCAGTCCCTTGTTTTGGTGGCAGGCCTCTGCCCACCAAAGGAACTCTATCTGTAGACAAGGTATGATAGGAATCATTGCTTCTAGATCCTGAGAATGTTGACACCATCGGCTTTTTAGATACCATTGTAGTTTCCTCACATGCAGTCTTGCATATGGAGTTAGGAGAATGCAGGAGGCCATGAACCCTAGGGCTTGCAGTATTTTCCTTGCAGATGGCAGGGTCTTTGTGGCCAGTAGTTTGAAGTAGGCTGTCAAATGAACTTGTTTCTCTGGCATGAGCAAAGCCATCTGGGAAGTTGTGTTCCAGCTTGCTCCCAGGAATACAATTTGTTGGCAGGGTACAAGATGTGATTTATTTTCGTTTATGGTGTACCCCAGAGAAGTTAGCAATTTCTGTACAAATGCCAGATGATTCAATAGTATGTCCTAGCTTTCTGCCTGAATTAGACAATCGTCCAGGTATGGGTATATTTGAATATTTCTTTGCCTGCTAAATGCAATGATTGGAGCTAGGCACTTTGTGAATACCCTGGGCGCAGTAGATAAGTCAAAGGGCAATGCAGAGAACTGATAGTGCATCTAGCCTGCTTTGAAGCATAGGTATCTCCTGCAAGATTCCCTTATTGGGATGTATAGGTAGGTTTCCTTTAAATCCAGTGTTGCCAATCAGGCATCCTTGCCTAGCATAGGAAGCAGCTGGTGAAGAGTTAGCATCTTGAATTTTGAGATCACCAAAAATGTGTTTAGGATAGAGGTGTCCAGGATAGGATGCCAGGAGTTGTCTTTTCTGGACACCAAGAAAAATCTTGAGTAGAAACCTTGTCCCCTTTCCTCTTCTGGGACAGGTTGAATAGCCCTGATACTTAACAGAGAGAGATCTTGCTTTTGACCCTCTGCCCACTGATTTGGGGGTAGATCTGGCCAACTGTTTGGGGTTGGTAAGGAGTGGAAGTGGAATCTGTATCCTTGGGAAACTATATTTAAAACCCATTTGTCCTGGATAATGAGTTCCTAATTTTTTGCCTGCAGGGCAATCTTTCCCCCTAAAGGAACAGTCAGTTGTGCAGGGCTTGGAAGTTTTAAAGTTAAGTCATTGAGACAGTTTACCATAGCGGGGAGTCTTACTAGTCCCTGCTTTGGAAGTGGGAGCCCCCCACTGCTCAATCCTGTGAGTACATTGGGACTGAAGCCTGGGTGTTCTGCTGGTTCTGGGTTTGGACTGAGAAGGCCTGGAAGAGGCAGGAAAGGACCAATTCTTAGAGAGCCAATGCCTACTAAATCTGGAAGGCTGTACTTGCACAAAATCTTTAAAAGTTTGCATAGATTTAGCTTTTTCCTCGATCTTTTTAAGTACTTCTTCTGCTTTGTTGCCAAATAGGCGGTCTTGGTTTAAGGGAGCATCCAGCAATTTAGCTTTAACATGATCTGACAAAGATTGCTCCTTAAGCCAAGCATGCCTTCTAAGTACAGACCTAGTGACAGCAGCCCTGCAAGATGCCTCTAATGAATCAAAACCACATTATAAAGTATGTTTTCCAACTTGTTCAGCAGAATGCATTAAATCCTGTAAATCTTTATTTTCAGCACAGTCAGGAATCATCATCATTTTCTGTTTGGTAATCCAATAATGTGCTGCTGATACTTGACATATGAAACTTGCAGTTTAAGGCTCTAATGGTCAAGGTTGCAGAAGTGTATACCTTCTTACCCCATCTATCCAGCGCCCTGGAATCTCTATCAGAGGGGGTAGGATTTTTGGCTGTAGTAGCCTTAATGCCCTTGGGTCCCTGTGAAATGGTCTCAGGATCCGCAGTAGGATTTTTAAAGAGGAACTTGTGAGAGTCAGGAGCCCCGTAATACCTATCACGTTTTCTGGGAGCAGGAGGTAAAGAGTCAGGGCCAAGCTAGATTGTGAGAAGGCATCATCAACCATGTCCAGTACAGGGGGAATAGCTATAAGCCTGTGTTGGGGCAGGAGTAAGAAATCCCTAAGCCTCTTTTTAGAGTCAGAGTAATCTTGGCTTTCCCAGAGAAAATGGCTCCCTAAATAGTATGCAAGGTTTCACCAAAAGAGAAATCCTCTAGAGGGGAAGCAGAGGAAATGGAGTCCTCTGCATCAGAATCCTCATAGGTAGATAAGGGTAAATCCTGGTCATCAGAGGAAACAGAAATTTCTGAGACCTGATCAGAAGAATCATAATGAAACTAGTTCCTATGTCTCTTAGAGGGGGAAGGGTGGCTTCCTCTAATTAGAGTAAT
Organism: Protopterus annectens; assembly: GCF_019279795.1. NCBI lineage: Eukaryota > Metazoa > Chordata > Ceratodontiformes > Protopteridae > Protopterus > Protopterus annectens. The sequence goes on along the minus strand of NC_056730.1, from coordinate 750,033,052 downwards.
AAGGTCTTCAGCCATTCTTATCATTTGTTTTTTAGGCATAGAGGCCTGACCATGCAGTCTGAGCGTCAGTTTTCTAGACATGGATCGAGTTTTAGGCCTTGAAGAAGACAATGGCATCGGTTTAATATGCAGGTCAGTAGGCCTGAATACACCCTCAGACGCCAGTGCCCGCACAGCAGCTTCGGACCCATCCAAGGTAGAGACATCTGCAGGTTCCACAGTTGGAAGAAGCATCTCGCGGCATACCGGACTCTGAATGGATCTCAGTAGAGGCCTGCGAATCTGAAGTAGCGGCTATCAAGGGTTGTGAAAGCGCTTCACTGAGTACCGGCGAACTGGTGACTAGCTTAGGAGAAGCGTCATCCACAGCTTTGGACCTAGGCAGTCTGTCTCTGTCTTTATCTTTGCGTTTTTTCAGAATGTCGGTAGTCGGGTGGCTTACCGAAGCCATTTCTGGATAATTGAACCGAGTACCAAAATATTTAGAAACGTAAATAAACTGATGCCGAATAGTTTGTTGTTTAAATAAGGCACAAAACCGACAGCGAGGTACGTTGTGGTCTGGGCGTAAGCAAGGAATGCAGTATGAATGAAAATCTTTATAAGGTATTTGCTTTCCACAAGAAATACAATTATTAACTTTTACTGATATCGGTTTAGAGCAAGAAAAAGTTTCCCCAACGGGGTACTTAAATTAGATGAAGACTTTGGTTCTGAAACTCAAAAATGAAAATTTCAGGAGTCGGCCGACTGGCACTTGCGAACTGCTTCTGCTTCAGGCACCGCACAGCAAGAAAGACTGATGTAATGGTGTCGGTTGCATGCTTTATACCCACGACTACCTGACGTCATGGAAGATGAGACAGCAACCGACGCAGGACCCAAGACTTTGATAATCAGGCCGACTGAGGGCTACTGCAAGCAGATAACCCAAATGTGATGACTGCAACAGTGAAACATGAAGAACATCCGTAATTGCCTGTGTATGTCCAAGGTATGTAGAATGTACTTGTCTTTACTGGAATAATTAGGGAAGAAAACTGGCAACTGAATATATTGGTTCAGACTGGATTCAGAAGCAACCTTGGGCAGAAAGGATGGATTTCTTCTAAGAGATACTCTGTTCTTGTGAAAGACCATATAGAGAGGAACAACTGAAAGCGCTTGCAATTCAGAAACCCTCCTAGCTGATGTAATCGCTACCAGGATGGCCAGTTTCCATGTCAAGAACTTAAGATCGCACGAACTGGCAGGTTCAAATGGACTCTAAGTTAGAGACTGCAGCAACTAAAGTTAAATCCCAAGGAGGTAAGGGATCCTTAACTAGTGATCTGAGAAGGAACACGCCTTTCATGTATGCTTTGCAGAACCTGGAAGACAATATAGGTTTGCTGCTTTCATGAAAATTAGAAATCACCGCCAACTGGAGCCTAATAGTAGAAAAACTTGCCATAGTCTGAAAAAGTGAGGACAAGAACAAGAGGATATCTGAAATATAGCTGAAAAAGGGATCCAAATTCCTGCTCTTGGCCAATTATAAAAATCCTTTTCCAGTTGCTACTGTAAACCTTCCTGGTGGAAGGTTTCTGGGAAGCTAAGATAATAGTCCTGATGGGGGAAGGTAGCCTGGACTGCTTCAAAATTAGTGGAACTGGAGTGTCCATGCAGTGAGATGAAGGGTCGGAAGATTTGGAAGAGGAAGCCCTGAAGGATGGGAGATCAGATCCGGAAGGGGATCCAGTATCCAGGGAGGATACTTCAGATGAGACCTGATGAAGGGGAACCACAGTTGATGAGGCCACAAAAAGGCAATGAGGATCAGGGATGTGGGATGTCCCCAGGCAATGTGCTTTCTGCAAAACTTTGGGGATCAGAGAGACAGGAGGGTAAACGTAAAGGAGACCCAGAGGCCAATCATGGACTAGAAAATCCCTCGGTGAGTCCCCAGGTGGGGGTATCAGAGTGAAGTGCATACTGCATTTGTTATTGGTAGGGGAGGCAAAGAGGTTGCAGCATGGCTGACCCCAGCAGCAGGAAATCTGCTTCACCATAGTGGATCGGGGGACCACTCATGAGGGCTCAAGAAGGATCTACTGAGTTTGTTGGCCAACAAGTTGGAATCCCTGGGTATATGCGCTGCAAGGAAAAAGTGCCAAGAGGACATTGCCCATTTCCACACTCTCATGGCCTCTCTGCACAATGGGAAAGATTGCGTCCCCCTGTCTACTGATATCCCAGACCACTGCCATGTTGTCCATCTGAATTGCAATCATCCCCGGGGGAAGGCAGTCCTGAAAGGCTTGCAAAGTGAGTAGGACTGCTCTCATCGCCAGGACATTTATGTGCAACTTGGTCTTTACAGAGGATCAAGTGCCTTGAACAGTTCTCCCCTGAAAATGTCCCCCACCCCAACAGGGTAGCATCCGTGGTCACTGTGGCCTCGGGCAGAGGGAGAGAAAAAGGCCAGCCTAAAGTTAGATCCTGAGACTGAAGCCACCAGAGAAGGTGCCATCTGCACACAGGCATCAGTTTTATGGACATCGACACAGGTTGAGACAGAATGGACCATTGAACCGCCAGAGTCCACTGCAAAACCCACTTATACCACCTTGACAGAGGAACAAGCTGAATGGCCGCAGCCATGGATCCTACGGTCCAATTAATCAGGTGGACCAGAGAATGCAAAAGATTTAAGATCTGCAAGACCTGCTCCCAGATCAATTGGACTCTGCGTAATGGCAATGCTGCAATTTCTGAGACAGAGTCTAGCTGGACTACTATGAACTCCAACTTTTGCTAAGGGGCCAGATTCGACTTTGAAAGATTCATTGTAATTCCCAACTGATTGAACAAGAGTAGAACATAGTGGATGGATTGTGACAGTCGATGCCTCATGGCTGCCATAATGAGAAAATTGTCCAGGTAAGGGAACACCTGAAATACATTTGGTAAACACACGAGGGACTGTGGTGAGTCCAGAGGGCAGGGCTCTGAACTGGCAATGATTGGGCTCTAACAGGAAGCGAAGGTGTCTCCTGGAGCATCTGTCTACCTTGATGTCATAGTAAGCATCCTGGAGATCCACAGAGCACATCCAATCATCCTTGCGTAAAAGAGGCAGTATGGACTGAACAGTCACCATCCAGAACTTGGACTTTCTGACTGATAGATTCAGCTCGCTTAGGTCCAAAATAGGATGCAGGTCCCCAGTCTTTTTTGGCACTAAAAAGAAGCGACAGTAACTTCTGGAACCTCTTTGTCCTGTTGGGACATCTTGGATGATTCGCTTTAGAAGAAGCTATTGAATTTCGTTGAAGACCAACCCCCTTTGATGGGGTGAAAAGTCAGGAAGATACCTCTGTGTCAGAAGGGGTTGGAAAAAAGGGAATACAATAACTCCTGGAAACGATGTTTAACAACCATTCACTGGAGATAATGTTTGTCCAGGTTAGTGAGTGAAGAGAAATATGACCCCAACTGCCTCCAGGGCAGAGCAGTCTGGCAACGCCTCAGGAGCACTGAAAGGGCTGCTCAAAGAAGGGTTCCCTAGAGTCCTGATTTTGCGCCCCCCCCCCCCACCTCTAGGGCAACATCTGCCACTGAATCCTCTCCCCCTGCCTCTGGAAGAGGAATCATCTGGAGCATCCTGGAAGGAAGACCGTGACTTCTGAAACCACATCTTCTTCACTCCTCTTTGTGTCTTTAAGAAAGTTCTCTAAGGAGTAGAAAATTTGATCCTGACCGCAGGCAAAGTCTTCCCCTCCTGCTCACTATGGGTCAAAGTGTCCTTGACGGAGGGTGAGTGGACCCATCAAAGGGAGTGTTGAAGGGTTCCACAAACCGACATAGTTGTAACCAAGCATGCAGCCTTATAGCTATGTTGGTACCTGCTGCTCAAGAAGTAGCTTCCGCAGCATTGGAAATGAACTTCATTGAGGAATTAGTGAAGGAAGTCAGAGTTGAAAGCATAGGAGACACCTTCTTGAGGTCCTCCACTGGCAATAACTCTAAGGGAAGTGGTGAGTTCTTTGACCAAGTCTCTCTGGAGGCGGGTGAAGTGTGCCAAGTAATTAACTGTTCTCAATTCAAAAGTAGCCAAGGCAAACACATGCTTCCCATGCCAGTCTATCGCCCGGACTCTCTGTTTGGGGGCTGGACTGTGGTGCTATATCAGCTTCTTCTTGATGGCTGCGGCCACCACAATGGCACTGACTGGAACTCCTTTGCTCCAGAAGGGGCAGTCCCGGGGGAGGGGTGCGGCTAAGGAACTTATCTTATTTTATAGTTTGGGCACTGGTTTCACAGTGTCGGGCTTCTTCCACGCTATGCTGGCAATAAGATCAACCAACTTGTCAGCAGGGGGAGACAGCCAGGAAGGAGACGGACCCTTCTCGAAAGCCTTCAGGAACATGGACTCTTCTGAAGACAGGGGTTGGGGAGACCATCGGCCCTTCTGCTTCAGGAGCTTGAGGATGTCCCTAAAGGAGACATCATCGAGTGGATATCTGGGGGGGGCCCATCTCCTTCACTGATGTCTGTGTCCTCTGAGAGAGACACAGTGGGTGAGTCCAAGTGCCTCCTATTGCCTTTCTCTTAAGAGGTACCTCCTCCATTGGGGGGATCAGGGGAGGACTTGGAAGATGCGGAGACCCCGTGAGGGAAGAAAAAGCCTTGAAGGCTCACACAGGAGGGTGACCCTGGATGGGAGGCCTCACCATCCAAGACAAAGAGAGACAGGGATGGACTCAGAGGGGTGGGAGATGTAGCTCCAGTCCTGGAAAAGGTCTTCTCTTCCTCCTGAAAGGCAGAGAGTTTGGAAGTGGTCCTGTCCCCAATCTCGGACAGTGAAGTCCCCCGGAGAAGAGGAACAAGCTTCGATACAGCACCACAACCGCCAAATGATACTGATCTGGAGCTATCAAGGGCTGAGACCCCCAGGGAAAGAGATCAGTCTGAAAAGACCAGACCCGACCCCGTCCCCGTGGAGCCAGTGCTGACCACTCCAGCACGGGGCCCATTCTGGTCCAAGGGCGGAGGAGCAGATCAAGCCAGGGACCACTGACGGGGTCGAGAAAAAGGGAATACTCAACATCATTGGAATCTGACAGCAGGTGTCTGGGTCCCAAGATTCTGAAGGCCCTGAGGTTGGAAGAGGAGAACGGCAAATTGGGATTTGAGAAGCTCCCCTAGTCTGGTGGGCAGGGGACACCAGAAGCCCCAACTCTATTGGGCTTTGAGGAAGCTACTCATCATCCTGACCAGGTCAGAAGGCAACAAACTCCTGGACGATCTGGAGAAAACGGAGGAGTGGGTAGACTTAGCTGGAGACCCTGAGGATCTGTGACGGTGATCCAGAGTTTGGCTCCAGGGCTGGGAGCTGACTGAAATAAATGCCTTGAGAAAGTAGGTGAAGCTGTATCTTCAATAATTATGGGTGGCTCTGACAAGCCTGTTGGATCTAGCGGCCGAGCAGAAGGAGCAGTCGGATCCAACAAACCGGTCAGATCCAAGGCTGGCCTGACCTTGACCAGATCTGAGGGCCTTGGATCCGAAGGAAGAATCCAAGGATCTTGGATCTGAGGTAGCCTGGACTGGACTCGGATCCAGGGATCTAGGGTCCGACAGCCATGGCTTTTAAGAAGCTACCATTTACATGGAGGGGGTCTTCCTCTTGGGGTCAGAAGAGGAAGCCTTAGGAGGGGAAACATAAGGTTCCCCCTGCACCATGCCTTTAAGGAGCAGCTTGTTGCAGCACTCTGCCAAAGCCCTGGAGTTGAATGCAGCACAAATATCACATTCAGCCTCCAGGTGAGGACCCCCTAAACAATACAAACACTCCTCGTGTGAGTCGGACTTAGGTATCTGCAGACTGAATGAGGAGCACTTTTTAAACCTAGAGGGCTTTTCAGACATTATAATTTGACAAATACAACTACAAATACCTAGTGACTAACAAGAAAAAAGAGCATCAAAACCCCAACTTACAAGGAAAACTACCCAAACTAGCAAATCTAAGGGAGGGAGGTAAACTAGTACCACTACAGCTACAGATAAAAAAATTGAGCTAAGTCACTTATCTGACAGCAAGAGTTAAGGATCATGTCTGTAGCAAAATGGGGTAAATGAGATCTGAAGGTTAGAGAGCAGCAGGAGATTACAGGAGAGAAAGGAGCTTGAACCTTGGATCTGTCTATGTTAAAAGTTGCTGGCTTGGATCAGATATCAACTCCAAGACCCTTCTGTGAGGAATAATGACATGGATAACATCAGATGAGTGAATTTCACCTAGGTGAAAATTGGAGATGGTAGTCATCTGCATCATAAATGTCAAATAACTAGCTCCATTCTTGAAGATGGAAGTCAGGAAATCAAGAACCGCTGTAATTGGTGGTGAAAAGGGGTTTAAATGTCTGATGGGCCCAGACAGAAAATTGTTTCCACTTGCATTTATGCATCTTCCTGGTAAAGACTTTTTGGGATGACATAAGAATTTGCTGAACAGGGGAAGAAAGCCTAAAGTTTCTAGCCATCACTGGAATTGGAGAAACCATGTGGTCAAGCTTGAGCGACTGCATTTCTGATTGAGACAGAAGATCCTGAACAGGATCTAACACCCAGGGATGGTGAAATAGGTGAGACCATAGGAAAGGAAACCACACTTAGTGAGACCACAAAGGGGCAATGAGGATAACCTTAGAAATTCTGCTGTAAAGCTTTCTTAATAAACTTGTGAATGAGAGGAGTGGGAAGGAAGGCTTACAGTAGACCAGAGGGCCAATCCTGAAGTAGATAGTCTCTTGGTGACTCCCCCTCTGGGAGGATCATGGCAAGGTACCTGCTGCAGTTGGCAGTCAGGGAAGAAACAAAGAGGATGCAACACAGATGACCCCATCAGTGAAATAGTTCTACCACTGACTGACTGACAGACAACTTGTGAGGGAGTAAGATGGACCTGCTCATTTTGTCTGCTAGCCCGATGATTTTCCCTGGAATATAAATTGCCAAGAGAAAGCAGCTGAAGGGATCACCCACTGCCAAACTCTCACTGCCTCCTGACATAATGGATAGGATCAGGACATCAATGATTGTTGATGTACCAGATCACTGACATGTTATCAGTATGAATGGCAATCTTCTTAGAGGGAGACCATCTTGAAAAGCCTGCAACACCAATAGGACTGGTCTCATTTCCAGGAAACTGATGTAAAGACTGGCCTCTGTCTGGGACCACATGCCTTAGACTGTCCATCCCAAGTAATGTGCCCCCATTGTAATTGGGAAGCATCCCTTGATGCTTTGGCCTTGGGTGCAGGAAGAGTGAAAAGGCGACCCCAGAAGGCATCTTCTGAGTGAATCCACCATGTTATGTGATGCTTACAAACATTTATGATGCGAATGGCTATAGTCAGTGGATGATGCCTTACTGACCACTATACCACTACAGTCCACTGTAAGACCCTCATGTAAAACTGAGCCAAGGGCACCAACACTATTGAAGCTGCCATCACACCCAGTAGTTGCAAGAATAATCTAGCTGGAGGTGAAGACAAAGGATGTGTAATGCTTGCTTTCATAAAGTGTCCATTCTTGTCTATGGCAGATTTATTACTTGCGTTCTGGTATCTATACAGGCACCAATGAACTCCAGAGTTTGCATACGGCAAAGCTGTAACTTGGTGTAGTTTACAGTAATGCCTAGCTAGAGACAGAGGTGAATCAAGTAGCTCCTGGCTTGAATCAAGAGGCCTGGTGGAAGCAGATAGGAGCCAGTCATCTAGATAAGGAAACATACAGAATCCCTGCAGTCTTAGGTGAGCTGTTGCCACTGCCATGCACTTGGTGAACACCCTGGGGGCTGCAGTGAGACCAAAGGGCAGTGCTCTGAACTGGTAGTGACTGGCTTCCAGCTGGTAGTGTAGATACCTCCTGGACAGCCTGTAAATTTTGGTATGATAGTCTATGGAGCACATCCAATTCTCCTTCTATAAGAGTGGCAGGATGGACTGAAGCATGACCATCCAGAGCTTTGAGTATTTCATGAATTGGTAGAGATTGCAGAGTTCCAGAATTGGTCTTAAGTCTCCGGTCTTCTTTGGCACTAAAAAGAATCCTGACTAGGATCCGGATCCTTGCTGATCTGGTGGGACTGGCTGGATGAATCTTCTCCTGCAGCTTTTGTATTTCTGTAGCTGCCACTCTCCTCTGACTGGGTGAAATGCTGGGAATTCTTTTCTTGTGCGATGGAGGGAGAAGGGAAAATGGTTTGTAATAACCTCTGGATATTATATTCTGCACCCAAGAGTCTTTGGTAATGGCTATCCGGGCTTGTAGGGGCAGGGATAATTGTATCCCGACTACCTTTAGAGTGCAGCAGTCAGGTGTAAAGGTTAATTTGTTAGCAAACAATATCACTGCTCCAGCTGTAAAGGTTAATTTGTCAGCAAAAATATAATGTTGCTTTTTAAACCCAAATACAGACAGTCAGAGATTCTGGATGCAAACACATTTCATTATAAAGAATTGATACTGAAAAGTCTCTACATATACAGAAATGTAACTATATACTCAGCTGCAACTCCTTTTATATCTTAAATTTAGAAAAAAGAAAATATTACTTCATACGAAGTTTAAAGCTTTCCGAACATATGATTACACATAAACACGTTTCAAAGGCTGTAAGGAGTAATCAGACAAAAAGTTATGCTAATGAGAGGACAATTTTATGTTTTACTGCTTTGCTTTTAAAAGGTTAATATGTTCCTTTTCAGCAGACTTATCACCTACAAAATATCTAACTTTCTCTCAAGGCTAAATAATTACACATAAATTGCCACCAGTTTGCCAAGCTCTAATGAACTCCAAGTCAGGCTGTTTTTCTTAACTAATATGTGAAATACATATATAAAACTGTTGCAGTACTTGAAACTAGCTGTGTATAAAAATATAAGCATTAATAGAAATAAAATGTAACATATTTATATCACGGGTAACCCTTCAGGAATGCTGGAAGGGCTTCTCCAAGAAAGGAGTGTAATTCTTTTACTGTGATTTGGAGGGAGAATAGAAATAGTATGTAATAACTTCTGGGTATTATATTCTGCACCCAAGAATCTTTGGTAATAACTATCTAGCCTTGTGGGTGCAGGGATAAGCCTCTCCCTGACTGTCTCAGGAGTGCAGCAGTCAGGTAACCCTTCAGGGATGCTGGAAGGGCTTCTCTGAGAAAGGAACTCTGAAGCTCTGGTGCTGTGGGCCACCTCTGCCATGAGGGTAGCATCTTCCATCAGAATTACCCCTCTGCAGCAAGGGGATCTTTCTCTATGGCAGTCTTGGGAAGAACCTTGCATCTTTTTGAAACACATCTTTCTGCTGCCTCTCTGGTTTCAAGAGAAGGTCCTTTGAGGGGTAGAAAAATGGATTCCCACAGCAAATAAAGTCTTTCCATCTTGTTTCCTCCTACAGAGAGTCTCCTTTACCTTAGGACCAAATAAGGTGGATCCATCAAGGGTGGCATTTTTGAACAAAGATTTGAAGGGTGCCAGGTGTACCTTCTAATAGTTATTCCTGAACCCACTACTCTAGAAGCTCCCTTTGAGGCATGAGATATCAGTCTCATGGAAGCACTGTATAAAGACTGCAGAGTGGCCAGTTGAGAAGAATCTGTGTTCTTGTCCTTCGCAGACACTGACCCCTAGAAGGTTTTGGAAAACTGTTTGGTCATTTCTCTCCGAAATCTTGCCACATGTGCCAGATAATTCAGACACCTGAGGGCAAAGGTTGATGTGCAAATACACTTCCCATATCTGTCCAATGCCCTAGACTCTTTATTAGGTAGATGGACAGTACAGCTCTGTTCCATGAGCTTTTTCTTGGTGGCTGCTGCAACCACCAAAGCATCCACTGAGGACCCTTGCTTCAATCAGCCTTTCTCTTTGGTGCAACAAGATATTTGTCAGGACTTTTGGAGATGGGCTCTGTAACATCCAGATCCTTCCATGCCCTGCAGGAAATAAGATCTACCATCTCATCCACTGGGGGGACTACTCAGTTGTAGCTGAGCCAGCTCTGAAAGCCTCAAGAAACACTGAGTCCTCTTGGGAAGGAGGGGTCTGAAGACCAATCACCTTTCTGACTCAAAAGTGTGAGTATTTCCCTAGATGAGATGTCCTCAAGGGATGACATGAGGGACCCTTCCCCTTCATTGAAGTCAGTGTCTTCGGTTAAAGACTCTTGTGGGGAGTCTAAGTGTCTCCTCTTACGTATCTGCTTCTGAGGGGGCTCTTCGGTGGGAGGGCCTGGAGAGGATTTGAAAGTGCCAGCACAGTCCTGAAAGAGGCCAGTCTTGAGACTTGACCGGACTGGAACAAGATGAAAAGACCTAGTGTACACAGCAGACAACTGAGCATGGGCCCGACACCTAGGTGAGCAGGGATGTCTTTTCTATTGAGGTGGAGTAGGCTCACTTCCTTACCTTGAAAACTGAAATCACAGAGGAAACCAGTTTCAACCTAAATGGATCCATAAAAGTCTGTTTAGGATGAAACGCAATCCCCACTGGCTCCAGCTTCAAAGCAAGGGTTGAAACCAAGCTGTCTAGCACTGAGGTGCTGTGCTCCAAGGACATGTGAGTTGACCCGGATCCTTGGATTCGACAATGATGCTATGGCCCTGGGACCCTTCTGCTTCTGACAAAATCAGGCCCATCTAGGTCAAAGAAGGTAGCAGAGTCTAAGAGGACCATGTCTTCGGATCCGACACAGACAAACTAGGAAGTCTTGGGTCCAAAATCTCCAAAACCACTGGAATGATCTGAGTAGGAGTCAAAGGCTGGGGTTTTACAGTAGGTAAGCTAATGGATCTGATGGGAAATGGAGCCAGAATAATACAACTCAGTCTGGGTTCTGAGAAATTTTCTCATCATCTTAACCAGATCCGCTTCTGTTAAGCTCCTAGATGAACTGAGGAAAGATGATACTGAAGGTGGATGGAATATTCTCTGACATGTGTCCAGAAGGAAAGGAAAGTGTAGCCTCAAAGTTACATGTTCTGGGGAAAATCTAGCAGGAACATGAGGTGACGTGAATTTGAAGTCAGATCCAAGACAGAGGACAGATCTGAAGGTTTGGGTTTGGTTGAAGTCAGAGCCAAGGAGGTTGACGGGTCAGAAATTTTTTCGTTTGGAAATAAGCCCAAAGAAGCAAAAGGAGGACAGAGATCAGAGGAGCACTTCCTTGAATCCCTACTTTTGCCCACTGCCTCTCCTGTGGGTTTTTTGGAAGAGGATGAAGCTCCAGGGACAGATGAAGCAGATAAAGGAAGAACACCTTTCAAAATTAATTTTTTCTCAACCAGTGCTCTGTGATTAAAACTAGCACAAATATCGCATTCAACATTTAGATATTCTGGTCCCAGGCAATATACACATTCTGAATGACTGTCCAAATTTAAATTTTGTGCCCACATGCAGAGCATTTCTTAAAACCGGTACGCTTCTCAGGCATTACGGTTATAAAGAACAACCTGTAGAAGGAGGAACAAGCAGCAAGAAAAAAATACCAACAATGGTAATAAGAATACTCAAGGGTAAAACTAGAAATGTTTAATACCAACTATGGTAAGGAAAAATTACCAATGGTAGGTACTAAGAAAAGCACACACGGGCTTAAGACTCAAGACCACTACATCTAAAGAACAAAGTTCCCAGTGAGTGTAGAAAGAAAAATTGTATATATATGTATGTGTGTGTGTGTATATATATATATATATATATATATATATATATATATATATATATATATATGGGTCCCCTTCACATGGTCGACATTTCAGAATGTTGAAGACCATATGGCCGAGATCATATGATTGACATTCGAAATGTCGACCATGTGGAACTGGCATCTCCGTACAGGGGGGAATGGAAAGATTTCCATCTTTGACACTGTAGTGCGATCTCGGAGTTGGTATATTTAAGTTCCAGGGGTGGGGGGGGGCAGGGGGCAAAGCCCACCTGCTAGCAGCATGAAGGTAAGTTTTTGTTGTGTTTTTTTTTTTTTTTTTTATGGTCTCGGCAATATGGTGTTCGACATTCTGAAATGTCGACCATATGAAGTAGATCTATAGATATAGATATAGATATAGATATATATATATATATATATATATGAGGAAACTGACGTGCTCAAGCTAATGGTAACCATGTCCATACCTCTGGACAAAACCTAAAATAATGAGGGGACAAAGGCCCAAAAAAAGGGTACATTTTTCAAGTATTTTTCTTATAAACTTAGAAAGATCCTAGAATGAAAGGATTTGTGTTAACATGAATTTTCAGAAGATACGAAGTCTGAAACTCAAATGAATGCCATTATTTAGTTAATTTAATTCTTGGTGATATGAAAGAAAACCATAAATGTTATGAGGAACAGACCAAAAATATGAGGCAAAAATCTGGATAGTTTAAAGGTATGACCACATTTTATCGCTGAAGCGGCAAACAAGATCTGAGGTAACTGAGGAAGGATCATGAGTAAGGGGAGGAGCTCGAGCTTTGGAGCCTAAAGTACATCAAAGTGACCAAGGACAAATCCAATGTCGGATGAGAGACCCATCAGTTCAGGAATGGACGAAAAAGACAATATCTGATAAAAATATGTTATAGTAAACATTCAAAGATGAAAGCAAACAAGGAACATAGAAATATGTTTAATAAACCACCGAATGAAGGGCAATAACTTGTATCTGAGTAGCCAAAGCAAGAGAAATAAATGACGAGAGCTCTAAGAAATGGCTTCATATGGACACAAGACTTGGGTGAAACTCCAAACATCATGTTGCTAAAGTCAGAAATTCAAAGTCAGATCTAATAACAAATGCAATTCTGAACAAAGATCCAAAATTCTCACAAAGAAAAGTAAAAAGGAGAGGGAAAGGTAATAGAATGGGAAGAGGCCAAGAATACATTTTGACTGCAGGCTACAGACAGCCTTACCTATCAAGGGCTGATATAAGAGTATTGGGAAAGAGAAAGGAATAGGGGAATCCTAAGTGAATGGCCACCAGTGATAGATTTTTTAACAGAAGCAGCTGTTAAAAAAGCATAATTAGTAGGGTAAATAAACCAGTACATAACTATATGAATCAATCAGAAGAGGTTAGAACTGATTGGGAACAGAGAAAGCATAAGCAATTCACAAATAAACAATTGGTGGATAGATGTATGACTCCTAAATATGCAACAGTCTAGACGATTTAAGATTTTTGCTTGGAAGTATTTGCATAGGTATTTTTATACCAAAGTAGACTCCAAATAATTTTTCCTTCGATAGATTACAAATGTTGGAGGTGTGATAGGAAAGAAACAGGTAACTGGAAACATATTTTAGGAGTGCAATGAGATGGCAGACTGAAAATTTCCTGCAGACTACTCAGTCAGAAATACTACATTAGCAAATTGGTGTAACTAAGGAAATTATTTTTTTTGTTGTTGTTGTTGTGATACAGAATTGGAATTGCTAAGACATAGTAAGGCCTTGCTGAATTCAATAAATTAATTTTGGTGGCTGCCAAAAAAGCAACTACTAAAAATGTGTGTGTGTATCTATCTATCTATATATGTATCTATATATATCTATATATATATATATATATATATATATATATGTATGTATATATATATATATATATATATATATATATATATATATATATATATATATATATATATATATATATATATATATATGTGTGTGTGTGTGTGTGTGTATGAGCCTTAACTGTGTAGCTCTAAAATATCTCTTCAAATCAGGTAATCCTAAACCACCTTGTTCTATTGGACAGATCAAGTTAAATAACTTAACTCTTGCCCTCTTCCCCTTCCAGATAAATTCCATCAACTCTTTTATTAATTACTGTCCACAACTTCACCTCTGGTTGATAAATATATGTCTTACCTATATACAAAACTAAAGGAACTAAAAACTTTTTCACTGCTTATATCTTGCTATTCATATTCATAAGCAGGAGCTTCCAGTTTCTCAGTTTTTGCATTATCTGTTTAGTCTCTTCCCACATATCCTTAGCTGCCATAACAGAAGCCTTATTAATTTATACTCCTAAATATGGATATTGCTTAACCGGTTTTTGTGTGGGTATATAATTCATGGCTATAGCCTTTGTTTTATTTTCATTAACTTTACATCTCAAAAATACTTAAAATGGTCTTGGTATTTGTTGATCTTGTAACAGACTTTTTATGTTTCCATACCTTCTTCTGTAATTCTCTAACCACACATGTATATAACCCCTCCCCCCCAATAGATAGGTTTAGTATCGTATTTGTGATTAAAAGATTTTGAATCCGGGAATAACGAGATCAGAAGATCACAAGTCGATAATACCGAGGACACTAGGAATGAACAATCTCGAACATCCAATCTCCCAACTTGGTTATTTTTCTCTGTATATATCCTTTTTATCATTTTAAGAATGGTGACCAGATATGATGGCAAAGTAGGGAATTTACAGGTTGTAGGAGCTGAGAATGCCCATTGTGCACAGATAAAAACAGTTGCATGATATGAAGAGTGGGGGAAAATGTATCTACATTCTGTACCATAAACAGTTATCACTCCCCTTAATCACTGTACAATGTGAAGATAAAAAATGTGTGATGACATACATAGAATGGTAATAAATCCGTAGTCTGTGCCAGAAGCACCGATTACAACCTTTTACCAGTGCACATTGCTAGAGTAAATAAACACACACACGTGTATGTAAGGTATATATTACCTTAAAAGAAACATAGCCTTGATGTTGACATATTCTTAAGTACTAATCTGTTTACATTCTATTTTTTCATTATATTACTTAAGTCTTCTGTCAGTTTAATGTACTCTTTTGCCAAACTGGACTCAATGTGAAATATAGTAATGTTATTCTCTCAATATTTTGTTTGAATTAAAATTAATGTCATATCTCTTCCTTTGCTGCCTGCAAGGCAAAATGAAGTAATATAAGCCTGCAACTGGATAAATACAGTAGACATTTATATAAATATTTGCTAACTGGGACTGCAGTATACACAGCTTAGTGAAAATACAGTTCATAACACACAACTGTTACCACCTAAACTATTTGTAGTACTAAACAAATGTCAAAACTATACCTCACGTGTTGAAGGTAAAGCATTGGAAACTAAGATGCACAAAAAAGCAATTAACACCCAGACAGAATCTGTCAGATAATCACATTAAGATAGGTCCACTTAATGAAGGAGGCAGAAAAACACTTGCACTACATTATCCTCTTACAAAGTTGCACGCTGTTGAAATGGTCATGATTAAATGCTCCTGCTTGTACGTAGTTTAAAAGCAGAGTGTTCATGAAGTTAGAAAGTCAGTTAAGTTTATGACGGGCTAACAAGCAGCAAACATAAAAGTGCTCGTTTTCCTCTAAACTGCATCTCAGATGTTCTTCTTAACTGCCACAGTTTTGATTGTTGAGACTCACATTCACATCACTATTAATCAGAGGGAATCATGGACAAGTCTGCAAACAGGAGCCCCTCCTTTTTGACAATGTGCTTATCAGTGTTATGCTCTGAGACTTCCACAAAAATTGTGTCCGGTTAGGCAAGAGCTGGTAGCATAGAGATTGTCAGCATCTGTTCAGTATGAGGTGAGTTTGCAAAGTTAACCAGACCATGATTTACTTCAAAGCCAGGACACTTACAATAATTTTAATCACAGCTCAGCCTATTGTAACATTGCAGACAGTGTTTGATACTGGCAAAATAAAGGTTGTTTGTTAGTCAATAAGTTATTTGATATGAAGTGTCCAAGTTAATTCCATTTCCAAAGGAGGTCTGAGAAGAAAGCTCCAGTAAATCATGCTGTGAAGAAGTTTACCAGAAAATGCTCATACTGCAAAATATGCTGTATACTTAATGTAAATTTATGAACATATACATATGTACAGAGACAGAGACACACTACATAAAACCTGAGTTGCAATCACAGCCCAGGTGCTGCAAGCTAGCTGAGGAAAGATAAGAGTGAGTGGTTCACCTATCTGGGAGGGATGGGGGAGGGAGATGGGCTGGTACTTCCTTTAGAAAGACCACAATTGTGAGTTTATTCAAAAAGGACAAAAGCAATAAACACTCAGACAAGAAATTACTGTATTCTAGCTGAGCAGCACAATGTGTGGAGTATGTGCCTGCAAGGCCCAGGGTAGCAGGCACTACACAGTGTCTTCCAACCAACAATAGGGGGCGGTAGCTGAAAAAGCAAGAATCCTGACCCTGCCAATGATGATGGCCAGTTAGAGACTTATCTTCACCCCCTCGTTAATAGTTAAAAAAGAAGTTATGTAATCACCATAACATTCCATGTTTGTTGTCCATCTCGTCGTTCATTCTTACAATGATGGGGTCCAGAGCCGATCCTCGGCTCCGATTCAGCTGAATACTTAGCTGAAGATCTCAAACTTGGCTCGTGGCGAGAAGGTATCCCACAATGCAGTGGTGCAATTCCCCAGATCTTGTTTGCTGCTAATACTGAGCAATATGTACACTATATACATATTTACACACATACACATATAAACAATATGTAAGTCTATACCAAGCATACCGGAAGGAGAAACAAACTGAGACAAAGAGCCCCTCAGGTAGAGAAATCTACCAGGTCCACAAGAAGTCTTTGGCAGGGGGAAGAAGGGAGGGTTCATAAGAATGAATGGCGAGATGGACAACAAACATGGAATGTTATGGTGAGTACATAACTTCTTTATGTTATATTGTTCTATCTCGCCTTCATTCTTACACTGATGGGACAGCATCCCTAGCACCTTTATCCTGGGTGGCTCACGGGAGTATACCTTTCAGCACCGTGGAACCAAAGGATGCCCTGTGCCTGGAGGCCAAGTCCACTTTGTAATGAGTAATAAAAGTATGTGGAGTAGACCACGTAGCTGCTGCACAATTATCTACAGGAATTATGGCTTGGAAAGCAGATGATGTAGCCAATGCCCTAGTGGAATGAGACTTTACTTTGAAAGGTAGAGCTTTGTTATTAGATTTGTAAATAAAGGTAATACAATTTGAAAGCCAATTAGAAAGAGTGTTTTTTGAAACTGATGATCCTTTCTTCGTATCAGAAAAGGATACAAATAATTGGCCAGATTTTCTGAAATCTCTGGTTCTATGTAAACAGAATCTGAGTTGTCTGTGCACATCTAGTTGGTGTAATTTGTACTCTGCCTTGTTGCTATGTTGAGGAAAGAATACTGGAAGTTCTATGGATTGGTTTATGTTGTTTGGAGAAGCAACTTTTGGTAAAAAGGAAGGGTTAGTATGTAAGGATACCCTGTCCTTATGGAATATCAAATATGGTGGCTTAACAGACAGAACTTGCAGTTCTGACACCCTTCTAGCGGAAGTTATAGCCACCAGGAATAAGGTCTTCCATGAAAGGAACTTAAGATCTAAAGACAAAGAAGGTTCAAAGGGAGGTAAAGTGAGATGGGATAAGACAAAATTTAGATCCCAGGGAGAAAGGGGTTCCTTAAAGGGGGGTCTTAGTAAAGAAGCACCTTTCAAGAAGGTTCTACACAACCTGTGTGACATTAAATTAGAAGTAGTATCATCAATATGAAAATATGAAATTGCAGCAAGTTGAACTTTACTGGCAGCTGCAGCTGAGCCTTGTTGGAACAGTTTCACTAGAAATTCCAAAATGGAATGAATGGGTGCAGAGAAAGGGTCAATGTTCTTATCTCGAGCCCACGGGGAAAACCTCTTCCATTTGCTAGTATAAAGCTTTCTAGTAGAAGCGTTATGGGAGGACATTAAAATATGTTTTACAGCAGGAGTGAAATTGTGAAGCCTGACTAAATTGGGAAGTGGAGCAGCCAAGCTGTCAATTTTAGGGTGTGGAGAGATGGATGAAGCTCCCCCGACACATGAGTCAGCAGATCTGGTACTGGGTCCAGGATCCAAGGCTTCTCCTGAAGGTGGGGCCACAGGAAGGGGAACCAAATTTGACGAAGCCAGCACGGGGTAATGAGAATTATCTTGCTTCCCAAGTTTTGAGCTTTCTGGATTACTCTGGGTATGAGAGGAACAGGTGGAAAAGCATATAGAAGTCCAGAGGGCTAACCGTGAGCCAGAGCATCTCTCGGTGTCTCCCCCCGGCGGGGGAACTAGGGTAAAGTAGTTGCTGCACTTGGTATTCATGGGAGTGGCAAAGAGGTCGCAGTAAGGCTGTCCCCATGTTCAGAAAATCATTTCTGCTACATTGTGATGGAGACGCCACTCGTGAGGCGTTAGAATTGCTGTGCTCAGCTTGTCAGTTATCACGCTGGACTTCCCCGGAATGTGCGTTGTGATTAGAAAGCACTGGGAAGAAATTGCCCATTGCCAAACTCTTAGGGCTTCTCAACACAGACAGTAGGATCTGGTTCCCCCTTGCTTGTTTATGTACCAAACCACAGACATTTTGTCTGATCGGATCGCAATAGTCCCTAGAGGGAGAAAGTCTTGAAGTGCTTGCAACGCAAGAAGCACTGCTCTCATCTCTAGACCATTTATATGCAAGTGAGCTTCGTGACCTTGCCACGTACCTTGGACTGTTCTACCCAGATAACCCCCCACACCCTGTCTGGAAAGCATCCATGGTCACTGTAGCTATTGGTTGAGGTGGAACAAAAGGTCTGCCTGCTTTCAGATGAGTGGAATGTATCCACCACCTCAAGTCGTTCTTGCAAGATTCCGTTAATCCTGATCAGATGAGACATTGGAAGTTTTTGAAGAGACCACTGGGAGAATAATAGCCACTGAAGTATTCTCACGTGCATTCTGGCAAGAGGAATTAGAGTAATCGTGGAGGCCATTATTCCTAATAAGTGAAGAATTACTTTTGCTTTCACTTTGTTCACAGGAAGGATGTGAAAAATTTGATGTCTGAGAGCTATGACCCTTTCTGTTGGAAGATGAGCTATCATCAATGAAGTGTCTAGATCTGTGCCTATGAATGTAATATGTTGAGAGGGCAACAAGGCAGATTGTTTGCAAATTTACTGCACTGCCCAAATGTTTGCAGATGTCCACCGTTAGATCTCTGGCTTGCAGGAGTAGATGCTTGGTGGTGGCAGCCAGGAGCCAGTCATCTAGATAGGGAAACACAAGAAATCCTAGATGTCTCAGGTGAGCCGTGACTACTGTCACAAATTTGGTGAACACTCTGGGGGCTGTAGTGAAACCAAAGGGCAGAGCTCTGAACTAATAATGGCTGCCTCCCAGCCAGAAGCGTAAGTACCTTCTCTATGTCCTGTCTGTTTTATGTGGTAGTAAGCATCTTGAAGGTCTAGCGAGCACATCCAATTGTCTTTCCCTAAAAAGAGAAGTATAGACTGCAGTGTCACCATTCGGAACTTTGACTTTTTTACAGATTCGTTTAACTTGCTTAGGTCCAATATGGGCCTCCAGTCCCCTGTTCTTTTTAGCACTAAAAAGAATCTTGAGTAAGTTCCGAATCCTATTTGGTCTGTGGGGACTTCTTGGATGACTCTTTTTTGGAGCAACTTTTGAATCTCTACAGTTGCTTGTTCCCTTAGATTGGGTGGAACATCCGGGAGTGTTTTGGTCTTTGGGACAGGTAAGCAAAAGGGGATGGCTTATCCTCTGGATATTATGTTTAGTACCCATTTGCTGTTGGTGATATTTAGCCAGACTTCTGGGTATATCGACAGATGTCCCCAGATTGCCTCCAGATTAGAGCAGCCGGGCCTCCTTTCAGGAGCGCTGATAAAGCCGTCCGCGAAAGGAATTATGGTCACCTTGGTTTTGCGGATCCCCTCTGCCTCTGGGGTGGCTTCTACCATTATTACCTCCCCCTCTGCCCCTGGGAAGGTATCAGCTCGTGCGTTCTGGAAAAATTTCTGGGATCTTTTGAAGCACATCATTCCCCCCTTCTGACCTTTAGGATAAGGTCTTGAAGGTACGGAAAAACGTACTCCAACTGCAGAGAGAGTTTTTCCTTCCTGCGCGCATCGGGTTAGAGTGTCTTTTACCTTAGGTCCAAATAGTGAGGAACCATCAAAGGGTGCGTTAGTAAAGGTAGACTTGAAGGGCTCTGCAAAATTACACACGCGCATCCAGGAGTGTCTCCTAAGGGAAACTCCGGAACTCGCTGCCCTGCTCGCTCCATCTACTGTGTAAGATATAAGCCTCATGGAGGAGTTGACAATAGAATTTAAGGTGGATAGCTGGGAAGAGACCTTCTCATTCACCCCCGCAGCTACTGATCCTTGTAGAGTATCTTCTAGCTCTTTCAGGAGATCTCATTGTAGCTTCGTAAAATGGGATAAGTAATTCAGCGACTGCAAGGAAAAAGTCGTTGAAGAAAAGATATGCTTCCTGTATCTGTCCATCATTCTCAAATCTTTATTTGGAGGATGAACAGATGAGGAAGTCTCTGCAAGATCCTTTTTGGTGGCTGCTGCCACCACCATAGCATCTACAGGTACTCCCTTTGTTAAGAATTTTTTACCTAGAGGAGCTGACAAAAACTTGTTTGGCCTCCGAGGGACGGGTTCCAAAGCATCAGGTGACTCCCATGCATTTCGACTAACCAGATCCATTAGTTCATCGAAAGGCGGGGAGACCCAGGAGGCTGAAGGTTGAGACCCGAAAGCCTTCAAGTACACTGACTCCTCATCAGAAGGGGTAGTGCTCTACCAGCCACCTCTTTGCTTAAGAATTTCCAGAATGTCTGCAAATGAGATATCGTTGGAGGACGACTTTGGGGACCCTTCTGACTCATCAAGTTCAGTGTCTGAAGTAATGGACTCATCTGGGGAGTCAAAATGCTTCCTCTTGCAGGTTGTCTTTGCTTAAGGATTTCCAGAATATCTGTAAATGAGATATCGTCAGATGATGACTTTGGGGACCCTTCTGACTCATCGAGGTCAGTGTCTGAAGTAATGGACTCATCTGGGGAGTCAAAATGCTTTATCTTGCAGGTTCTCTTCCAAGGTGGCTCCTCAGAAGGATATTCTGGGGAGGCTTCAGATAAGAGGGTTCACCCAAAGGGGGATCCTGAGGCTTTGGGTCTCTGCTGTCTTGAGGAATGGGTGGTGCTGAGACAGTAGCCGGTGCCTTGGGGCAAAAAGTACTGGTAATCCTTTGTGGTGTTGAATGGGAAGACAACACACTCCTCATTAGCTCAAAGGTGGATACCGCCGGCTCTGAAGATCCCCCCGGCTCTGAGGAGACAGAGGGAGGCAACGGAGCCAATGAGATCAGACTCGAGGCTGATGTAGGAGCCGAGCTAACCCGAGCTGACGCTCCAAGGGGTAAGTTCGGCACCAAAGAAGATCCCCCCGGGACCGACCAGGGAATCCCGGCTCCCAGACTCACCGGACGGCACAGAGAGAGAGTCGGAGCAGTAGACGGCTCCGTGGAGACCAAAGGGAGTTCCAGAACTAACAAATCCACAGAAGATGGTACCAAGCACTCTGGGTCTGAAGGACCAGCTTGGCTCGGAGGCGGAATAATTGTGGGCACAGTAGGCTCCGAAACCAAATGGGTTGGAGCCGAGAACAATTTAGTCAGCGCCAGCAACTTAAGAAGTCTACGTACCACCCGTTCCACATCCTCATCAGATAAGCTTCTTGTAGACCTGGAGGATAATGAAGGAGATCGAGACCTATGGAGGATAGGCAATCTCAAGGTCCCGGCTCCGAAGGCTTTGGAGCCAAAGAACCAGGCCTATCAACCATAAGGACTTCAGACGGCTCCGAAGACTGTGGAGCCAAGGAAGTAGTGACCTTAGTCATTTTAGGTAATTTAACAGGCAGCTCTGAATGAGCCGATGCAGATGGAGACTGTCTTTTATGTGATTTATCTTTTTTTGAAGGAGATTAAGAAGAAGAGGAAGAGTTATGAATGGCCTCTTCAAAGGAGGATTTTAAAAGCTCTTTATGAATCAACTTGTTTCTTCTCTCCTGCAGAACTCTGGCACTAAACGAATGACAGAAGGTGCAGTCCTCCTGGAGATGGGCAGCACCAATACAATATAAACAAACAATATGTCCATCACTGATGGACATCTTTTGTGAGCATTTCTGACATTTTTTGAAACCCGAAGGCTTATGTTCTCTTTCTTTCTGTTCTTTAGACATATTGATACCAACAAAGGAGTTATATCTAACAGGAGAATGTTTAAAGACTTATGCTACCAAAAACAATGCCAGTAAGAAAAACTAGGGAAAAATAGAACCTCTAATTTAAACGGCTCTGATTTTCACACAAACTATTAAACAGGACAAGCCTTCTAACTAAAATGGGTGTGTAGCTCTCTAATTTAAATGAGCCATAAAGACACAGAAACTACAACAAGCTCTCTAATTTAAACGCGCTATAAGACACAACGAACTACAACAAACAAATAACTTCCACTACAGGGATATCATGGCCTATAAAGCAATGGCAAAAGCCGTGCCTGAGGAAAAACATTATCTCTCTATTCAGGTAAAAATAGCAAAGAGAAGCCAACGAATACAATATATTGGTGAAAGAACTCTATGTTAGCAATTCAGTTATGACAAGAAATATAACAAAAAGTTTCACAATTTAGCCACAGCCAAGATGAGTGCATTCAACCTCGTAAAGCGGCAAACGAGATCTGGGGAATTGCACCACGGCATTGTGGAATACCTTCTTGCCATGAGCCAGGTTTGAGATCTTCAGCTAAGTATTCGGCTGAATCGGAGCTGATCCCCATCAGTGTAACAATGAAGGTGAGATAGGACAACATGACATTGAGAGTTTCAAAAGGAACACCCCCACAGTTGAGAGGAATGAATATGTGAAAACTGGAAAGAACAGGGAATGAATGGGCCAACATAATCATTGACTGGAGTTTGAAGGTCAAGCTTTAAAACAGGTCAAACATAAGATTCTAAAAAAAGAATGTACTTGCAAAACTGTAATCAATTTGGGATGGATAAGTTGCTTAGTTATTAGGTGTTTGTACAATTCTACGGATCCACTAACCAAAATGAATTTCTTAGTCTGGAATTGCTGACAGTCTTGGCAAATACAGTAAAGTTACCTTAGGTTTTTGTCTATAAAAGCAGATCGTTTGAGGGAGATTTTGTCTATTTTCTAAGTAATCAACTTTGATTTTACCCCACTTCAAACAGTTCTACTCTGTAAAGGCCAGAACTTGGTGCTTCCTGTCATTCATTCTTCTGAACTGGAAATTACTGCATAGAAGAACTTCACAAATGTGACCTTCTGGAGAGTATTACACCTTTATGTTAATCAGAGTTCTGAACCGCTCAGTTATTTTTGCACCCTTTGCTCCCACTGTCTGCCAATTATCCCATACTTTCCCCATCACTGGAGTGAGGGCTGCCTGGCAGGGGGCAATCATACCAACAGCCATCATTGGTGATTTGAGATTTTCTTTCTTAGCTTCCCTGTTGCTACTGCATACACCCAGCTATGCACAGGGGAATTGCATGTAATGGGATGGCAAAGAAGGATGCCCCCTAACTTCTGCAAGGGGTGTCTTCCACAGACGTTCCTGTCCCACCACTCCAAAGCACAAGTAATAAGCTTCCCAGTCTCCACCAGGAAGTTAGTATTGTCCAGTGTGTGTGCCTCTGATTGCATACACTCTGTAGATCAGAGCATGTGATATACCTTTACAAAGCTTTCCAGTGAGTCAGCACATGCATATAAGTACTGAGCATGTGCAAACCATTTTGAGTGAGTAGCCAGAGTGTGAGCATGCAAGTATATAGTCAGTCAGTTATAGTTAGATAGTTCATTTAATGTTCCTGCCATTCATCCTGATGTATCTGTATACAATAAACTACTCAAATGAACACCCAAGCCTCAATATTGCCTTAATGCACATAAGAAGAGTGACATGGTGTCAGAATGGGATCCAGAGTCACGGCCATGAGGCAACCGGTTAAAGTTGGAGGAATATACAGGACTGAATCCTCCCCTACGGCTCAAGAGACTCGCAAAACAGGTCAGAAATTAATTCCAGGTAGTAAAACCTGCTTAAATTATTTCTTTTGCTATAAATATAAAATGAAGCACTCAGAATGCTCAAAATGAATTTCTTATTAAATGAAATGTCCGAAACTGTGACATATTGACAAAAATATTCAAAATAATCACGAAAATGTTTGACACAATATCCGAATTGCATAAAATGTACAAAAAAAGAGAAAACAACTGTATTTTTTCACTATGTGCTACTTTTTCGTACTAACTAAAGCTATTCAAAATATCTGAAGTGTGTAAAGTATTTACAAGAGTGTGCAGTATTGCAGTGCAGTTATTTTGCAGAGTAGTTATTTCAAAGAATATTTTGTAAAGTACAGTTGTTTCTAGGCATATTTCGCAGAGTGCAGTATTTCAAAGAGTTTATTGTGCATTTGAATATTATTACAGGTACCTGGTGTGTGCGAATCTTCATACATAATTACAAGGGCCATTTTGCATTGTGTTTTACTATTATCTGTGGGCATGGCAGAAGGATTTCGCACACCTGCACCGCTTGTGTTTGATAACAATATTGCAGAAAATTGGAGAGTATTTGAGTAGGAATATATTTTCATACAGGCTGCTTTTTCTGACAACGATGTATGTACTAAGGCATTTATTCTGCTTAATTTAGCTGGTTCAGAGGCCATTGAAAGAGAGCCTTCATTTGTGTATGCACCTGCTGTGTTTGCAGGGGAGGGGGAAGACCGCCATACAGTTGTACCGCCTGAAACAAGGGAAGATTGTAAGTGCTTAAAACGTAAATTTAGAGAAATGTGTAACCGCCAAATGAATATTACAATGAAAAGGCACTTATTTTACACAAGGGATAAAAAGCCTGGTGAAACTTTTGCAGCATATATAACTGACTTAAGAAATAAGGCTAAAACATGCAGATCTGGTAATCTGAGAGATGAGGTGATTAAGGACAGGATTGCGTGTGTGGTATTAATAATGACATAGTGAGAAAGATTTTGCTTCGAGACAGTGATTTGACATTGAATAAGTCCATTGAGATTTGTCAGATATACGAGCTTACAGAAAAGCACACAAGTATGCTTACAAATGAGAATAGCTGCGAAAGGCACAGTGACAAAGCTCATGCTGATAGTATGCAGCACAGGATTAAAAGAAAGAGGCCCAAGCACATGGCAGCTACTGCAGGTCCTCTTACAGTCCCTGGGATACCCAGTCTTTCCAGCAAATTCCAGAGCATGCTCAGCAAAACACATAGCAAGACTCGTAGTCAACCATCGTAATTGTGGTGGAAATCACAAACCCAAAAGAGAAAAGTGCTTAGCTTTTGGTCAGCAGTATCATTCTTGCAATAACTGGAATCATTTCAAAAGATTTTGTAAATCAAATAAGGCACATGCTTTTATTAAAAGAGGGTATTCCAAGAGGCAAGTTGATCAGTTAGAAAGCTGCGACCCCACTTTTTATGTTGATGGTGTGTCTGTGCTTAGCAAAACAGTCAATGCAGTAGATTTGTGGGCAAAGAATGAAATCTTTTGTACTGTTTGGATTAATGGGAGTCCCATACAGCTCAAAGTAGATACTGGCTCAAAGTGCAATGTTATATCAGCAGAAACATTTGCTAGAGTAAAAGCTGCAGAACAACTTGATTTGACAAAGTGTGTGAAGCTTGTTGCTTATGGTGGTGAAGTGATTCAAACCAAGGGCTCAGTAGTGCTTTCATGTTATTCTGCTGGGAACAGCTATGACTTGCAATTTTTCATAGCCAAGAGGTATGTGCAGTCATTATTAGGCCTCAGAGATAGTTTGAAAATGGGTCTGCTTTAATTTAATAAAGTGCACCATGTAAGCCTGCATGACAGCAGCTCAAATTTTGCCCAAACTGTTTTTTTCTGAGTATGCTGATATTTTTGCAGACAAACTAGGCAAACTACCAGTTGTGTACTCCATGAAGTTGGACCCAGAGGTTAGCCCAGTTATCAGACCAGCACAGAAACTTCCAGTAGCTATGCAGAGCAGAGTCAAAGCCGAGCTAGACAGAATTGTGCAGCTAGAAGTAATTTGCCCAGCAGAAGAACCAGCTGAATGTGTATCCTCCATGGTGGTAGCTCATAAGCTCAGATGATAGACTATGTACTGATCCAAGAGATTTGAACAAAGCATTAAAAAGGCCTCATCATCCATGCCAAACACCACTGTTTTTTTCTATCTTAGATGTAAAAAGTTCCTTTTGGCAAATTTTTCTTAACCAAAAATCTTCATTGTTAACCACTATTGGTATGCCATTTGGAAGATACAGATTTCTGAGAATGCCATTTGGAATAAATTCTGTCAGTGAAATCTTTCAGCGTGCAATGGAACAAATTTTTTCAGGCTATTCGTGTGCTATAATAGTAGATGATATACTAATATGAGGCAATGATGGAGGCGAACATGACAGAAATCTGAAGAAAGTTCTGGATAGAGCACATGAAGTAAATCTTAAGCTGAATCCTGAGAAGTGCAAGTTCAGTCTTAAGAGAAGTTACTTATGTTGGTCACTTGTTTACCAGTTCAGGCTTATGACCAGATCCTTCAAAACAAACAGCAATTCTCGAGATGCCAGCTCCAGACAATGTTCAAGCCCAACAACATTTTCTTAGCATGGTCAACTATTTAGGCAAGTTCATTCCAGATTTAAGTCAACTTTCAGCACCATTATGAGGGTTGACATGCAAAGATGTAATCTGGTCATGGTCAGAACAGCACCAAAGAGTATTTCATGTCCTGAAGCAGAAAATTGCTAACCCACCAACGCTCAGCTGCATTATGTTCACAAACCAGTTACTCTTTCCTGTGATGCTTCTAAGTTTGATCTAGGTGCAGTCATTCTTCAAGAGGGGAGATAAGTGGCCTATGCTTCGAGAACTCTTACCCAGACAGAGATGCAGTATGCCCAGACTGAGAGAGCTTTTGGCAATTGTGTTTGCATGTTCAAAGTTTCATGTTTATATTTATGGTCGACCTATCCAGATTGAAACTTACCACCAACCTATTGTTACTATTTTGCGAAAGCCTACGCATACAGCTCCATCTGGATTGCAACGTGTGATGCTCAAATTGTAAAAGTACAATTTTCAGTCTTGTTTATCCAAAAGGCAAACTTCTTTATCTTGCTGATACCTTATCCAGATCACCCAGAAAAAAACACAGAACAGCATAACACTGAAGAAATTGATTTTGGAGTCATGGAAGTGAGAAATTTTTTTCCCACACATCTTGTTAAGCTCAGAACTCACACAGCTTCAGATCCAGTTCTCCAGAAGGTAAACCATTTTATCACTCGAGAATGGCTTTCAAAGCAATCTTGTTTACCAGTAGAAGTGCAACCTTATTTTCCATACAGAGATGAGATTTTGTCAGACAATGGTATCATCATGAAAGGTCCTAAAGTGATTGTTCCAGACTCCTTACAACAAGAGTATATTAAGACCTTATATCATGGCCACCCAGGAACTGATTCTACCAAAAGAAGGGCGAGAGTTCTAGTATTTTGGCCTTCTACATCAAAAGATATTGAGAAAATACTTTCATCTTATTCAGTATGTAATAGCACAAAGCTGCATCAACAGAAAGAACCCCTTCAGTTAAGTCAGATTCTTGAACTACCTTGGTTGACAGTAGCCACAGATATCTTTGAGCGGAATGGTCAACATTACTTGGTGTTAGTAGACTTTTATTCAAACTGGTCTGAGATTGACCTACTTCCCAACCTAACTTCCAGTACTATCATTATTAAGCTGCAGCGGCATTTTTCTGTCCATGGTAGTCCACACAAAGTTATTTCTGACAATGGTGCACATTTTAGTAGTCAGCAGTTCAAGAGATTTACAGAAATGTGGGACTTTGTTCATATTACGAGTAGTCCTGAATGCCCTCAGTCAAATGGCTTGGCTGAATGTGCAGTGCAAAATAGCTGTTAGAGAAATCCAGACGTGTCAATACCAATGTTTTCTCAGAAACATTCTGCATGATTGGCTCATTTGCCCAGAGACTTATGTCGAGAGAAGCCAGAACCACACTACCAATCAGCAGTAATTTATTCATTCCAAATGCTAAGCACAACAAAGCAGTAAATGCCCAACTGTTGAAAAAGAGTTTGTCCCAGAAGCCTTACTACAATAATACCAGCAAACTGCTCCGTTCTTTAAAAAGGGGAGATAGTGAGATGCAGACGTCAAAAGGTTTTTATCGCATCGGATTTGTGAAAAGTTTGTGTCAAGAGCTGAGATCGTACATTGTGGAATCACAAGAAATGGAATTCAGACGAAATCAGAAGCATTCATTATCAGTGTCCGAACCAGTGTTACAGCATCCTGCATGTGACAAAGACTCTAGTTCTCAGAGTGACTTGTCCAATGTTCCTATTCCAGAGATCATTCCGTCAGCAACCCCCGTTCCTGAGAAAATCTCTGAGACTCCTTAAGCGGAACATTCCTCAGTGACTGTCCCTGTTGCTAAACCCAGTCCTAACTATTATATTACGAGATCAGGTCGCATCTTGAAACCTACTTCCAGATACATGGCAACCTGGACATGATTGTTGTTTTTCTTTATTAGTGTCTGTACAACTGCATGCCTATTCAAATGTTGTTGTTTATATGAAACAGCTCAGTAAAGAGAGAGGATGTAGATCACAATGTGTGATATACCTTTAAGAAGCTTTCCAGTGAGTCGACACACGCATGTAAGTACTGAGCACGTGAAAGTAAGAGTGCCATTTTGAGTGAGCAGCCAGAGTGTGAGCATGCAAGTATGCAGTCAGTTAGATAGTTCATTTAAGTTTAATGTTCCTGCCATTCATCCTTATATATTTGTATACAACAAACTACTTAAAAGAACACCCGAGCCTCAAAGTCTTCTTAGTGCACATATGTGAGATGTAAGCATGCATGTATGTAAGGTCTGTTTTTAATCAGGATGTTTACAGTTTATGATGCTGTTATCCATCCTGATTTGTTTCTATGTAATAAAGCATCTAAACGAACTACCCCACCTTCTTGTTATCTATGTTAAAGAGGGATGAGCGACATGCTGTCAGAAGTGGTATGTCTAAAAGGACATGGTGTCAGAAGAGGCATATCTAAAAGGGCATGGTGTCAAAGGAAGCATGGCCAAAATTACTTATTGCCAGAAAGAGTTCCAGTTTCTTCAGTTTGAGTCCAAGAGGCACCCGGTTGGTATTGGAGGTGGATCATCCATACTGCAGGTATAATTCGCAAAAACAGGTCAGAAACGAATTTCAGATGTTAAAACTTGCTCAAATAATTTCTTATTCGCAAAATATGAAACTAGACATATAGAACATTCTAAATGACATTCAAATATACCGATATGTCTGATATTGAAAAAATATTAAAATTACTTTGGCAAATTTTTGAAATAAAGTCCACATTGCATAAAACAAACAAAATGAGAGGAAACAACCACATTTTCACTAAGCAAATATTTTTTGTATCGATTAAAGATATCCAAGTTATCATGTGTATAAAGTGTTTGCATGTTTGTGCAGTATTACAGTAAAGTTATTTCACAAAATACAGCCATTTCAGAACATATTTCGCAAAGTACAGCATTTTGAAGAGTTTATTGTGCATTTTAATGTTATTACAGGCTCACAGCACAGCTTGTCTATACATAATTACAAAGGTCATACTTTCAGTGTGTTTGTGCATACTTTGTGGGCATGGCGGATGGATTTCGAAAACCCAGTGCACTTGTGTTTGACAATAATATTGCAGAGAACTGGAGAGTGTTTGGGCAAGAGTACGGTATTTTCATAGAGGCTGCATTTTCTGATAAAAATTACCGTAGAAAGGCATGTATTCTACTAAATTTAGCTAGGTCAGAAGCCATTGAAAGGGAGAGTTCATTTGCATATGCACCTGCTATCTTTGCAGGAGAGAGGGAAAATTGTCATATTGTTGTACTGGCTGACTCAAGGGAGGATGAGTGCCTAAAGGAGAACCGCACCCACAGACTTAAAAAACATGTTTATTTCATCATGGTTTGGTGTTTCTTACATTTTAACACCACTCTGGAACTATTTACACATTTTTAAATATTTCTATACATAATTTCTGAGTCTGACCACATGGGATCTGGCATCTTGAAGTAATTCTGATTGTTTACTCTGCCTCTAGGTACCCCACAATGCAGTGCTGGTCTGTAAAAAAAATTACATCAAACAAGCTCCTGTCACTGCATTGATTTTACATGCATACACTGCTGTATTTCAGTCAGTTATAAGTAACATTACTACTTAAAATACAAACAGTGCAAATACCACAGAACAGACTTTCAAACTGCTTTTTACTGATGCTTCTTTTTAGAATGGCTAAATTGCATTCTTTTGTGAAGCCTGAATTGTATTAGTTTGACTCATTTCCCATCCCCTTTACACTTAACTTCCCTAGCTGTCAAAGTGCTAAGGGTAATTTGAGCTGTTACCTGCTGTAATTGACAGCTCACAGCAGGAGACTTGACTCATGTACTGTTTCCTTGTTGTACCTTTACTTTCTGTATAGGTAGGGGAAGAACCAAGGAGCTGGGATATCACTTCATGGGTGGGTTTTTAGGATGGTCATGGTGATGTCAGTTTGGGGAGGGAATTGGCCAAAAACTGCCTGTATTCATTGGCCTTGATGACATCAATGAATTGGAGACTGCAGCAAGCTGAACCAGGGTGGGATAAAAGATTTTTGAAAGTTAAACTACCACAGTACGGTAAGGTACTGTTCTAGTGGAGAGAAACAGTTTATTTAAAATATTTTAAATGCTGTATTGTTGTTTATTCATAGCAGTGACAGTAAACAGGAAGAAAAAGGACAGAGAAGGTGATCATTTAATAACAGAATCCCATTGTTGTCCTTTAAAATGTAAATTTAGAGAAATGTGTAACCCCCGGATGAATGTTATAATGGAACGACACTTATTTTATACAAGGGATCAAAAGCCTGGTGAAACTTTTGCAGCATATATAACTGACATGAGGAATAAGGCTAAAACATGCAGATTTTGTGATTTAAGGGATGAGTTGATAAAAGACAGGCTTGTGTGTGGTATTAAAGATGATACTGTGAGAAAGATTTTGCTTCATGACAGTGATTTAACTTTGAATAAGGCCACTAAGGTTTGTCAGATATATGAGCTCATGGAAAAGCACACAAATGAGAGATGCATCCTTCCAATAACTTCTTGAGCTCATGTTGATGAATATGTAGCATGTGGTTAAAAGAAACAAGCCCAAGCACATGGCAGCAACTGTAGCCCCTGCAGCACCCACTGGTAAACCCCAAAGCTTTCCAGCAAATTCCAGAGTTCGCACAGTGTCAGTGAAACGTAAGTGTGTGTCAGCAAACTCAAAGCATGGGCCCCACCTAGTTTCAGTGTCAACTGTCGTAATTGTGGTGGAAATTATGAATCTAAAAGGGAAAATGTTTAACTTTTGGTCAGCAATGTCACAAATTCAATAAATGGAATCATTTTAAGAGGTTTTGTAAATCAAAAGGCCCACATTCTTTTATTAAAAGGGAACATTCAAAAAATGAGTTTATCATTTAGAAAGCTGCAACCCTACTCTTTATGTTGGTGGTGTGTCAGTGCTTCATGTAACAGTCAATGTAGTAGATTTACAGGCAAAAAATGAGGTATTTTAAACAGTTCGGATAAATGGAAAACCCTTAGAGCTCAAAGTTGACACAGGTTCCAAGTGCAATGTTATGTCAGCAGAAAAAATTGTTAGAGTGTGTCATGGTGAAAGGCTTGATTTGGCAAAGTGTGTGAAGCTTGTTGCTTATGCTGGCAAAGAAATTCAGACTGACGGCTCAGTAGTGCTTTCATGTTACTCTGCTGGGAGACATTACAACTTGTTATTTTATGTGGTCAAGAGGCGCATCCAGTCATTATTAGGGCTCTGAGACAGTTTGAAAATGGGACTGCTTTAATTTAACAAGGAAGTCCATCAGTTTAGCTTAAATGACTACTACTCTTATTTCGCCCAGTATATTTTTCTACCTATGCTGATCTTTTCAAAGACAAACTAGACAAGCTTCCAGTTGTGTACTCCATGAAGTTAGGCCCAGATGTCAGTCCAGTTATCAGGCCAGCTCAGAAAGTTCCAATAGCTATGCAGGACAGAGTCAAAGTAGAGTTAGATAAAAAGGTGTGATTTGTCCAGCTCAGGAACCAACTGAACGGGTATCTTCCATGGTGGTAGCTCATAAGAAAAGCTCAGATGATATCAGAATATGTATTGATCCACGATATTTGAACAAAGCACTAAAAGAAATCTCATCATCCAATGTGCACAGTCGAAGAAGTCGCAGCGCTGATGCAAAATGCCACTGTTTTTTCTGTATTACATGCAAAGAGTTCATTTTGGCAAATCCAGCTTGACAAGAAATCATCATTGCTCACTACTTTCAGTGCTTCATTTGGAATGTACAGCTTTTTGAGAATGCCATTTGGAATAAATTTTGCAAGTGAAGTATTTTAACATGCAATGAAGCAATTTTTTTCTGGGTATCGTGCTATTATAGTAGATATACTAGTAGAAGGTAATGGCAAAGCTGAACATGACAGAAGCCTCAGAAAAGTTCTGGAAAGAGCATGTCAAGTGAATCTTAAGCTCGACCAGCAGAAATGCAAATTCAGGCTACAAGAGGTTAGTTATGTTGGTCAGTTATTTACTAGTTCAGGCATACCATCAGACCCTTCTAAGCAAACACCCATTCACGAGATGCCAGCTCCAGACAATGTTCAAGCTCTGCATCGTTTTCTTGGCATGGTTAACTACCTAGGCAAGTTCATTCCAGACTTGAGCCAACTTTCAGCACCGTTTAAAGAGCTGACACGTAGAGATGTATCATGGCCTTGGTTAGAACAGCACCAAAGAGCACTTCATGTCCTGAAACAGAGGATTGCCAGTCCACCAACTTTCAGATATTATGATGTTCACAAGCCAGTTACTCTTTCATGGGATGCTTTGAGATTTGGTCTACGTGCAGTCATTCTACAAGACGGTCAGCCTGTTGCCTATGCATCGAGAACTATTACCCAAACTGAAATGCAGTATGCTCAGATCAAGAAAGAGTTTTTGGCAATTGTGTTTGCATGTTCGAAGTTCCATGATTATATTTATGGTAGAGCTATCCAGATTGAAACAGACCACCGACCTCTAGTCATTATCTTGAGAAAGCCTATGCATAGAGCTCCAGCCAGATTGCAACGTATGATGCTGAGATTGCAAAAGTATAATTTCACTCTTGTCTACAAGAAAGGCAAACTTCTTTATCTTGCTGATACATTATCCAAATCGCCCAGAAACACCACTGAACAGCATGAGAATGAGAACCTTGATTTTGAAGTCATGGAAGTAAGACATTTTTCTTCCATACGTCTTGATGAGTTGAGAGATCACACTGCCACAGATCCAGTTTTATAAACGCTCAACCACTTTATCAATCAAGGATGGCAGTCAAAGCAATCTAGTTTACCTCAAGAAGTGCAACCTTATTTTCCATACACAGATGAGATTTTGTCTGACAAAGGCATCATTATGAAAGGTCCAAAAGTAATTCTTCCAAAGTTCTTGCAACAAGAGTACATTTCCATCTTGCATCATGGTCAGACAGGAACTGACTCTACAAAAAGAAAGGTAAGAGTATTAGTATTCTGGCCTACTGTGTCACAAGATATTGATAGAGTACTTTCATCTTGTTATTTGTGTAATAGTACTGGGCGGCCACGGTGGTGCAGTGGTTAGCATTGTCATCTCACAGCAAGAGGTTCTCCGGTTTGATCCTCGGCTGGGGTGCCTTCTGTGCGGAGTCTGCATGTCCTCCCTGTGGTCGCGTGGGTTTCCTCCGGGTGCTCTGGTTTCCTCCCACATCCCAAAGACATGCAGTAGGTGGATTGGACACTCTAAATTGGCCCTAGGTGTGAGTGCTTGTGTGTGTGTGCCTTCTGTGGAAGGTTGGGTGCCGGGCTGGCAACTCGACACTGTAAAACTCCACTGCCAATCATGAGCGGACAGGTGATCCGCTGTGGCGACCCCTAACCGGGAAAAGCCGAAAGAAGAAGAAGAAGAAGAAGATTTGTGTAATAATACTAAGTCACATCAACAGAAGGAACCACTTCAGCTAAACCAGATTCCGGAACAGTTTGCTATTACATTTACGAAGTGCAGTGTATCGAATGACACATGGTTGAATCACTGTTTTCAAAATGGTAGTGAATCGAACGAAAAGTGATCACTTTTGAATGATCAAGCGACATGTTATGCACGATCATTCCTGATTCGACATGCTGGGAACAGGGAATTAACCCATTTCCTCACTGTAGTGCGATCTCGGAGTTGGTATATTTAATGTGGGGGGAGTGTGAGGGGAAAAACCCACCACATGGGGGGGTGCAGGGGGCATAGCCCCCCGCCTGCAAAATAGTAGCATTAATGTACTGTTGACTGTAGAGTGTAACGGTACGTAGATGTGCATAGCACAGGTGACTGATGTCACCTCCTGTTATTCGGACTACATCGAACCACAATTGTCGATGTATTCATTTTCGCCTTGGTTTACTTTTCAGTATTCCGGATTTAGCATTTCAGGTCGACATTCTAAACGGTCGACCAAAGTGGATTCAGAATGCCAACAGTAAACCTCCTGAACTACCTTGGTCGACAGTAGCCACCAACATTTTCGAATGGAATGGTCAACATTATTTGGTATTAGTAGACTCTTATTCTAACTGGTTCAAGATTGACCTATTTCCTAACATAGCATCCAGTACTGTCGTTACTAAGATGCAGCATCATTCTGCAGTCCATGGTAGTCCGCACAAAATTATTTCTGACAATGCCACACAGTTTACAAGCCATTCAAGAGTGCCGAAGAGTGGGACGTAACACGTCACTAGTAGCCCACAGTATCCGCAGTCAAATGGTTTGGCAGAACGTGCAGTTCAAAGTGCAAAACAGCTACTAGAGAAGTCAAAACGAGACAATAGTGATGTTTTCCTGAATCTTTTGAATCTCAGAAATACTCCTCGTGATAAATATCTTGGTTCATCTGCCCAGAGACTTCTGTCGAAACAAAGCAGAAACACGTTAACAATCAGTAGTCAATTGCTTGTTCCATGTGTTAAGAACAACGGGTCAGTGAACACCAATCTGTTGAAGAAGCATTTAACCCAGAAGTCCTGTTACAATAAGTCCAGCAAACTACTCAATCCATTATGAGAAGGAGAAGTGGTAAGGATGCAAACATCCAAAGGTTATGACTGGATTGGATTCGTGAAGAATATTTGCCCAGAGCCGAGATCATACATTGTGGAAACACAAAGAGTAGAGTTTAAGTGGAATCGGAAACATTTGATGCCGGTGTCCGAGCCTATACCTTAGCACATAGCCTGTGAGAAAGACACTATCTCAGAGTGAGTTGTTCAGTGTTCCAGTTCCAGAGGAAGTTCCAAAGAATAATTCCATTCCTTTGACATATCCAGAAGTCCTTGATACGAGTTGTTCATCAAAGACTGTCCCCCTGTTGCTAAACCAGTCCAGATTGTTATGTTACCAGATCCAGTCATATCACCAGACCATGTTATAGATACACGGCAACTTGGCCATGAACATTGTGTTTGTTTCTAATGTTTATAATTATTCATGTCTAACTCCAATGTTGTTTTTTTACGAAGGATAATCTTTTTAATAGTTATGATGTAGATCAATGTGTGTATGTACCTTTAAGACACTATCTAAGGGTTTGCACAAGTGTATCAACGCCGAGAACGTGCAAGCCTGATTGCCATTTTGTAGTAAGCTGTTAAGATGTAAGCATGTATTTATGTAAGGTCTGTCTGTTAATCAGTTTGTTTATATTTTATGATGCTGCTATCCATCCTGATGTGTTTCTATGTAATAAAGCATCAAAACGAACTATCCTGCCTGCTTGCCATCTATGTAAAAGAGGGACAAGCAACAATAATTAAGGATGGACAGGAGGGCTTCAACCCAACATCCCACCTTAGTCATGTGTGCTAACCCTAACTCTGCAGATTACCTTACCAAAAATCCTTTCCCTAACAGTACCACAACACAAGACACTTACACACATACTTCAGATACATCATTACACATACACAACACTAAATCTACCCTCTTACCTAGCCTTTACTCTAACCTAAACCCACTCAAATACCAACAAACGCACACATACACCATTAAATCTGTCTCCTTCCCCAGCCCTTATTCCAACTCTAATCCACAAAAAACTAACATATACACAGAAACATACACGCACAGTACCTTTGCACAAAACATCAATTCACTCATCTTCATTTGTAAACTTATCACTATCGAGAACTAATTCACTCAATACAGTTTTTCAACATATGTTTACACCCATCTACATTTTTATATATATATATATATATATATATATATATATATATATATATATATATATATATATATATATATATATATATACTTATATATATTTGAACGTGTGAAGATGGAGAATGAATAATATATATACTATGAAGTCCAAGACCCTGTTTCTCAAAATATTCAATTTTTCCCAAGATATGGTGATTTCAGAGTTAGTATACTTAAGTAGCAAGGGTGTGGGAAGTGCACCACTACCAACACACACATTGGTGGTGTGAGGAAAAAGAAAAAAATAGCTTTAAAAGAGAACAGTGCCTGTCAACTTTAACTGTTCTCCTTTAAAAATGCATTTTGTTTTGTATTTCCAGAGTTCACAATTACAGGCCTTCACGTTACCATAGGGAACCATGAAATGTGTCTGTGTTTTGTACCAGAACCCATGCTGACCTTGTGCTGCTCCCTCTGCTCCCATAGTTTACTTTTGGGGAAAAGGTATTACTTAGGTTGGTGGCTCTGGTACTTTTTATTTACTGTTCTTCTTCAACCTGATCTGGGTAGTATGCAAGGGGTCCTGTGGACATGTATTAATACCTCCCTTGTGGTTACATATGTTGAGCAGAATACTGTGGTCCATACAGCATCCCCCACCTTACTGCCTATTGCATAGGGCTGCCCACCGGTCAGTAGTGACTAATCATTCCTACAGGAAAATCCTTACACCTGTGGAAATACAGATAGCCTTTGGATGCTAAATTCAACCTCCACCTGACTTCTGGTACCCTACTACTAACCCAATATGGGCTGCAAATATTCCAGATAGAAACTTTCTCTTCATTCCTCAATATTTAGAAATATATTCTAATTCCAAAGGCTTATGACCATCATATTATAAAAAAAACTACTGTCTCATCTTCCAGCTCCATGCTACATCCTAAGAATCTGAGAAAAGATGTCTTTAACCAAATTATTTGACCACATCTTCAAATGCAGACCAGTAACTCAGGCACAGCAGTGCCTTCAGACTCTGTACAACCATTCTGACATCTGTAGCATTCCTTAATCACACTATCTTTAGGAAAAAAATATTATATAAAGCACAAGTTATGTAGACCTCCCAACCATGCTGAGTTCCATGAACCATGTTCCATTTCCTCATCAGGATGACCTCCTTATACTCCAAGATAAAGTCCCTCACTGGGTCAATGGCTAAATCTCTACGTGGAAACTAAGCCAGCACTGACAGGGTCATCTATATATTCTCAGGATGCTGAAATTACTAAGAGTGTCCTCACATGTGCCTTAGTCTTTACTGTGCTTAGTAATGACTTATTAAATCATACAGTGGATATAAAAAGTGTACACACCCCTGTTAAAATGCCAGGTTTTTGTGATATAAAAAAATGAGACCACAAAAAATCATTTCAAAACTTTTCCCACCTTTAATGTGACCTATAACCTGTACAATTCAATTGAAAAACAAATCTGTTAGGGGAAAAATATAAAAAATAAATAAGCTGGTTGCATAAGGGTGCACACCCTTAAACTAATACTTTGTTGAAGTACCTTTTGATTTAATTACAGCATTCAGTCTTCTTGGGTACACACCTGCCATCAATTAAAGAGACTCTGATAAACTCCAAATAAAGTTCAGCTGTCCTAGTAGGATTTTCCTGACATTTACTCAGTTGCTTGCTACAGCAAAAGCCATGGTTCACAGAGAGCTTACAAAACATCAAAGGGATCTCATTTTTGAAAGGTATCAGTGGAGAAGAGTGCAAAAAAATTTCCACAGCATTGAATATACCATGGAACACAGTGGCATTGAATATACCATGGAACACAGTGAAGACAGTCATCAAAAAGTGGAGAAAATATGGGACAACAGTGACGTTGCAAAGAACTGGATGTGCAACACCAAAGACAAACCTCCTGCGCGTGAGCAATTGCATGGCTCAAGGAAACAGAGTCATACAGGAACCAAAAAAATGAGAGCCAGCAAACAGTGACTAGAGAATAAAAATATTGTATTAAGTGAGCATAATCACAGCAAATACAGCAGTTACAAACCGGTTTCGGCTGGCAAAACACAGCCTTCTTCAGTGTACAAAAATCACGAAATACAAAGCTGTTTTTATCTAATAAGCAGACATCCTATTGGATGAGCCCTAAAGGTGTTCATTAAGTCCCGGGGGAATAACCCACCCAGTCTAATGATCCATTTCTTTTCTTTAATATTTAATATGGAATGCCATCCTGTTTTGTTTGCCCTGTTTCCATGTATTGTGTCAATAATAATGAAATTGAAATTGGATGTTGGGTGAACTAGTTGGTGTTTATAAAGGGCATTATGCATTCTTTTTTGTTTGATGTTGCTGATGTGTTCAGAAATACGTATTCTTAAAGGTCGTGATGTTTGTCCCACATAAAAGGAACCACAGTTGCAAGAGGCCAAATAGATGATCCAATCACTTGAACAATTGGAAAAAAAGTTAAGGTCAAAAACCTTGGGACAGTTACGACTTGAAAATTGTTTGGACTTGTTAATGTATTTACAGTTGGTACAATGTCCACATGGAAAACAACCATGTAACGGTTCACCAGATAATGTTGTTTGTAATAAATCATGTGTGTTGTTGTCCCTGTGTTTATAGTGATTGAAAAAAGAATTAAGGTTTTCACCTTTCCTATAGGAAAATAGACAATTGTCTGGAATGATACTGGTGATATCTGAGTCACATTGAAGAATGTTCCAATGCCTACGTACACTTTGGATGAGGCGATTGGAATTACGGGCATATGTAGTCGTGAGCCTGAGGGGTTGTGATGGCTGTTTGTTGTGTGTCCTGTATGTAAGTAAGTCTGATCTCTCCATAGAGCTAACCTTGTTGCTAGCCATGGATATGTCACCACTCTTGTAACCACGAAGTTTAAATCTAGTGGTTAGATCCGATTTATGTTTCAAAAAGGTGGTTTCATCTGAACAGATGCGTTTAGCACGTATAAATTGAGACTTTAGAATATTGCGTGCTATGTGGGGTGGATGGTAGCTGGAGGCATGTAAGATGGAGTTGTATTCTGGAAACTTTCTATATACCTCAGTACATAGAGTATGATCCGAAGACCTCTGAATTAATACATCCAAAAATGTGGTGGTATCCCTATCAAAATTGACCGTAAAATGCAGTCCCCATGCATTATTGTTTAAGTAAGTGACAAATTCCATTAATGAACATTCGTCCCCCTTCCATACCAACCAAACATCATCAAGGTAACGTCTCCATATATCAATCTGTGACAAAAAAATGTTTCTGTCCCTGTCGTATATAATGTATTTCTCGACATAAGCCATAAAAAGATCAGCATATATGGGGTCAAAAGAAGCCCCCATAGCTGTCCCTTTAGTTTGCCAGAAACATTGTTCTTTATAATAGAAGACATTACTGGTGAGAACATATTGTGCTAAACCAACCAAGAAGGCAATGAAGTCCAAGCTGTACAAGTTTGAAACTTCGAGCCAATAAGCTAGTGCATTTAACCCATCTTGGTGCGGAATGTTAGTATACAGGGCACTTACATCCAATGTGCATAATAACCAACCAGGCTCAAGCTGTGTGTCAGAAATAATCTGTAGGAAGTTTGTGGTGTCCTGTAGGCGTGATCGTATATTGGGCAACAAAGGTTTTAGATAGTTTGTCAGAAATAATGAAAGAGGCTCTGTAATGTATCCCCTGCCAGATACAATTGGTCTGCCTGGTGGATGGAAAAGATCCTTGTGAATTTTCGGTAAAAAATAGATGTACTGAGTTATTGGATCCTTAACCAGAAGTTGATTCATAATATCACTGGCTATAATAGCATCCTATTCAGCTTGTGTTAAATACCTTTCAATCTGTTTACTAAACATAGTGGTTGGGTCTACAGACATGTGAGAGTAGTATCTTTCATCATGAAGTTGTCGCTTGGCCTCATTGTCATAATCAACACAATTGAGGACGACCACAGCACCACCTTTGTCAGCTGAGATGATAACAATATCCCTATTGTTTTGCAGTTCCAGAATAGCTTGTTTTTCATTGAAGGATAAGTTATTATGTTTTAATGGAATGTCTGAACCAAAGAAGTGTAAATCCTTAAGTACGCTGTTCTGGAACTGAAGGACCATCGGATGCATTGGTGGGGAAAAATTAGATTTGTGATATGTAAACCTATCAAGGTTATAAGTAGAATCTGAATCACCAAAAAACAATTTTAAATTCAAAAGGCGACAGAAACTAACAACATCTTGTGCAAATGACTCCTCAGAAGCAGTAAAGCCTGGGATGAATGTAAGGCCTTTATTTAACATTCTGGTCTGTATGGGAGATAGTTCAAATTCTGACAGGTTTAAAACATTATAATATGGTGTATTCATTTCACCAAAGCAATGTTCAGTAGACCCTGAATGTTCTCTATTTCTGCTGTGTTTGCGCCCG
Source organism: Protopterus annectens (assembly GCF_019279795.1). Classification (NCBI taxonomy): domain Eukaryota; kingdom Metazoa; phylum Chordata; order Ceratodontiformes; family Protopteridae; genus Protopterus; species Protopterus annectens. The sequence goes on along the minus strand of NC_056730.1, from coordinate 749,992,107 downwards.
CCCCACTTGACTTTAGGCCTAAAAGGGTGGACCCTGGTATTCTTTTAGGAGATGGTGACCCTGAGACTGCTGGAGATTCATTATCAGTGCATGACGAAGTATCCTCAAAAGAGGAAGTAGTCTCCATATCATGCTTTCTTAGGATAGATCTAGGTCGTTTCCTCTTATTAGTGGGTTTATATGGAGTAGTAGTAAACCTGACGTGTTTGGTGTTAGATAGAAATGGAGTACCCCTTCTGTAGTCCTCCTGGTCCCTAGTAAACGTTTTGGTTTTTCTGGATTTGAGTTCAGCATAAAGCTTCTGTAAATCCGAATCCACATTATTTAATAATCTCTTAAAGAACGGTTCCTGCTCATAAACCTTGAGTTTACCAACCAAAGCATTGATCTCATCCAATTCTTTGTCAATGGCCCTGTTATGAAACTTGTATAATTCAACAACAAAAGCCATAGTGGCTTCTTGTTGAATCTTTGACCATTGTTGATTGAGCTCATCATCAGCATTTGTCACATGGGGAATGGTGCGTATATGCAGCCCCCTTGGGGTAATTCCTGCAGTCTGGTAAGCTTTAAATAATTTGCTGTGCCAAATGTTAGATCTCAGTGATCTAAGATGCTTATTTAGATTATCAAAAAGCATACCACAATTAGATTCTGAACCAACCAAATCAGGCTCCCCAGTGTTCCCTTGATTAGAGGGACCGAGTCCAAAGACCCCAAGGTCCTCTCTATCAGCAGCCAACCCAAGAATGAAGCTGGAAAAATCCATCTTATAACAACAGAAGAATAGTAATCACTAACCATAAAAATGATCAGGAAAAAACTGACAACAATAGCCAAAAAACACTACAGCCACGTCAGTCCAGAAATATATAGATTCAAATGAGTAAATGGACCATAACAGCACTCAATATTAATTGACAAAGCTGCATCCATGAACCCAAGTGTTTGGATTCGGAACACTAAAGGAAGTCCAGACTTGTTGGCACAGAATATGAAAAATGTCTAAAAAGAAGATCACAGCAATTAGTGATCGGAAATGAATGTACAAACAAAAGGATAAAGCAGGTCCAAAATATTAGATATGAATAAATATGACCTCGGTAGTTGATGCTGAACCAAGCAGAAAGATAATCAAAAATGAAAGATTATCAAAATATTATAATATAATGGCCACTATTATAGATGAGGGACCAAGAGGAAACTAAAATGGGAAGAAAACTCCATTAGAGCACAAGTACCAGTATGGTATCTAAAAAATGAATAGTAAAAAATATAAATGGTAACAAATAAGGACAATTGACCAACTAATGTAATCTATAAATCACTAGCAAAACCTCGTGGGCTAGAATCATAACCTCATATTTAGTGGTCAAAATAATACACTTAAAGACCACTATATGAACCCCTGAAAGGATGGCACTAAAACACATTAGAGCATGAGCATGTAGAAAACATATGTTGTCAATAAGAAACAAATGTGACCAATCAAACCATATTGATTGTGTATAAAAAACACAACATACACTAGCTTATAAGCTGTTGTGGTTTGATAACCATTTAAACTGGGATATAAAAGAGGGACCTATGAGTGTGCATCAAAGAATACAAATGTCATAGTCTGAAACACATTGTATGTATGAATAAGTTGAACTTACTTGGGCGAAATGAAATTGGATGAATACATACACTCCTGACATGAAGTAAATAATTATTGAACAAACTAAATAAATCAAACTAACTAAAAAAACAAGATATGCAGTTAGTGATAAGCGCTGTTGCCAGTTGCTAAACAAGAACCACAATATTTGTTTAAAGAACATATATGTAAAAATTAAATATGACCCTTGTTATACCAAATCAGTTGTTGATCAAAAACTATAAGCAGGAATCATATACATATTGTTAGTTCCAAATGCATTCACCATGGAGTAAATGAAAACATCCAAAATTATTAGAGTTTACATGTGAATCCATGAACCCCACCAATTGGTATACACAAGAATCTTATAATAGTTCAAACATTTGAAACTAAACTAGTTTGAAACTAAACTAACTAATACATTTACAAGAATCTATAGGGTCCTATGTAAAGGGCGTATAGAGCTGTAAAAATAATAATATGTATAATAATCACATGTACGATCCAAATTGTGGATCAAATGTCCAACAACAGCCAAGACTGAATATTTATAGTCCAAAATTATTAGTTCACGCATCAAGCATTGTATTCCAAATCAGGTTGTGTAGACATCCGACCCTCTTGATAAATTCGCCAATGCGAATGCGATACCAACGAATCCAAGAATTTGTAGTATAAACGGAAAACCCAGTCAAAAAATGTAAGCCAAGCCCATCCAATAATAATGTCCATATGTAGAAAACCAAGAAAACATATAAATCGAAGCCCAAATGATCGTACCACAACTTTAATCCTGTACAAATTGCCAGCATTCAACCCGAAAAAACGGGTGAAAAAATGTTGTAAAAAGCAGCAAATATATAGAGCGTAGTGTTCAGATAGTGATGTATAGACATCCGAACATACCAATAACTACGCATGTATGATTGAACCCATATTAGCGACAAAGTCAACAGAGCTTAAAGAATGCAAAGAACTGGATGTCCCTCCAAAATTGATGAAAGGACAAGATGAAAACTGGTCATGGCGGCTGCCAGGAGACCTACAGCAACACTGAAGGAGCTGCAGGCATTTCTGGCAAGTACTAGTTGTGTACTACATGTGACAACAATCTTCCGTATTCTCAACATGTCTGGACTATGGGGTAGGGTTGCAAGATGGAAGCCTTTTCTTACACAGAAAAACATCCAGCCCTGGCTAAAAGTTGCAAAACAGTACATCAAGTCTCCAAAAGCATGTGGGAAAATGTGTTATGGTCTGATGACACCAAGGTTGAACTTTTTGGCCACAATTCCAAAAGGAACGTTTGGTGCAAAAACAACACATCGCATCATCAAAAGAACACTAGCCCCACGGTGAAATATGGCAGTGGCAGTATCATGCTTTGCGGTTGCTTTTCGTTAGCTGGAACTGGGGCTTTAGTCAAGGTGCAGGGAATTATGAACAGTTCCAAATACCAGTCACTTTTGGCCCAAAATCTTCAAGTGTCTGCTAGAAGGCTGAAGATGAAGAGGAATTTCACCTTTCAACATGACAATGACACCAAGCATACATCCAAATCAACAAAAGAATGACTTCACCAGAAGAAAATTAAAGTTTTGGAATGGCCCAGCCAGAGCCCAGACCTAAATCCAACAGAAAATCTATGGGGTGACCTGAAGACAGCCGTGTACAAGAGATGCCCTCGCAATCTGACAGATTTGGAGAGCTTTTGCAAGGAAGAGTGCCATGCTGATAGACTCCTACCCAAGAAGACTGTTGAAGCACCTTTTGATTTAATTACAACATGCAAAGCATTAGTTTAAGGATGTGCACAATTATGCAACCAGCTTATTGTACGTTTTTTATTTTTTATATTTTTCCCCTAACAGATTTTTTTTTTCAATTGAACTGTACAGGTTACAGGTCACATTAAAGGTGGGAAAAGTTTTGAAATGATTTATTGTGGTCTCGTTTTTTTATATCACAAAAACCTGGCATTTTAATAGGGGTGTGTACACTGTTTATATCCACCGTATCTGAATTGATTCTCTCCAAGTTGTTTGCTAGTAAGTGTCAAGAAAACAAAGCTGATCTATTAATGACCAGCCAAAGGTCTTCACTATACCGGATTTGGTAAAACCTTTGTTATTACAAAAAGTGCTTTACATAGTGTGGCAATTCAGTGTGAAGTCTTATAGTATTTGCTTAAATACTACACAGGCCATGTCTGAAGCTTACTGCTTGGACTTTAAATTTGTTGTTTTTCTTACTGGTTATGGAAACTAAACCTGCTAGTGTTATGCCTAGGTCAGGAATTTAAAGTTCATGATGTCTTTAATAGGATTTCAGTACATAATCTTAGGGTTTGTTTTTCAATCTCTGACAGCATAATTCTGTTTGTATTACTGACTATATTTTACTGACTTGTTTCACACAGTGTGGTGATAGGAGGTACTGCCAGCCATGCCAGGGAGAAGTTGTTTGCACCAAGATGAACTGAGGTGAGTTACAAGACACATCTCTGAGCTGAGATACCAGATGACTAGAGGCTTCTGAGCTTCCAGAAAACATAAGTTGACTGTTTTTTTTTTTTTTTTGCTTATTTGTACTATTTACTGCACTTTTTATTGTCAGCTGCCTACTTTTATACTGTATTTACTTACTATGTACTAAACTAGTTTTACTGCAATTTCCTGTTACATTGTGCCTGTAAAATCAAATTTTATTGCTGTTTTCACTGTTTAGTAAGCTTTCTTGTTGTTTCTACTGTTAAGTGTTTGCTGGTATTTTTTCACTGTTTCAAAGCTATCTGTTCGACCTGCTCTGGTTTTAACACCAAGCGGTACTTAAGTAACTGATCTCTTAAATGTTTAAATCATTCTTTAGAGCCTCCCGACTGATTTTCTGCTGTTCTAAATGTTTTTTCAGTGTCTCTCTGGTATTTTGCTGCTGTGTTAAATATTCTCTCGTCATTCCCACTGAAACTAGGGTAGCTAGTAGCTGTGGCATAGTCCAGATCCAGGCCTGCTGCTTCTGGAACTGTTTGTAGTGGTTTGTTTGCTCTGAGCCTATCTGCACTTTTGTGAGAGAACTGTGTTTGACTGGTACCTGACTGGTAAAGGGAGGCTAGTCTAGGGCTTGGAATAAGAATCCTTATTGGTCCTTTTGAATTTTGTTAGAGTCTTTTTCAAGTTTTAGCTTTTGGTATTTAGGTCCTGCATCTGAGCAGGTTTCTGCTTGTTTGTGCGTCGCTCAGCACCGCTCACTACCAAGCAGTTGTGTGCCAAACCCGGACAGTTAAATTTAACAAATTTTCACTTAAAACTCAGGCAGAAATATCCATTTGCCGAGCTGCTCTGTGATCATTTCCGAAAAGCCACCCCTAGTGATAACAGTCTTCAACCTAGCATTATGGACAGTTGGATTACCCTTGTTTCTCCTGCCATCCTTGTTGACTTGTGTCTCTTGAGGCAGTGTAGCAACTGTCTCATGTACATACACAATCCTTGACTAATAACACAGTCTAGTACAGAGTGGGACACGTATTTACATCAACAGTCTAGAATCCATTCTCTCTCTCTCTCACTCAAAACAGTAACACTGAGAAAGATGTCAACTCACCCACAACTACATATTCACACAGTATCACTATTCATACACATACCACTACTCATACACATAGTACGCATCAAACAAATAAATGCACATATACGGAGGTTCTCTCAAAAAAACTTACCAAAACACCAGAGAGCTCCAAAAGACAAGATACTTAGAGCTAACACATTCTCCAAAGCATCCATGACGCATAGCAACACCAGTTTCTCACCCACCAAGCCTGTAAAGTGTAACACTCAAAAAACAAGTTTTCTTATCATTGGAGACTCAATAGTGAGACACAAGGATGTCCCACTCACCAAGTTGGAGAAGGAAAAAGTCACGGTCAGCTGCCTGTCTGGTGAAAGGATTTGCCAAATCATGCATGCACTCAGGTCTCTCAACAACAAGTACCGTTATGACCCTGTCATAGTTCATGTTGGTGTGAATGACCTGAGATGTACCTCACTCGACAATATGAAGAGAGACATGGTTGAGCTCTCTGAGTATGTGTTCCAGGCAGGTATGTCCCTAGTCTTGAGCAGCATATTACCCTCACCTAGAATGATGCCACAGTATAAACAAAAAATGATTGATTTCAATAACTGGTTTAGTTTTTGGTGTCATTCCAAGGCAAAGTCTCGAAAACAACATTACTGACGTGAAATTAATCAATCAGAACAAAATAAGGGTCATGCTGCTAAATGCTAGGAGCTTAAACCAAAAACTGCACTCCCTGGAAGCACTTCTATAACTAGAAGATGTAGATGTCTGTGCAGTTACAGAAACCTGGTTTAAGGCCTCAGAAAGTACTCCGGCCCCAGCAAGGCTACAATGCCTTCCACACCTTTAGACTGCAAAAGGAATGTGTGAAAACCAAAGGAGGCAGTGTTTCAATCAATATTAGAGAGAAATTCACCTAAAGGATAGTTAGACTGGACAACTCGATTGCATTACTCCAGGTCCAGGTTACAGTGGTTAAGACCCCAATTCAAGTCCTAGCCAGTTATAGATCCTCCTCCATGGGTCATGACATCCACAAAGCCTACTTAACCAAACTGAAGACGATCCAAATTTTACACACTGATTATGGGGGATTTCAATTATCCCACCATCAACTGGGAAACCTACTCTAGCCAAAACTCACTAGCGAAAGAGTTCCTTGACTTTGTGAATTCAAATGCCCTGGCGCAAATTGCCCATACTCCGACAAGAGGAACAAACATTCTAGATCTGGTCCTCACCAACATGTCAGAAAGGTGCACTGCTGCAACTGTTGGACTCTCATTAGTTAAAAATGACCAAAAATCAGTAACCTTTGAATTGACACCAACACCAGAACTCACAAAGGGTGAAATCAGACTAAAAAAACTTCACAAAGGCAAACTATACCCTCCTAGGTGAGCTCGACTGCAAGCAGAAAGTGGTAACTACACCAAAGCCCTGTAAAATCACTTGCATAAGTGTATAAACTCTGATGTATAAAATAGGCCAGAGCACTAAGTAAAATCAAGCTGCCATGGTGGAATTCCAGCATCAACAAACTCTACAATAAATGCAAAATGTTGCTGTCCAAGAAAACAAAGACAAGGACCCAACAATGGAAAAGCACCCTCCTCAGCCTTAACAGGCAAATAAGACACACTGTCAAATTGTCCAAGAGCTCCTTTGACAGAAACCTAGCAAGTACTGCCAAGGATAACCATAAGGCCTTTTAGAGCTATGTATGTAATCTAAAGGGTAGTACCCAAGCATGTGCAGAACTGGTGGCCAACAGTATCATATGCACTGACCCCACAGAGATAGCAAACCTGCTGGCGGATAGGTTTGGCAAACATTCCACTCCCTTTTCCCCTCTTAACTTGCAACAAACCCTCCCTCAACCCCCCCCCCACCTTACACATCTGAAGAGCAGGTCCTCAAAGCCCTGTCCAAGGCAAAGAACACAGCCTTTACAAGACCAGATGACATCCTGGGTTGTCTACAGGCTAAAACACGAACTAGTATCACCACTAAGTACCCTTTATCACAGCCTAACCAAAGGGTTTGTTTCTGCAGAATGGAGAACAGCTACAGTTGTTCCCCTCCGCAAGGGTGGCCAGGCAACAGACCTGGGGAATTAAAGACCCATAAGCCTGACCAGCCTCATTTGTAAAGCCATGGAACGTATCATTATCGACCTCAAAAATAAAGACATAGGTGACCTCCAAACCCTGGATCCTACCCAATTCAGCTCAGTGAAGGGCAGATCCTGCCTGTTGAATCTGGTGGATTTCTTTTGAAAGTGTGACCAAGGCCAATGATGAGGGCAAATCTGTGCACACAGCATACCATGACTTGGCAAAGACTTTTGACACACTCCCACATTCAGGCATTACCGATAAACTTAGCAAATTGAATGTAAACTCCTTTGCTGTAAGATGGATTGCCAACTGGTTCACAAACCAGACACATGCGATCAAAGTGGGTGACTCCACCTCAGATTTACCAGAGGTGTGCCACATGGGTCATTGCTGGGCCCCCTAATGTTTGGTATTTGTCAGAAGTTCAGGTCAAAACTAAAGGATTGTGGTTGACCAAGTCTGCAGATGACTGCGAACTAGGTGCAATCACTGAATCCCCAAATGATGTCAACATACTCCAGGATGGTCTCACACAGACCGATGACAGGCATATTTGTCACAGTCTCAAACTGAATGCAAAGAAATGCATCATCATTCCCTTTGGCACAAACAATGTCCCTTCACGCTGTCAAATCAATAACAATTCCCCAAGTACCCATGAAATGGTAAGGGACCTGACTGCGACATTAACTTCAACTATCATGTGTCTACCGTTATAAGTACAGCTTTCCACATAGCTCATTTGATTAGTAAAAGCCATCTAGTGTCTACCATGGTAAGGAAAGCTTCCCACATAGCTTGCTTGATTGGTAAAGGCATTGCCTCAAGAGCAAAAGAAGTTATAACCCGCTATACTCGGCACTTACCTGTCACATAATTGAGTATAATGCTTCATTTGGTATGTACTGTACTAAGCATCTACAGCAATTAGAGAGACCTCACAGGTTTCCAGAAAAAAATCTCAAGGGCCTCCAGTATGTGCCTTACATGGACCGACTAAAATCCCTGTCACTATACTCAGTATCGTATAGACTTCTTAGGGGAGATTTATGCCAGGCCTACAAAGCAACTCAAGACCCAAACCTAATGAACTTACTGCATATCCTTAAATCAAATGGATCTAGGGCTACCCATTCTAGGGACTTAAATTGGACATGCTGGAGGGACAAATTTATCTCCCAGGGACTGCCACGTCATTGGAACAGGCTAACAATTTACGTGAAACAGAGCACCTCTATGGCACTGTTCAAGAGGAACCTGGATGAGTGGATGGGGCATTATAAGTTCTTACTGGGGATACCACCCACAACCCTCCTGGTTGTGGACAGTCATCATTAAATGCAGTCTTGGGTATTGACTAGTATTATATTGGGGCGAAATGGCTAGGCTTAAAATGATCTCTGGGTCAATAGCCTAGTAATCTCCTATGATCCTAAGTAGGGCAGTGGATGTATGACTTGTGCCAGCACAGCAAGTTGGAATTTTGTAAATAATTACATGCCATCTGTGTATCAAGCTGATTTGTACAGATGCTTGTGCTCTAAATGTGTTTGTGACATTTGCTTGTGTTAAAATGTATCAACAGTGCACCTTGCTGGACTGAAAAGAAGTGTACATGTATTACTGAAACTGAATGAACTGTATATGTTTTAATAGAGGACACTGGGACAGCAGAGGTTAACCAGCTAGCTTACTTTCAGAAAAACAAAGGAAAATGTAAATAAGCTGTTAAATCATTAAAAAGGCACCCCACAGTGCTGAACAGAACCGAATAAGGTGGGTCTGGAAGAAACATTTGACATTTGTTCATTAGCTCACTAAAAAGAGGGAAGCCCCGGGCACTGCCATAAACATTTAGGCATGTACTGTAGCTGTCTATGCTGAATTCCTGTCTCAGCTTCAGAGGGGATACTGTGAGAACCTAGAGTCAGGTGAACACATGAGGTCATTCTGCAAGCCATCTTGGATATTATATTTTACAGGGAGTAATCTCTGAGTATTAAGTATTCTGTTTTGGGGAACCTGACTAGAAAGACTGCTCATATATTTCATTGTGCCTTGCTCTATCAAGCAAGTTATCAGGGAATAGTAATTTTCCTAGATTCAGTCAGGAATATAGTCAAGCTTAGTTCAGAGACTGTTTTTCTTTATTTGTATGACTGTGTTCACCAATGTTATTTTCAATATATCCTGTGATTTGAAAACTGTGGTTTACTGTACATACATATTTAGTATTTTCGTGTGCTTTTATTATTTCTTATTAAATATACTTACACTTTTCATTGTGGCTGATCCTTTTTAGAAAATATTTAAGCTTTGAGAGTACTTGCACATATTTACTTGGTGATAACTCTGGCCACTCCTGAAAGCCTTACTGTTCGGTCAATATTAACCTTTGTATTAATATTAACTTCACTCAGCATAACTGGATACCCTTTAAGAGCCTTAAAGCAACTGACTGATGGCAGTGAATTTACCTTATAGTCTGGGCAAAGTTGGTAGAGTGGGTAATCTGTGTCAGCCTTTGCCAGGTATGTGTGTGTGTGCGAAAATTAAATCTCACAGTGTGTGTGTGTGTGTGTGTGTGTGTGTGTGTGTGTGTGTGTGTGTGTGTGTGTGTGTGTGTGTGTGTGTGTGTCAGCTACTTGGAGCACAGACACAAAACACCGGGCTTACACAGAGGGTGCTGGAGGTCTTGACTTGGACACTTGGCTGAGGACCTAAACCTACAGCTGTAACAGTGAGGAGTCTTACTGGAGACCTAGAGGAAGACAGAGAAGTCTAGATCCCAGACTGAGTGTGTTCCCTGTGTGCTCTTAAGGGAAATTGTGCTTGATGCAGACAGGTCTTCATCTGGAAATACTGAGTGTATCCATTTGTATTTCAACTGAACATTCCTGCAGTGTCAGTGGTGAGGATTCAGGATCCCTTATTATTGGCCCAGTGTGGGGACGTCACATACTGCATAACTGCTTTTTTATCTTTGTTCAGAGAGTGATTTTTCCCAGATAATATTTCACACTTATGGCATTTATAATTTTTTTTTGACTGTTCCACATTCCTGTACTTCACTTATACTTTGTAAAGCCCACATTCCTGTACTTCACTTATACTTTGTGAAGCTCTTAGGCTTAAGCAGTTAAATAAAGCTGAACTCTTTCTAAACTGTTTCAGTTACATTCAACAGTGACTCTCAAAATCTCCTGAAGACATGCTAAGCTTTTGGTGGAGGTGTGTTTTTAGTCCAGTTTGACTACTGTACTCAGATTATATCAAACGTTCGTTCTAACGACATCATTTTCCAAAGAAACACCCCAAGTAACACCGGAGGTGGGAGGATTCATCTTATCTGCCCCATCTAGGCATCTGTGCTACACTACGAATAAAAAATGGTTTCCCTCTAAGAATAAAGTGACCTGCTCCTTTAGAAATGCAATCCCTTATCTTAATTATAGTGAAACCCATCACACACTGAGTATCACTCCTCTGTTGCACAATCAGACCTTGACACTGTATGATACTTAGAGCATGGATCCATAGGGTCACTATCTCTATCTCCTTAAAATTCGAGAATTTCCCATTCCATACAAATGAAACACTTCGGTGGGAGTATAAAACCTTTGCTCCTTCCTTTCATGACAGAATGCTGATAAAATGGCTATCCTTCTTATTTCCACTCGGCAGGTAAACAGTCAGATCTCACAGCCAAATCTACTCTGTTTTCCCCTCCTTCCTATAACTATGCTGTGCCTTGTACTGGGGAGCCAATGTACCGTACTCATGCAATACAGTAGTTATGTGATGATGAGAATATTGTACTCTCTTAATGATGCTACACCTACTAATGTGAATACAAACGAAAATGGAATTTCTCTCTCTCTCTATATATATATATATATATATATATATATATATATATATATATATATATATATACACACACACATACATTTTATATATATATATATATATATATATATACACACACACATACATTTATATATATATATATATATATATATATATATATATATATATACACATCTCAGACTCAACACCATGTCAGAGCACAGAGCCTTTTTATATATACACTCTTGTTGCAAATATTCCAAGAATCTTGTTTTTCTGTTTTATACTGCACTGCTGCTACACTAATTCTGCCTTTTGTATGGCCCAGGTTGTGTCTTCAACAGACTACTGAACTTGTTTTTCAATGGGCATTACTTGCACATTGACACCATGCAGGAGAACATTCATTCTCCAGTCAGGGTGCTGATGTACAGGTCGCCCATTCTATAAAGCATCTTAACTCTGCATTGCAAGTAAATAAAATGATCCATTAGGGTTTCCAATGAAACTAAGTTATATTTAACTAAACAGAATAAAATAAAACACATCCAAACATGAAGTACTTTCTCTTTAATATTTTTATATTTCAATGGCAGACATCTAATGAAAATCATACAATATTTGAAAAGGGAGCATTTCAGTAGATGCTAAGCGAATACTGATGTATAGCAAATGCAATAGTTCTAATACAAACGAAGCTGTATTATAATATAAAGTCAGTCACTACTACACATCATGTATCAGATTCCTATGGAAAAGTGAACAACTGAAAATACACCATTTATGAACATGAATATGCAGATCAAGTTGATTTTAAAAACTCAAACAAAAAAAAATGCAATAAACTGTAACCAAATGTCTAGCTGAGGCATGCACAAATTCATTCTAGTCACTGATATTTGAACACAATTTTACTACAGATTAGAGTTCAAAGAGACTGCAGTGTTTCACAGTTACTGACAGACATACACAGGAATTGTCAGTTATTTAACCAACAAGCTCCTGAGAGACCAGTGATACATAATACAGAAAAGCATAGATAATATAGTGTACTATACAAACCAAACACAATAAAGCCAGTAAATGTATGCACACTTACAAAGTTAGCATGTAATGTTTTTTCATATAAGAGATATCAGGAAAGTTAACTAAAGCAAATTCCAGGTCTCATACATACTGATATAGGTCTCACCATGTAACAAAAGAACAGCATCATCAGCACATAATGTATACAACATGCCATTTACACAGTGCTTGAGCAAACAAGAATGAAAAATGAACCCGCATTTTAAGGTAAATGTTCTTTTCTTCTTTAAGACAGACTTCATTTTCATCAAAACTCAATTTGCTAAAAAAATAATGCAGTGTTGATTCTAGCCATAGTATTATTTCACTAGTCAAAGAAAAAGGCAGTTTTTATATTACATTTTACTGCACAGTTAAATAATGGACTGCTGGTTTATGGGAGGCACTGATTGGAAACACATGGAATAAAAACATAGGTTTTGCTTTGTTAAGGAAAACACAAGTCTAGTTTAAGCTATTTAATGTGTGTTGTGCAATATACGTTGTATATATTTATGTGTGTGTGTGTGTGTGTGTGTGTGTGTGTGTGTGTGTGTGTGTGTGTATACAATGCAATGAAAAATTATTTGCCCCCTTCCTGATTTTTTCTTTCTTTGCATGTTTGTCACACACAAATGTTTCAGATCATCAAACAAATTTCAGTATTAGACAAAGATAACCCAAGTAAACACAAAATGAAGTTTTTAAGTGATGATTTTATTTATTAAGGAAAAAAATATCCAAAACTACATGGTCCTAAGTGAAAAAGTAATTGCCCCCCTTGTTAAATCATGAAGTAACTGTGGTTAATCACATTTTTGGGAAAGCTGAGTTCAACTTCACTAGCAACACCCAGGCCTGATTACTGCCAGACCTATTGAATCAAGAAATCACTTATAGAACCTGTCAGACAAAGTCAAATAGTCCAAAAGATCCCAAAAAGGAAGACATCATGCCAGGATCTAAAGAAATTCCGGACCAGATGAAAAACAAAGTAATTAACATCTATCAGTCTGGAAAAGGTTACAAAGCCATTTCTAAAGCTTTGGGACTCCAGTGAACCACGGTGAGAGCCATTATCCACAAATGGAGAAAACATGGAACAGTGGTGAACCTTCCCAGGAGTGGCCAGCCTACAAAAATTACCCCCAAGAGCGCAGCGACGACTCATCCAAGAGGTCACAAAAGAACACCGAACAACATCTAGAGAACTGCACACCTCACTTGCCTTAGTTAAGGTCAGTGTGTTCATGACTCAACCATAAGAAAGAGACTGGGCAAAAATGGCATGCATGGCAAAGTTCCAAGGCGAAAAACATGCTGACCAAAAAGAACATAAAGGCTAGTCTCACTTTTACAAAAATGTATTAATTATTTATTTAATTTATTTTACATTTGTTAACCGGGAAGATCTGACTGAACCAAGTCCATTTACAGCAGAGGCCCGGAGAGAAAAGCTCCAGTATTTAGTTAAACAAAACAATACAGCATATATAGATTAGCAAGGTGATACAACATATATGGTGAGCAATGTAATCATACCAACAAATTAGGGAAACAAAATGAGCAATATAAGGAACAATACAAAGAATGGCAATAACAGTTATACATTGTTGGACAGTTATCATGAGAAGAAATGTGTCAAGCATTTCAACAGCTAATAGTCTGACGTTCCCAATACATATAATATGCAGGTGAAAAGAAAGTGTGAGGGGTAGATAGAAGCAGTGAGGGTATGTTTATGTGATACAAGGGATACGAAAAACATTTTGATGATCCCCAAGACTTTTGGAAAAATATTCTGTGGACTGATGAAACAAAAGTTGGACTTTTTGGGAGGTGTGCATCCTGTTACATCTGGAGTAAAAGTAACAGGGCATTTCAGAAAAAGAACATCATGCCAACAGTCAAACATGGTGATGGTACTGTGATGGTCTGGGGCTGCTTTGCTGCTTCTGGACCTGGACAACTTGCTGTGATTAATGGAACCATAAATTCTACTCTCTACCAAAAAATCCTGAAGGAGAATGTCCGACAATCAGTTCATGACCTCAAGCTGAAGCTCACATAGGTTCTGCAGCAGGACAATGATCCAAAACACACCAGCAAGTCCACCTCTAAATGGCTTAAAAAAAACAAAATTAAGGTCTTGGAGTGGCCTAGTCAAAGTCCGGACATGAATCCAATTGAGATGCTGTGGCATGACCTTAAAAAGGCAGTTCATGCTCAGAAACCCTCCAATACAGCTGAATTAAAACAATTCTGCAAAGAAGAGTGAACCAAAATTCCTCAACAGCGATGTGAAAGACTCATTGCCAGTTATCGCAAATGCTTGATTGCAGTTGTTGCTGCTAAGGGTGGCACAACCAGTTATTACGTTTAGGGGGCAATTACTTTTTCACATAGGTTTTGAATAGTTTCTTTTCCTTAATAAATAAAATCATCACTTAAAAACTGCATTTTGTGTTTACTTGGGTTACCTTTGTCTAAAAGTTATATTTGTTTGAAGATCTGAAACATTTAAGTGTAACAAACATGCAAAAAATAAGAAATCAGGAAGGGGAAAATACTTTTCCATTGCACTGTGTGTATATGTATGTATATATATATTTTTTCTAACTCAGCACAGCTCCTTGTGGTGTCCTGCAGAGTGATTCAAGCAGCAGGGAGACAAAAGAGAGACTTTAAACAGATAAAAGTATTTTTTTCTCTGCCTTCTAACTTAGACTGCATTATCTCGCCAAAAAGCGAGTTTCTGGCTTACCTAATATCTCAAAAGCGTTGTTTTTGTATTTTAACTGTTTTCTGCACTTCTAAAACTTGTTTTTGTGTTGTTTAACTGTTGTAGGCTACACACTCAAGTGCGCTAGCCTGTTTAAAGCAATTGCAATATTTCCTGTTTAAGTTTCTGTTGTTTCTGGTAAAAAAAATAAATAAATAAATAAATAAAATATCCTTGTTTCCCACCTTTTCTAAACTAGAGTAGTCCAGATTTCAGGTTTGCTGAATTCTGGGCTGTGGTATAGTTCCTGTGTTGCCCATATACTTACTTGGATAGAAGGAAGCTTCTCTGTTCACCAGTGAGAGTTGGGAGCTTTGAGCAGCCTATCTGTCCCTGGAGGAGTGGTCTCAGCCCAGAAACTAGTAGCTTATTGGCCGTTTTTGGCCAATTCCTATCTCTTTCGAGCTCCCTGCCTTAAAACCCGCATTTGTGTGGTTTTGCGCATCGCGGTTTAAGCAGTTTTAAACTATTCCTGGTTCCACAAAGTCTGCTCTTCAATTTTTCCCTTAGAACTGGGAAAGTGGTTCAGTACTATGACTATAGTGCACAGTATCCTGGGTTTGAGGCCCATCACTGCTCCTCACCAAAAGGATAAAGGGTCTCAAAAATATGTCTTATGCTGCCCGACTGAAAGAACTCCAGCTCTATTCAGTCTCATACCGCTTGCTCAGAGGTGACCTGTGCCTGACATATAAGGCCATGTCAAACCCAGATTTGATGAATATGCTTCACCTCAAAAAATCTAGATCCCTCAGAACCACAAGGGCGGGAGACTTAAACCTTGACACGGTTATAAATAGAACGTGCTGGAGGGACAGATTCATCACCCAGAGACTCCCTATTCTGTGGAACAAAATCCCGGTACATGTGAGGCAGAGCACCTCTCTGGCCTTGTTCAAGAGGAATCTTGACCAATGGATGGGAGATTGCAGATATACCCCAGGGATTACTTCAGTGTCACTGCTTGACAGAGGCACAGCAAAATGATAGGCATAGTTTTTATTCAAACTAAAGGGGTGGCGAAAGCCACATAACTATGGGCTAGGCTTATAAATGCCCTTGGGCAGATAGCCTAGTATGAACCTATGAACCTATGAACCTAAGAACTAGTCAAACTCTCAAAGTAAGCACTCAACCTTCCTTCTACAGCCCAGCATTTGCTCAAATTTCTCAGTAAAGCACTAACATACTGTAGCACTACACCCCCCTATACGATCTAGAAGTACAAGGCTCCCTATTCGTCCATTCCGGACAATCAACAAAACAGTTCTTTAAACTGTCCAGGCATGTCCAAAGTGCAGTTTCAGGTATACTCTCCAGTCCAGCTGGTGAATCTGGGAATCTTGAGGCAATGTTACAATTGCCTTATGCGCACAGACAACCCTCTCCTCTTTCCAACAAACTCAAATGTATGTGAGAGATGCAACTATACAGCTAAACTGGAGGCCGAGCTCTCTCAACCCAAGACTGGCACAGTCAGTCAGGAGGAGAAGGAAACCACTCGCACCACACAACCAGTCTTACATAGACCAGTCATATCAGCAAACAAGACATACAAACTCACAAAAACATACTCGGAGGCTCTAAATAAAAATCTGCCAAAGTAGCAGAGACCTCCAAAGCAGACATCCAAGCAACCGCTACCACCTAACAACTCTCATGTATCACATACTTCACAAAGTCAGTGTGCCACACAATCGCACCCTTTAAGGCTAAATAACACACCAAATACACTAGTAATAGGAGACTCTTATCAGGCACACTGATGCCCCACTCACCAGAATGAACAAGGAGAAGGTCACTGTAAGCTGATTGTCGAGTGCCAGGATCCGTCACATAACACAAGCACTCAGGTCACTCCACATCAGGTACAAATATGACTCTGTCATTGTCCATGTTGGTGGGAATGACCTGAGACATACCTCCTTGGACTACATGAAAAGAGACATAGAGGAGCTCTCGGATCATGTAGTCCAGACCGGTATGACCCTGACCCTGAGTAGCATCTCACCCTCACCAAGAATGTTGCCACAGTATAAGGACAAAATTATCAATTTTAACAATTGGCTAAGCTATTGGTGTCATTCAAAGGGGATCCAGTGTCTGTCAGCGTGGGATGACATGCTCAACAAGTCACGTTGCTTCTCTAGGGACCGCTTGCACCTGTCACCCTTAGGCTTTCGAATACTGGCTAAGGCTCTTGCTACCCCCATACTGCCTTTTTAGGCAAGGCTCAAAAGACAAACCCACCTCCATAGAAAATACAAGAAACAAAAAACTAAGGGTAATGCTACTCAATGTCAGAAATCTAAACCTCAAGATGCATGCACTCGATTCACTCCTTAGTATGGAGAAAACTGATATCTGTGCAGTAAAAGAAACCTGGTTCAAGGTTCCAGAGAGCACCCCAGCACTACCAGGATATAACTCATACCATTCTTTAAGGCCCCAGAACTCCGACTGAAATACTAAAGGCGGGGGAGTATCCATTTTCATCAAGGATACCCAAACCTCCAGGTTAACGGCACTGCACGAGGCTTCGGAGACCATCCATGTGCAACTAACAGTGGGCAAAACTGCTTTTCAGTTTGTAGCCTGCTACAGATCACCTACCTTATCCCAGGACCCCCACTCGGCATTCCTGAGAACACTGGAGAATATGAAGGTCTCATCAAACACCATGATATTGGGGGATTTTAACTACCTAAACATTGACTGGGAACACTACTCAAGTTCCAACTCCTTTGCCCAACGGTTCCTGGAGTTTATAAACTCAAACGCCATGGAACAACTGGCCACCACTCCCACAAGAGGGGACAACATATTGAACCTGGTCATCACCAACATGGGGGCTCAATCTTCCACACCAGAGGTAAACCCCTCATTGGTAAGATCAGACCATAAACTAATCACTATGGACATCCACATCCGACCCCTCCCCCAGCCAAGGAAACCACTGTGGAAAACTTCTCAAAAGCAAACTTCACACTTCTCAAGACAGAGGTGGAGAACTTCAAAGCACCCGGGGTAATGGAAAATGCTACCCAAAAAGCAGAATCCTTTACAAATGGATTCTATGAGCACCTACAGGAATGCATGGATCATGCCGTCCCAAGTAAAACCAAGACTCACTCCTCCAAAAACAGGAGACCAGTCTGGTGGACTCCGGCCATATATAAACTATACAACAGGAGGAGGAAAGTGTTACATGATAGGGCAAAATCCCAAAAAGGGAAGACATCCCGGATCAGTATTAGCAAGAAACTTCGATCCCTCATAAAATAATCAAAGGCTAGCTTTGAAAGAAAAATTGCCAAAGATTCTAAAGATAATCACAAGGCTTTCTTTAGCTAAGTCAAGAATCTGGGTGGTAACTCCCAAATCTGCTCTGAGCTGGTGCAAAATGGCACAAAGTACACTGAACCCACTGACATTGCCAACATCCTGGTGGACAGGTTCACTGCAAACTTTACCCCCCCTTCCCCCCCAAAAGGACCTGTGTCTATCCCAGAAGTATGCAGTTCCCCTGACATCACAGACACACAGGTGAAAGCAACCCTTTCCAAAGTAAAAAACACAGCATCAATGGGCCCGGATGGCATCCCGGGCTGCGTCTTACACGAGCTCCAAAAATAACTAAACCCTCACATAAATTCACTGTTCCAACTCAGCCTCACCACAGGTTATGTATCCAAAGAGTGGCGTACAGCAATGGTAATCCTGCTCCACAAAGGGGGCACCACAACGGATCCAGGAAACTATCACCCTGTAAGCCTGACTAGCCTGGTCTGCAAGGCTATGGAGCGCATCATCATGGATCTCATAAACAAAGACATTGGGAACCTCCAGACACTGGACCCTACCCAATTCGGCTTTGTTAAAGGCAGATCTTGCCTCCTAAACCTAGTTGACTTCTTTGAAACAGTTACCAAACCATAGATGAGGAAAAGGTAGTCCACACAGCCTACTTGGACCTCGCAAAGGCCTTCGACACCATACCCCACTCTGGTATCATAAATAAGCTTACCAGCCTAAATATCAACTGATTCATCACAAGATGGGTTGCAAACTGGCTCAGGGATAGAACTCACATGGTCAGAGTTGTGGGTGCCATGTCCGACTCTAAACTGGTTACAAGTGGCATCCCACAGGGCTCTGTCCTGGGACCCCTCTTATTCGGTATATACTTCTCTGAGGTACAGGCAAGCACGGGAGGACTGTGGCTGACCAAGTTCGCAGATGATTGCAAACTGGGAGCCATAATCAACTCTCCGGCTGACACAAGCATTCTCCAGAAGGCTCTTATGGAGACGGATACCTGGTGTCAGAACCATGGCCTCAAGCTAAATGCAAAAAAATGTATAGTCATCCCCTTTGGGATAAGCAAAGTGCCCACAAACTACCACATAGGAGGTAGTCCGCTAAGTACGGAAGAAGTAATTAGAGATCTGGGGACCCAAGTAGATAGTAACCTCTCCTTTGACAATCACATTGCCAAAGTGGTTAGAAAAACCTTCTATATAACTCACCTAATCACAAAAGGGTTCACATCTAGATCAAGAGAGGTCATTGTGCCCCTCTACTCATCACTCATCAGGCCCATAATTGAGTAGAATGCCCCATTTGGGATGTACATTACCCGACACCTGCAACAGCTGGAGAGACCTCAAAAGTACCTCGCCAAGAGGATCATGGGCCTCAAACAGATGCCATATGCAGCTCGACTAAAGAAACTCCAGCTCTACTCAGTTGCTTACCGCCTACTCAGAGGCGATCTCTGCCTGACGTACAAGGCCATGACTAACCCGGAATTAAAGGACATGCTTCACCTCAAGAAAACCAAATCCATTACAGCTACACGCTCCAGGAATTTAAACCTCAGCACAGCTATAAATAGGACATGCTGGAGGGATAGATTCATATCACAGAGGCTTCCCTCACTCTGGAGTAGAGTCCCAGTCCATGTTAGGCAGAGCCCCTCGCTGACCCTCTTCAAGAGAAATCTTGATGAGTGGATGGGAAATAGTAAATTCACTCCTGGGATCACTTCTATGGCCCTGCTGGACAGAGGCTCAGGAATCTAGTCTAAAAGGGAGGCGAAAGCCAACACATTCTGGCTAGGCTTGTAAATGCCCTAGGGCAGATAGCCTAGTACCTACCTACCTATGAACCTATATATATATATATATATATATATATATATATATATATACACACACACACACACATGGGTCTATGTCAGATGATCGAGTTTTAAGAAACTCGAAATTCATACAGTGAAGACCATATTATCAAGTTTCCGAAACCTCGAAAATCAAAACAAAAAAAACAAAACAACCCCCTCAGAAAATCTACCTTATTTAAAAGGTTTTTGCAGAGGGACAAGCCCCCTGTGCCCCCCACACCCCCTGCAAATTATATATACCAACTCTGAGACTGCACTACAGTGAGGAAAAAGGTAACTTTTCTGGTCCGCACTGTACCTCTATCTTCAATCAAAAGGTTTGGGTTTTCAAAAACTCGATCATATGGTCTCAACCATATGAATTTTGAGTTTCTAAAAACTCGATCAAGTGACAGGGACCTGTGTATGTGCATGTGTGTCTGTATGTACTACATTACAGCGAATGGAGTACAATGTTGACAACCAGTTGGTTGACCACAAAATGTCAAATCACAGAATGTTGACACAAACCACCCGTGCTCCAAGAATTATCCTGGAGCAGGCTAAAACAACATGAGGTGTTTTTAAAGAGGGGGGACCTCCAACACCCCCTGATAATTACATATACTAACTCCAAGACTGCACAATCTCCTGGGAAAGGGAATATTCCCCTTGCAGTGGACTGTTGATTAACCACAGATGTTGTCCATCCTCTCTTGTCAAGCAAATGGTGTCACCCAACCGGTTGTCAACACTGTACTCAATTTGATGTAACAGTGTGTATATATAAAATCCTACAATGATTTTAAGAAATGGAGTGTTTTATACTCTAATGGTCTTGTCACCAAGCAGATATAAGATTCTGATAAGAAGTTATGATGTATTTTTCCATAAAAAAGAGCAGCTACACAAACGTTTCACTGTTTAGTGCTTTTCTAGATACAAAGTAGAGTGCACTCTTATAAACAGAAATAAGCCCCTTTCACGCTACTCTTACAATTACACTTGAAAACGATTGAATATTACTGGACAACACACAGGATAGGTCACACATCTTTCATCATATTAGTGTTAAGTGCCTAGAAAAATTCCCTTATTAGCCTCAACAAAAAGTTGAGATCTCTCATCAAAACCTCCAAAGCCAGCTATGAAGGCAGAATTGCAGCAGACACTAAAAACAACCACAAAACCATCTATAGTTATATCAAGAATCTCCATGGCAGCACACAGATTTGATCTGAGTTACTGCACAATGGCACCTCCTATACTGAGCCAACAGATATTGCCAACATGCTGGCCGACAGATTCAGTGTCAACTTTACCCCCCCCCCCCCAACCAAGGACCAATCTCAATACCGGATGAATGCCAGGCACTTAGCATTACTTCAGCACAGGTTAAAGATGCATGGTCTAAGGCCAAAATACAGCTTCCATGGGACCCGACAATATCCCTGGCTGTGTTGCATGGCACCACATCTGTGTGCCCTGTTCACTCACGGCCTCACCTCAGTCTTTGTCCCTACCAAATGTCTCACTGATACAGTCATCCCTCTCCATAAAAGAGGAGCGACTACAGACCCTGGAAATTATCACCCCATTAACCTGACTAGTCTGATATGTAAGGCTATGGAGCGCATCATCATGGACCTAATTAACAAGGATATAGGGCATCTCCAAACTCTATATCCCAAGCAATTTGGTTTTGTGAAAGGTAGATCATGCCTGCTCAACCTGGTTGACTTCTCTGAGTCGGTCACCGGAGCTGTGGATGTGGGTAAGGCAGTTCATACAGCCTACCTCGATCTGGCCAAGTCCTTTGATACCATTCCTCACTCAGGAATTATTGATAAACTCACTAAACTAGGCATCAACAGCTATATCGTTAAGCAGGTCGCAAATTAGCTCAGAGACAGAACCCACAGTGTGAAAGTAGTGGACTCCAAGTCAGACTGCCAACCAGTCACGAGTGGAGTCCCATAGGGATCGGTCCTGGGTCCTCTCCTGTTTAGCATCTACTTCTCTGAAGTCCAAGCCAACATGGAGGGACTCTGGCTGACCAAGTCTGC